>NC_135721.1:61332786-61649480 GCF_964656455.1 Halichoerus grypus
TTTATGAAGAGTTCTATTCTCCATCTTACTGTCTGGTAAAAGCCAATCCATGGTTGAAACTCCTGCCCCCTCTGTGAGGTATTCTCTGAGGGGTACAAACCATGTTGGTCTCCTCTTCCTTTGGATTCTCATAGTGCTTTGCATGTGCATTTCTGTTAGCTTTTACCATACCATATTGTAATCATATGCATTCCTCATTCCCATCCCTCCCTTTGTGTCCCAGGTGTCTACTGAAGAATCTGATATATAGTAGATGCACAGTAAGTCAGTTAAATGAATGGCTAAACAAATAGATACATTATCACACTGATTATTTCATATTGTTTGCTATTTGTTTCATTACTCTGCCTTTTCTTCATAAGCATATACTAAGTAATTTGAAGACAGGGACCAAGTCTTACATTTTTCTTAGTTTTACCTTAACATAATTCTAGGAACATGGATACTAACAAAATACTTTCTAATTAAAATAAATTACATTTGAAAGAGTTGGCATTGTGTCAACCTACACATATAGGGCATTCAGTGCATGGCAAGTTGTAATAACATCCAACAAACATGCAGTGGAAATAAAACATTTGCATTCTATCCCAGAAACAAGACAAATATATTTTTGGTAGCAAGAAATCAATTTTGAAAATAAATGTGGCATTTAAATGTCATAAAAATGTAAGAACTTAGAGTCTGGGGGCATCAGATGTTTTTAAAGTGACCATGTTATTTCAGAGTTCAAGAAGTCAAAATAAGAAAGAGCTGAGCAAAGTTATATTGGTACCATAGACTTTGGAAAAGGTGATTTTAAAGTGTTACATGGAAAGATAAGCAAGAACTCAGGCCAGTGACTCATAACAGCAAAAGCTGCTCAAGACAATAAGGAGATTTTCAAAAAATGAGATTATGACAATATAGATGGGAGAGGTATCTAAACAGGTCATGTGGCAGCCCAGAGAGCAACCTGACAATTGCAGATTCTGTAAATAGGTTAAAGGGGGTATAGGACCAATGCTGAAGAATGTACCTTCCAAGGGAGGAACAGTATCATTTAAGTAGAAAGCCCAAAGGTAGTGGAGACTTGTAAGAGGCCCTAATGACAACACAAAGTCTTTTAAAGCTATACCTAAAACAAAAGGAAGATGAAAAGTGTTAGAATGTCTACTTGGGACAGAAGGTATAAATAACTGATAACAGAGAGAAAGTAAAGCCATTCAACTCTTTTTTGCTTTCTCTGCCAAAGAGAATAATTTTTCTAAAGATTTATTTATTTACTTGAGAGAGAGAGAGCACACGCACATGTGCAAGTGGGGGGAGGGAGAGAGGGAGAGGGAGAGAATCTCAAGCAGACTCTCTGTTGACCACAAAGCCTGACATGGGGCTCAACCTCAGGACCCTGAGATCGTGAGCTGAAATCCAGAGTTGGATGCTTAACCAACTGAGAACCCAGGCGCCCCAAGGAGAATAATTTTTTATATAAAAAAGTAAACATATTAAGGGTGACACATGTAGTCCAGAGTTAAGTGGAAAGATGGGTGGCAGGAAAGTTAGCAGTACCCAGAGGTTGTCAATAATTTTATGGCTCATGAGAGTAGTCTTGCTGAGGACACTGAGAGAACCCACAATTGATATCTTGGCCAATTCTTAGGAAAAGTGCTGATGAATCTGCAGAGGGAAAACTTTTCTTCAACATCAAAGAGGTTCCACAGTGATGGACCATAGAACTCTTCCCTTAGCTTCGTCCAACGTCAGTACTTTGATTCAACATGTAGATGCCATGTTTACTGAATGCCTCAAAGCTGAGAAAACTACTAGATGTCCTAGCAACAGCAATCAGACAACAAAAAGAAGTAAAAGGTATTCAAATTGGCAAAGAAGAAGTCAAACTCACATGACATGACATGATACTTTATGTGGAAAACCCAAAAGACTCCATCCCCAAATTACTAGAACTCATACAGGAATTCAGTAATGTGGCAGGATACAAAATCAATGTGGCAGGATACAAAATCAATGCACAGAAATCAGTTGCTTTCTTATACACTAACAATGCAACTGCAGAAAGAGAAATTAGAGAAACGATTCCATTTACAATAGCACCAAAAATCAAAAGATACCTCGGAATAAACCTAACCAAAGAGGTAAAGGATCTATACTCTAGGAACTACAGAACACTCATGAAAGAAATTGAAGAAGACACAAAAAGATGGAAAAACATTCCATGCTCATGGATCAGAAGAATAAACATTGTTAAAATGTCTATGCTACCCAGAGCAATCTAGACCTTCACTGTCATCCCGATCAAAATTCCAATGACATTTTTCAAAGTGTTGGAACAAACAATCCTAAAATTTGTATGGAATCAGAAAAGACCCCAAATTGCCAAGGAAATTTTGAAAAAAACAAAGCTCGGGGCATCATGTTGCCCGATTTCAAGCTATATTACAAAGTAGTGGTCACCAAGACAGCATGGTACTATCACAAAAACAGACATATAGACCAATGGAACAGAATAGAGAGCCCAGATATGGACCCTCAACTCTATGGTCAAATAATCTTCAACAAAGCAGGAAAAAATATGCAATGGAAAAAAGACAGTCTCTTCAATAAATGGTGCTGGGAAAATTGGACAGCCACATGCAGAAGAATGAAACTCGACCATTCTCTAACACCATACACAAAGATAAACTCAAAATGGATGAAAGACCTCAATGTGAGACAGGAATCCATCAAAATCCTAGAGGAGAACATAGGCAATAACCTCTTTGACATCGGCCACAGCAACTTCTTTCAAGATACATCTCCAAAAGCTAGTGAAACAAAAGCAAAAATGAACTTTTGGGACTTCATCAAGATAAAAAGCTTCTGCACAGCCAAGGGAACAGTCAACAAAACAAAGAGGAAACCCACAAAATGGGAGAAGATATTTGCAAATGACACTACAAATGAAGGGCTGGTATCCAAGATCTATAAAGAACTTCTCAAACTCAACACCCAAAAAACAAATAATCAAGTCAAAAAATGGGCAGAAGACATGAACAGACACTTCTCCAAAGAAGACATACAAATGGCTAACAGACACATGAAAAAATGTTCATCATCATTAGCCATCAGGGAAATTCAAATCAAAACCACATTGAGATACCACCTTACACCAGTTAGAATGGCAAAAATTGACAAGGCAAGAAACAAAAAATGTTGGAGAGGTTGTGGAGAAAGGGAAACCCTCTTACACTGTTGGTGGGAATGCAAGTTGGTACAGCCACTTTGGAAAACAGTGTGGAGATTCCTCAAAAAATTAAAAATAGAGCTACCCTATGACCCAGCAATTGCACTCCTGGGTATTTACCCCAAAGACACAGATGTAGTGAAAAGAAGGGCCATATGCACCCCAATGTTCATAGCAGCAATGTCCCCAATAGCCAAACTGTGGAAAGAGGCGAGATGCCCTTCAACAGATGAATGGATAAAGAAGATGTGGTCCATATATACAATGGAATATTACTCAGCCATCAGAAAGGATGAATACCTAACTTTTACATCAACATGGATGGGACTGGAGGAGATTATGCTAAGTGAAATAAGTCAAGCAGAGAAAGTCAATTATCATATGGTTTCACTTATTTGTGGAACATAAGGAATAGCATGGAGGATATTAGGAGAAGGAAGGGAAAAATGAAGGGGGGGAAATCGGAAGGAGAGATGAACCATGAGAAACTATGGACTCTGAGAAACAACCTGAGGGTTTTAGAGGGGAGAGGGGTGGGGGATGGGCTAGCCCAGTGATGGGTATTAAGGAGGGCACGTACTGCATGGAACACTGGGTGTTGTACGAAAACAATGAATCGTGGATCACTGCATCAAAAACTGGTGATGTATTATATGGTAACTAGTAAGTATAATATAATAAAAGCTGAGAAAACTAATATATCAGATGATGACACAATGGGCACCTGGAAAATATCCCAGTATGTTGTAATAATATGTTAAATCAAGTAAGATTCAATTTAATAGGGAATAAAGTCTTCCATTGGATAAAAAGAGAATTCTTAGAGATATGGGAATCTTTGTGATAAAAGATTTGGAAGATGTGGTCCATAAGTAGTGGCTTGCCTGAAAAGCATTTAAGAACCTTTGTTAGCTGTAAGCTCCATGTGCTTCAAAAATTATGACATGGCTGCCAAAAATGTTAATTCAATCTTAAATGGTATGAATACTAGCAAAGTTCCAATAATAAAGATAATGGTCCCATTTTACTATTATAAGTATGACCTCTAATATTTTGTTCATTTCTGAGAGCTATATTTAAGATGATACATCACTCACTGAAATACTTTAAAAAAGAGCTACCAAGGGGTGCCTGGGTGGCTCAGTCAGTTAAGCATCTGACTGTTTTTTTCCGCTCAGGTCATGATCTCAGGGTCATGAGTTCAAGCCCCATGTCAGGCTCCACACCCAGCTTGAGATTCTCTCTCTTCCCCTCCCCCTGCCCCCCCTTCTCTCTTTCTCTCTCTTTCTCCCCCTCTCTAAAAGAAAAAAAAAAGCTATCAAATAGTGTGGAAACTCAAAATCATATGCTATGTATAAAGACTAAAGGAAGTGACGGCCCTTTATCCTTAGAAGGGACACTCAGGGAAATTAGTACATTGTCTTCAAGTATTTGCAAGGCTCTCAGATCAAATCTGTATTTAACATATCCTACATAGATATATAAGTTCCATGAGCAAAAGTTAAAGGGAAAATAGTCTTTGACTTGGCATACAGGTCCCAAAATTTTGATGTCAGGACCCCTCTACACTCAAAAAATATTGAGGATACCTATAAGCTTTCATTTATATAGGTTGTATCTGTTTTAATCATATTTGAAATTTAAAAATGAGAAATTGAAAAGATCTTTATCAATTCATTTTAAAATAAAATAAACCCATTACAGGTAAACACAGATAACATTTTGGATGAAAAATAGCTATTTACTAAGACAAAAATAAGTTCATAGGAAGAATGGCATTATTTTTCATTTTTTTCAAATCTCTTGAATGTCTGGTTCAATAGAAGACAGCTGGATTCTCTTACGTGCTTTTGCATTCAATCCAATATGATGTCATATGTCATGTAGCCACTGAAAAACTCCACTGTACTCTTGCAGGAGAATGAAAATGAAAAAGGCAAATAATGTCTTAGTATTATTATGAAAATAATTTTTTGACTATAAGGGCCCCCTGAAACGGTCTAAGGAACCCTTGGAGAACTGCTGGCATAGTATAAGGAAAAATTATTAATAATTAGAGTTATACAAATTTGAGATGGACCACCTCACGCAACAAGTTCTAAGTTCCTGGAGCTATTGGAGGAAAGTCTGAACAATCACTTATCAAGATTTTCATATTTGAGAAAGGGAGTGCACTAAGCCATTCTCCCTTCTAAATGGCAATGTTAGAAATCACTCTTCCACAGATACCTGTTTCTAAAGAAAGTATCACTTTAAAAATACTCATGTGTATCAAGTAGGTAGAGTTGCTGGGGAATGTTGAGGTCTGTGGTTCAATTCTTCACATAGTGCACAATTCCCCACGCAATATTTCTGAGACATTATCTAACCTCAGAGGCATGGACCCTTTGGTGATAAACATCTATTTCAGGGAACGCACCCACTTCTATTCTCTAAATGTTACAAATTCTTTTGTTTTCGTGGAAATCTTCCTCTCTTCTGCCATTTAAGCTGCCCACTAGAACAATCTAGAATAATACTTACCCCTCTTCTACATAACAAGCCTTCAAATATTTGAAGACAGTGATTTAGATGCCTTTTTAATAAACAGGTTACATATTTTGTGAGATAAATATGATTTTGTTGGTAGTTTAAGCTGTAACCTTAAAACAAGTAGGCCAAATGCTGTTCCCAAAAAAAAAGCATTTTTAATGAAAAAATGACATATTACCAGGAAGTTACTGAACCTTTCTATCTACGAAAGTTTTTTTTTAAATAGTTCCTTTATAATACTATGCTGTGTTTCAAAAGAACTCTATAAATCACCCAGGTCCCCCTTTACATAAACAATTAATTTACTACTCTGAAGTTGACTTGTTGAAGGTATTTTTTAATCTATATCAAAATGGAGTTTTCAGCCTGATTTATAGTAGATTAATCAAGGCAGAATACAAAGTGATTTTGGGGTTTTGTGAAGTTACATTATATGAAAACTGATTCAGGTTACTGAACTGATTATTAATGAAAGAAATATGTATTATGTATCATAACCTGGAGTCAAAATCTGTTTACGTTTGAGCTGACCCATCAGTCACAAATGAACTTCCCCACCCACTTCCCACCCTAATGATAACAGAACATACTGATCAACAATAGCCTAGGTGCTCAGAAAATATGCATTCTAGCAGAGCTATGCTAACCAGCATTCACTTTCACGAACACTCAATTCACACACAATTAAAACCTAGGGCTCTGCATCCACTCTCAAAAATGCATGTGGAAGGGGTAAATGATTAGTCCCTGTGGTTGCCTGTGTTTGGAACCACATCTCAATTACTAGTTACTCTCCAGTATACAAACCTCCATCCTCTTGTTTTGTCTAACAAATACCTCATGTTTTTCTTGAGTGTTAGGTATAGAAACTGAATTTGGGGTATCACCTGGGGGTCTTTAAAATAACAATATAGAACAAATCCAGTCTTTCAGACTAGGAATATCTACTATTTTCCAAACTTGAGGAGGTGCCTATGTTATTAGAAGTTCTGAAATCATGAAGAATAATATAATATGAGAAAGGAGATTTATCTTCCTTTTTTTGTTTGTTTCCTATCAACATGAAGGGCAGAGTGAAATGCCTACAGACTGATGCTTTGTCTAAACTTAGAACACTCTCTACTTGAGAACTGAGTGAATTCATCTCTTCCAATCATTGCTGTAAATAATATCTCCTTTCCTGCCCATAAACCACTAACATCCTATTGTTTTCTATAAGGTAGGTCCTTAATCCTTCCATTGTCAACTTTTCCATTTACCATAAAAGCCTCCCCCACACTCTTTTTTTTAATTGAGGGAAAATTTACATACAGTTAAATGCACAGATCTTAAGAGTACAACTTGATTTTTTTTGATAAATATACACATCCATATAACCACTACCCCAATCAAGATATAGATCATTTTCATCACCCAAGAATGTTCTCTCATGTCTCCTTTAATCAATCACCATTCACTCATAGTTTTGCCTGTTCTTCAGCTTCATATAAAAGAACGTATGTTACCATATCAAGCTTCCTTCACTCAACACAATGGTTTTGAGTTTTATCCATGTTGTTGAATGAATCAGTATGTCTTTATATCATTGGTTATTATTTCACTGAATGAATTTGCCACAATTACTGATTCTCCTATTCGTGGGCATTTTGATTGCTTCAGTTTGGGGCTATTATGAATAAAGCTGCTATAAACTTTCCTATCAAATCCTTTATTGTAGATATAAGTTTTCATTTCTCTTGGGTAAATACCTAGGAGTGGTGTTGCTGGGCCATAGGGCAGGTCTAAATTTAACTTCACAGGAAACCAGTTTGTATGAGAATTTCCATTGTTCTGCATCTTCACCAAGCTTTGGTTAGGGGAAGCTCCCATCCACCCTCCCTTATTTAGGCCTAGTATCAATTAAGTCAAGTTTCTTACATTAAGTCAATCTGACGTCTTTAATCATCAGGTCTCATCTAAAAAATGTTTTGACTTTCCCACCAGCTTTCCAAAGAGGGTTTTAAAGTTTCTACCAGGGGCACCTGGGTGGCTCAGTTGCTAAGCCTTCAGCTCAGGTCGTGGTCCCAGGGTCCTGGGATCAAGTCCCACATCGGGCTCCCTGCTCAGCAGGAAGCCTGCTTCTCCCTCTCCCACTGTCTCTCTCTCTGTCAAATAAATTAATAAAATCTTTTTAAAAATAAATAAATAAAGTTGCTACCAGAAATATATATATATGAGAATTTTGCCTATGTATAATGTTACCGATCATTCCCACCCACCCTGCCACACATGGTTTTTAGGATTGTTCTCAATTAGATCAGATTTCTTGCATTATGTCTCTTAAAATTTTTAATCAGCTTTTATGATCTAAAGAAATGTCAAATAAAATATTCCCAAAGGGGAATAAATTATGATTCATTCTACAAATAGAATTTTAAAACTGGATCTTCAATATAATCTGTTCAAAGCCTAAGTTTTACAGAACAGGAACCTGAGACAAAGGATTTAAAAAACTTTCTAAAGGAGACACACCTAATAGGGGACAGAGGCAAAATTAGAACCTTCTTCTCACCCTGTCTGACAACTTAATGACAATTCCACACTGACTTGTTTTGGTTCAAAGCATTTTATTTTAAGAGGCAAATTTAAGTCCAAATTACCTTTATATGACTTTCTTCTCTGAAAGCTAGTATCAAGAGGCTTATTGTAACTCATGCTATTAACAACATCTTGTATTATTCAATAGCATATTAAAATACTGAAAGTATTTTTTTTTTTTTTTTTGAGAGAGAGAGAGAGAGAATGGTGGAAGGCTGAGGGAAAGAGAAAATCAGCAGGCTCCATGCCCAGCACGGAGCCCGACACGGGCCGGGATCTCACAACTCTGCGATCATGACTTGAGCTGAAATCAAAAGCTGGATGCTTAACCCACTGAGTCACCCAGGTGCCCCGAAAGTATTTTCTGAAATAGAAGTATATCTTTGATCAATCTTATTAAGTAGGGAAGGATAATTGCCCCACATTTTTATAAAGGGTAAATACAGTACAAAGAATTAAATAATGCCCAAGATCAATGAGGCAAAACTCAGGCTCCCTAACTTGGAAGCTTTCACCAAAGCAGATCATTCCTTTTTGCACAGAATTCACTAAATGTTCACTATTTTTATGTGTATTATGGTGTTTGGTTTTTGAAACTATAAAATTGACCCAACTTTTTACCATAGCACATTTATTCCTGGAGAGCTTTAACATGGAATGGTTTATTAGTGTGAAGGAGACATGGCAGAAATTGCTTTTTAATCACACTGCTCCGGATGCCCAAGCAAAGCACGCCTGCCCTGAGTGCTCCCCTCTCCACATCTCTGTGAGGATGACCTCACCTCAGGCTTTGTGTGTATGTTTTTTCTTGTGGTGGTGCTAACCAAGCAGGCAAAAGGATGGATTTTTTTAATACATTTATGTCAAAATCAATCATTTTTAAAAGTTGAAAAATCAGTTTTTAAAATCTCCTGTAACATAAAGAACACTCAATTTGCTATAGATCAAAGAGTTTAACACATTTCCGATGTATTGGGTCTACAGAGAAATGGAAGAAATAAGGAAAGTTAACATTTTCTAATAGTAATCCTGAAGAGTCTTTTGGAGTGAGTAGACAGGATTTATTTTTATGTTATGGAAAACTGGGTGGTTTGAAAACCCAGTTTGTTGCATTATATCATTTTTCTAACACTGTCTTTTCACATGCATCTTCCTCTAACATCAAACATTTTTTTAACACCACTATTTGGGGCAGTATTTATAAACAATTACATTTATCTTGGAAAAACATGAATGTCTTTTATCTCAGGTATTCAAGCCACTTTGTAAAACTTCTATCAACAGAAGCTAAAAATCTATCATTTGGTTTAGTTAATATTTGAGTTTGCAGGAGTAAAATCATCAACCGACAGCAGCTGTGCACTGTGTTAAATCTAGAGCTGGCATTAGTCTATCAGATATGCAAATATTTATATCCTCATTGGCTAAGTAAACTGTTCGGCTCTGCAGAAATGATAGGTTTGTTTTGGAATACTGTAAGTGACTTCCTTTTCTAATAATGGCTTTTCTTGTACTGAAATTCACACTTCTAGTTTGAGTTGGCCTAAAATTTTCAACACAAAAACTAGCAGAAATCCTTATATACCTCCAGAAAAAGAAATCAGATCAGTAGTTACCAGAGGATACAAAAATTGGACAGGCCAGATACAGGGAAAAAAAAATTACAAATTTGACCTTCAGTTCCCAAATTTACAAATGAAGGAATCCTTAAAAAAAAAACACAATATTGGGGCTCCTGGGTGGCTCAGTCATTAAGCGTCTGCCTTCGGCTCAGGTCATGATCCCAGGGTCCTGGGATCGAGCCCCGCATCAGGCTCCCTGCTCGGCGGGAAGCCTGCTTCTCCCTCTCCCACTCCCCCTGCTTGTGTTCCCTCTTTATGTCTCTCGCTGTCAAATAAAATCTTTAAAAAAAAAAAACAAAAAACAAAAAAAACACAATATTCATTTTAAAAGCTTCAAGAAGCAAACATATTAGGTATGTTTAAAGGTATTAAAAAGCAAACATATTAGGGCATGTTAATGCATAAAGATTCAAGTCTTCACTCTTGTGAATGTGCCATATGCAATTTAAGTAATCCCTTGTTTTTGGAAATTCAGGGCTTTTTTTCTTAATTTTATATAATTATAAGAAAGCCCATGGTAAATATGCAAATACATACATCTTTGTGTACACCTCTGATTTTGTTTCTTTAGGATGGAATCCCATAAGTGGAACTGTTGAGTCAAAAGATATCAATAGTTTTAAAAATCTTTACGCTTATTGACAATTATTAGGCAAATTTTTAAATCTATTTGAATACCAGTGTCTTAAATTGTGAAATGTGAATAAGACATATGGGGCAAGATTGTTAAGAGGGCTAAAAACAAAAGATTTCAAAAATAATTACATACTATAAAGATTTTCTAATTTTTCCAGAAGTGTAGATTTGCTTCCAGGGAAAATAATTATCAATATCCTGGATGGATTTTATTTTTCCCATTTCTAAATAAGATAATTGTCATCTGTCAATGATGAAAATCTCTGTAAGTTGGACACTATGGTCAGGGTAGAAATATTTACAACCACCAACAGTGCCAGGCTCTTTACACATATTTTCTCCTGTTCTCCACCCATAATGGCTCATGTAACCTTATGAGGCAGCACTGATATCACAATATATAGATAAAGAAATCAAGGCTCAAAAAGAGTGTAACCCATCCTAAATCTCCCAGCTAAAAGGCAGCTGTGCCCCACTTGAAACCCATGTTTCTCTACGTGCTATGACATTAGTCATGAACTGAGTAATGGGAAAGAGATTGTTCAAATAGGTCATAAAAGGGTTCATTTTAAAAATGGCATCTGAGTTAAGTCAAGCCAAGAAGAGGAAGAAAATCCAAAGGAGAATAAACAGCAAGAACTGAAACCATAGGATGGAAAATGACATTGATTCACTGAATAGCTGTCTTGTGCCAGCCACTGTCCCAGATGATAAAAAGTCTCTATCAGCAAGAAGTTCATAAGCAGGTAAGACAGACAAATAAGAAAAATTACTGTATTAATGTAATAACTATTGTGTTTGAGTTATGCCCAGGATGTCATAAGACAAAGGACAGATCCCTAACCCAGCATAAGAGAAAAGGGCCACCTAGGTTGAAGTTTGCAGGATAAGTAACTATAAGCTAAACAGAAAAGCATTCAAGTGAGAGCATTTTATGCAGAGAAACTGGTATACACAAAGTTGTGAAGGTGAAAGAGACCATGACCCATCCTCCAAAGTGCTGGAGGTTCAGAATTTCTGGAGCACAGATGGGTTTATGGAGATAGCATGAAATGATGCTAGAATACTGGCAGAGCCAGACAACAGTGGTTCTTTTGTGCTATAACAGAGGCTTGAACTTTATCGTGAAAATGGTTTGTTCTTTTACAGATATCACTAAATCTTTTGTTATAATTACTTCCACAACGATGATAACAATAATGGTAACTAATGCTTAATATTTATGTTTTATATCAATAAGCTAATTTAATTCTTAAAACAACATTATGAGGTGAATACCATTATTATTACATGCCACTCATTGTGTTAGTCTCTACTGATAGAACAGTGAACAGGAATGTCATGGATATTAAATAAAGAAGGGTATATTCATATTTGCATTTTCAATGATCATTCTAGGAGGGATTTGGAGGATGACATTGAAAAGGCTAGCTGGCAAGATGAACTGGTTATAAAATATTTACCATATCCAGACAAGATATTATGAAGACTCGATTTAAGGCAGAAGTTGTAGGACTTGAAAGGAGGGAATAGATATGAGAGCTACTTAAAGGCCGACCATGGTTACCAATTAGATTGGAGGACCAGGTGACAGGAAGAATCTGGGATGTCAAGCCAGGTTCTGGCTTTAGCTTCTGGGTGGAGGTAATCCTGTTCTCTGAAATAGACAAAACAAAAGGAGGAACAGATTGTGTGCAGGAAGGTAATCTCTTTAGAGTAGAAATGAAGATTTCAGAGTCATAGTTTAAAGGCAGTATGTCGAATATCATTCTCAATGGGGAAAAACTTAGAGCTTTCCCCCTAAGGTCAGGAACACAGCAGGGATGTCCACTATCACCACTACTATTCAACATAGTATTAGAAGTTCTAGCCACAGCAATCAGACAACAAAAAGAAATAAAAGGCAACCTAATCGGCAAAGAAGAAGTCAAACTCTCACTCTCTGCAGATGATATGACACTTTATGTGGAAAACCCAAAAGACTCCACCCCAAAACTGCTAGAACTCATACAGGAATTCAGTCAAGTGGCAGGATATAAAATCAATGCACAGAAATCAGTGGCATTCCTATACACCAACAACAAGACAGAAGAAAGAGAAATTAAGTAGTCGATCCCATTTACAATCGCACCCAAAACCATAAGATACCTAGGAATAAATCTAACCAAAGAGGCAAAGGATCTGTACTCAGAAAACTATAAAATACTCATCAAAGAAATTGAGGAAGACACAAAGAAATGGAAAAACGTTCCATGCTCATGGGTTGGAAGAACAAATATTGTGAAGATGTCAATGCTACCTAGAGCAATCTACACATTCAATGCAATCCCCATCAAAATACCATCCTCTTTTTTCAAAGAAATGGAACAAATAATCCTAAAATTTGTATAGAACCAGAAAAGACCCCGAATAGCCAGAGGAATGTTGAAAAAGAAAAGTAAAGCTGGTGGCATCACAATTCCAGACTTCAAGCTCTATTACAAAGCTGTCATCATCAAGATAGTATGGTACTGGCACAAAAACAGACACATAGATCAATGGAACAGAATAGAGAGCCCAGAAATGGACCCTCAACTCTATGGTCAACTAATCTTCAACAAAGCAGGAAAGAATGTCCAGTGGAAAAAAGACAGTCTCTTCAACAAATGGTTTTGGGAAAATTGGACAGCCACATGCAGAAGAATGAAACTGGACCATTTCCTTACACCACACACAAAAACAGACTCCAAATGGTTGAAAGACCTCAGTGTGAGACAGGAGTCCATCAAAATCCTAAAGGAGAACATAGGCAGCAACCTCTTCAACCTCAGCCGCAGCAACTTCTTCCTAGAAACATCGCCACAGGCAAGGGAAGCAAGGGCAAAAATGAACTATTGGGACTTCATCAAGATAAAAAGCTTTTGCAAAAGAAACAGTGAACAAAACCAAAAGACAACCGACAGAATGGGAGAAGATATTTGCAAATGACATATCAGATAAAGGGTAGTATCCAAAACCTATAAAGAACTTATCAAACTCAACACCCAAAGAACAAATGATCCAATCAAGAAATGGGCAAAAGTCATGAACAGACATTTCTCCAAAGAAGACATCCAAATGGCCAACAGACACATGAAAAAGTGCTCAACATCGCTCGGCATCAGGGAAATCCAAATCAAAACCTCAATGAGATACCACCTCACACCAGTCAGAATGGCTAAAATTAACAAGTCAGGAAACGACAGATGTTGGCGGGGATGCGAAGAAAAGGGAACCCTCCTACACTGTTGGTGGGAATGCAGGCTGGTGCAGCCACTCTGGGAAACAGTATGGAGGTTCCTCAGAAAGCTGAAAATAGAGCTACCCTACGACCCAGCAATTGCATTACTGGGTATTTACCCCAAAGATACAAATGTAGTGATCCGAAGGGGTATGTGCATCCCAATGTTTATAGCAGCAATGTCCACAATAGCCAAACTATGGAAAGAGCCAAGATGTCCATCAACAGATGAATGGATAAAGAAGATGTGGTATATATATATACAATGGAATATTATGCAGCCATCAAAAAACCAAAATCTTGCCATTTTCAATGACGTGGATAGAACTAGAGGGTATTATGCTAAGCAAAATAAGTCAATCGGAGAAAGACATGTATCATATGACCTCACTGATATGAGGAATTCTTAATCTCAGGAAACAAACTGAGGGTTGCTGGAGTGGTGGGGGGTGGGAGGGATGGGGTGGCTGGGTGATAGACACTGGGGAGGGTATGTGCTATGGTGAGTGCTGTGAATTGTGTAAGACTGTTGAATCACAGACCTGTACCTGTGAAACAAATAACATATTATATGTTAAAAGAAAAAAAAAAAGAAGATAGTAGAAAGGGAGAAATGAAGGTGGGGAATCAGTGGGGGAGACGAACCATGAGAGACTATGGACTCTGAGAAACAAATTGAGGGTTCTAGAGGAGAGGGGGGTGGGGGATGGGTTAGCCTGGTGATGGGTATTGAGGAGGGCACGTACTGAATGGAGCACTGGGTGTTATACACAGACAATGAATCATGGAACACTACATCAAAAACTAATGATGTAGTGTATGGTGATTAACATAACACAATAAAATTTTAAAAAAATAAAAAATTAAAAAATAATCATAAAAGACAGGAAAAAAAAAAAAGAAAGCCACAGGCCCAAGGCAGAGTTACTTGCCTACAGGATGGCAAACAAGACTTAACTGCAGTTTCAACCTCTCCAGGAGTGGACTTTTAAAACCAATCAATCTAGAATTTTCTGGTCAGCACCCGTGAGGTAATGTGTTGCATGGGCCCTCTCCATCCCTCAAAGAAAGATAAAAAAAATAATAATAAAATAAAGGCAGTATGTCCACAGACTTGGGTATGTATGAAGTCATGAATATAGAAAAAGCAAGAGAAGAGGGAGGATAATGAACTCTAACAATAGTTTAAGAGGCCACTTATCAATTATTGGGAGTGCTGATGTATGCATGGCAGAGATCTAAAGCTGAGAGACAACAATGTATATTTGGAGCTATACACATGCAAGTGGAAGTTGAACTTGTAAATGAAAATAAACTTCCTAAAAGAAAGATTATCAATTGAGGATGGAGGTGGGTGGAGATGGAGATGAAATCAAGGAAAGTATCTATGAATGCTCTATATGTACAGAAAACCATTCTAATGAAGATATGATAAAGTCTTCCAAAATATAAGAAAAGATAAAAAGAACATTTCGAAGAGGAAATTATGGATTTGTGTTGATCCAATTATCTTCTCAGCCTCCCCTATTTCTTTTCAGATCACATCACCCAAAAGCAAGAGAACCAACTCTAGCCAAGTGCCACAACCTTGACCTTGGAAGAGAGTGAAAATAATTGATGGGCATGAAGGATCAAACTCCCGGTCTTCTAACCAAAATTCACTAATCAACTATAGACCCCCTTTCTAGGATCATCTAAATTTCTAGCCTAAATACCCATTTCTTTCTATTCCTTTTGATATACAAAGTGACTAGTTAAAGAATTTAATTGACATTTTCAAGAACAAGTCATTGAATCTCACTTGAAGTCTTCAAATTGAACTGATATGTGGAAAATTAATCCCGTGGAAACTAGAAAAGCCGTTTTACATGTGACCTGGAGAAAAGACAATCTCAACTTCACTTAGGCTGAGGGGAAAAAAAAAAACACTTTTTCTATCATAAGTTTCTCCTTTTTAAGGAGAGATAATGGGTTGGAAACCATTTCCACAACTGCTTCTAATGCTATTACTGCCTGAGAAATAATATACCAAGATACTCCTGGCTGATCAGTTTAGATATGCTTTCTTAATATACTATTCTACCAAGGTGAAAATGTTTAGGGTTCTTCAATTCATAAAGAAATAAACTTCTAACTTGTTGATAGTGAAACCAAATATATATTTCTTATATTTATACATATATATATTTAGTTATATACATATATATACACATATATATAAACAATACTTATGATGCTGTATAAACAATCTTTTTTTTTCTACTTTAGAGCAGAAGTACTGTATGGAGATAGTAATCAACTGTAATTATTGCTTTTGAAAACTCAAGCTTTAAAACCCACAAAATACTTTAAAAATAAATGCAGGAAGCTTCATAAAATACATTTTCTCAATTCAACAAAGAAAAAAAATCAAACCAGTTAGGACACTCAAGTGTTATTTGCAGCAATCATGATAAGTCAATTTTGGCTTAAACCATGATTGTTATAAACACTCACAAAACATATTATTTACCAGATGGCAATCTTACTCAAGCAAACATATAAAACTTATGTTTCATTATTATCAAATAAGGATGAACTTGCCACTGGGATAACCTCCAGTAGTTAAACAAACACATCTCCACAAAATGAGTGCCATGGTTTCTATCATTGGTTAAGTATATAGAGTAAAGGAACCATCTTAATATTTAGCAGCACTAGCTTATATTCAAGAACCAAAGCTTACAGCAGAAAACACACACAAGCAAAATGACATATTCTTGTCTGTGCTTACACTTGTGTTTTCACTTTCTTAGTAAGAAAGCTATTGTATTCTAGTATTCCAGGAAGGAACAGTCTGAAACTATGATTTAAGCTATAACATCTGTATTAGGTAATTATTAATTGATATTATGAAAGGTATAAAGCAATCCTCAGACTTTCTTGTTACTGCCCCCTCCACCAAATACAGTCAGAATCTATCAGACTCTATCATTGGTGGAATGTACACTAAAAGAGTTGTACCTTATGAGTTATAATATCACAGACTAATGGCAGGATACTAAAAGTCTATTTGTGATGAATACCAGATTATTACGTGTGTGTGTGTGTGTGTGTGTGTGTGTGTGTGTGTGTATGTGTGTGTGTGTGTTAGTCTGGTGGAAAGTGACCCTTTTTGTAACTGAAAATCATATAAATATTAAAATAGTTTTAAAATTAGTTTTTTACTGTTCTACAACAATTAAAACAAAATGAGAATGAAGAGTTTCTTTTGCTTATTTGTTTCCTGGCCACAGCCAATACTCTCAAACAAGCTGTTACTCAGAAACTCCATTGTAATTTGAGGCCGACACTTCTTGAACTTGTACAAGCATGGTGAAAGTTCAGAGGTATTACAAATAGAGACCATGGACAGAAATTGAGACCACGGACAGAAATATCAGGACTCTGACACAAAAGTGATGGATCTTTCATCACCTCATCAGGTCCTTCAAGGCCAAAACCCAGGCACTATGGAATGACATACTATAGAGCACTTATGTCCAACGGGACAATAAAAAAGTCCAGGTTGTCTCTCTCTATGCTACCTCACTGGTTGCAATACTTTGCTGAAAAATCCTGGGTTTCTCTTTACCCCTGAACTAGTGGCTATGGCAGGTGTTGGTAAACTGGCTGCATTCTGAATGCAAACACAGTTCTTCCACATGAAGACAACAGAAGTAAAGAAACAAAATCTGGGTTTTGGCAAGTTAAATGCTATATTAAATTAGAAAAGTATTCTGAAGACTTTCCTCTTCCCCACATTTTTTTCTAAAACTAATAGTTAAGGGCAGGGACTTCTCACTGGATAGCACCAAGGTGAAAGACAATCTCTCTCCATAGAGGAGTAAGCAGGCACTTCACCTGGTAGAACATTTCACCATTGAAGGACAGATTGCCTTTCGATTGCAACTTCCTTGAGGGTTGAGTCTCTTTCTCTATTACTTTCTGAATTGCATCTAAAACACTGAGGACTTTCAAAGAATATTGGTTTGTGACAGACAAAATGGATCACTTACACTGTACATCAGTACCAAAAACTTTAATGCACTCAAGCAAGGTCATTTCATCATTACCAAGGAGCCAAAGAAAAGAAAACTATAGAGAGAGAACCTTTTTGACAGTTGTTCCTTTACGAGTACTCTACTAACATGGACCAAGATTGAACTATGATTCCAGAAACAACAACAAAAGTATGTGATGTGCTCACAACCTCTAAAACCCTGATAAATTTACTTGGGGTGTATTCTTCTTTATAAGGTCTATTATACTCATTTCTAGCTGCTTAGGAAAAAATAAATGACCCAGGCAGGACATGTGACATCACAACCAAAGACCAATTTTTTTTTTTTAAGTGGCCATTATATATATATATGTATGTGTGTGTGTGTGTGTATATATATATATATATATATATATATATAATTGAAACATAGACTACTGTTGGTGCTTTCTTCTTTCCCCTCAATTTAAACGCTGGTGGAAATATTTATAAAACTGTTAACACAATTGTAGCATCTAATAAAGACTTCTATTATTCATTGGTATTATAAACATATTTCCTTTATATAATTAGTGTAGCTTCATTACAAAATCATTTGGAAAACTATCTCCCATAATTCCTCCACCCTAATACAGCTCCTCTCAGTTCTTTTCTCTTTCTGCAAGTAATGAATACGTTACACGAGAAAATAGATTTTAGCCCTCACTTAGCAGCCTACCACCAGTCACAAAGCTGCCCTCCTTCCAGCAACAGGGCAATAGAAAATTTTCATTGAGATAAACACCAGCTCTGTTTTTAAATGAGCCATCTTCATATAATTGCCCAATGAGTGTAATCATTTCAATAATTCTAACTGAATTTTCTCAATTGCAAAGACTGATATTCCTTATCAAAATGGAAAAAAAATCATTTTATGGCTACAGAGAAGGAGAAACTGAACTTCTTTCCCTACACACTTTACTCCCTCATTGACAGAAGGGATACAGTGAACAGTGTTTCTTTCTGTTAATGTGGCTTGAAATTCTGCAGTACATTCGAATAGGCTCTTTCCAGAAAACCGCTGGGAAATATCATCTATACACATTTGTGCCACTAGTTCTCATATACATCCCTTGGTGCCCCTAGTTAATAATGTGATATTTCCCTAGATAATGAAAGGCATGGAACCATGACCCTTTTAAGCAGAAGGATAGCATGACAATGTAAGTTCTGATCTGCCATGAAGGTAGGATACAGTAGCCTTTCCTCTGCAGCAACTTCAAGTGTGTAGGTGGCTAGAGAGGCCTCTGTTAGTCAGAATCTCAGTGCCATCTCCAAACTTTGCCAGGTGATTCTCTGTTCGGGTTGAAACTGTCAGTACTCTGAAGAGTCTGAGTGTGGGGGATTCTTTGATCTTTCTTCCCTCCACCAGTGGAAGGGGAACCGCACCTAGGAATAAGAGTAACAAGGATCCAGACTCTAACATCATGGCAGGCCACCTTCTCTTGCCAAATCTCACCTTCCTATCTGAGCAACTGTGGGGGAATACTAAATGCTCATTTCATGAGGTTGTCATAGGAATCTGAGACAATGTAGCCTTAAGTATTGTATAAATTCTTGAGAATATTGTACACTTCTATTATTGAGAATATAATTGTGATTTATTAATGTTAGCACACTAGGTTAGGGCTATTGTTTCCTTGGCATGTTTAGAACTAGAAAAATCAGAAAATAATTCCTATTGATCTCATAACAAGCATAGAAATATAAAGCTGAAAAAACAGCCACTTGTAATTAAGCGGCTCTGTTCTCTCTAATTTTTAGAGTACAATACAATATTGTAACTCTTTACTTTTATTAACTGCCAAAATCAATCTCAGAACCCATTTTCCCAATACCCTGGAATAAAAAGGACAGGATTTTTTTCCTTAGATGCACAGATGCAGTTTCATTTACATGCATGCATTTCAGAGGCATTATTTAAGCCATAGTGCATATAATGAACAAACTGTAATCATATCTTTGTCCCAACTCAATTACAAAATGAACTCATAACTTAGAGCCCCACAATAAATATCTATTTCCAATTTTAGGCTGATCATTAAATATGGTTCACACTAGGAATCTGTTAAATGAAAGAATGTTAAAATTCACTTACATCACTTAGAGCATATTGATTCTGATGACTATTAATCCACAAACAAGTGGTACATCAACAGAGACAACAGCATTTCAGGAAAATTCTGCTCAACTCTCATAAATTTCTGGCTATGTTCCCTTTAGTTCCATACATTCTCCCTCTCTCTCTCTCTCCCCACCCTGTTAACCTTTTGTCAGTGGTACCCCTTCTATTCCTCTCAGACATTAGTGTTCACATCCTCTCATCATCCTCTTACCTACCAAGTCTTACTCTCAGGAAAGAAGTAGGATAAATTATTCTTATACAGATATACTTAGTGATAAGGCTTCAAAAATTATAAGCACCAAGTATAACTGCATTTTAATAGGCAATGTTTATCAATCTAGTAAAATTATCCTTTACCTAGGAACTCCTGAAAAAAAAATACACTTGTTTTGATATGTTAGGAGCTCTGTTATTCTAAACAAGTGAGTCATTCATTCTTTAGAACTCTTCTTTATCTGTGAAATAAGAAGATTGAACTGTATGGCATTTTTAATATTCAACCGTATTTTAAATATTTAAAAAAAATGGCAATTTCATATGGCTCAACTCAGTAGATTTGAAGTTATAAACATAAATACTTTGATAGGCTGGGTGGGTAGCCTAAATGTGTCAAGAAGTTAGCTGTAAAACACTGGCAGTATTGGAGTCTATAGGAACCTGAAGAACACATGCCTCATTTGTTTCCAAGCTGAAAACAAAATCACTATGCCATTCAAACTAAATAATGCCAAGGTGAAAGCTGGTAAACCACCAGTTTGTGAATGCTGAACTACACAATTATGGAGATTCCTTCCAGCCCCAACTTCCTGTGATTCTACAAAGTGCATTGGCTAAGGAAGAGGAGTTCTTAAAAACATTAACTGTTCTCTTCCACAACCATTGAGACATCATTGAGCAGCTATGTTAAAAGGTAATAATTTCAACAAACATTTTGCTACTGCCCCTGTAAAGACAAGTTCTCAAACAAGACCTACCATGATTAGGAAACTAGAAAGAAAGAAAATGACAAGTCAACATGAATGAAAAAGGAAAGTCAATAAACTGCCAAATTTTCACTGTGACAAATACAGACCTTGTAGAACTCTGCTTTACCTTCTCCATTCCAGAAAACAACATACTTCTCATCAGTGGTCATAAAAAAAGTGAAGTGACTCTGAAATGCATTACATACTATCATGTATAAGGACAACACAACAAGTTAGTAGGGTGAATTTTAAAAATAGGAAGAAAACAAACCAAAGGTCTTCTTCCACTATTGTCTCATATATATCGTCCAAGAAGAGCTCTACTTCCCCATTCTTAGCATTTGCTAGACAACAGACAGAAAATCCAAGCCACACAAAAATGCAAAAGCCACCATGTGAGTTTGGTTAGGTTAAATGCATACTCATAATGGGTTATAAGTTTAAAAAATCAATTTTACCCACTTGAGTCAATTGTGGAAGTCTTAATATTGACCACCTTTACTCAACTGTCTGCCACATATATCTTGTAGCTATTTCAGGGCTTTTTATAAATGATATGTATATAATACCCTGTTATTTTAAAAAAAAGTGATTTAAAAAATCTTCTGCTTTTCTCTTCTCTTTAATGGGGAAATGTCATCAGATGAAAATGTGTGTGTGTGTGTGTGTGTATACACACACACACATATATATAGTATGTAGATCTCTATGAGAACATCTACTGACTACAGGTAGAACAACTATTGTAAGCAGTACAGAGGAATCTTAACAATGTATTTCTTACAATAAAAAATGTAATATATTTCAAATTTTACAAAAGTAAAGAGAAACACATTTCTTCTTTTATCTCCTGAGATTTTGCACATAACTGTATTTGGGATCTGATTCTATTTCAAAACCTATATAAATCTGGTAATTTTATTCTAAGGACTTGAGAACTAGAATTACACAACACTGATAAAGTGTGGTAAAATTTTTAACATGTTTTGCTAATAAGATAGACAAAGGAGATGTTATTGAGGTGCATGGTAAAGTTAAAAAAAAGAGTTGGTTTCCAATTCCTTGGTTACATTTCTAAGTATACTCAACATCAAATGTCCAAACAAAATATATTTGTTTGGGTCTTCTTGCTGTTAAGCATAGGTGCTTATAAAATATGGATGTCTAGAATCTACACACATTCTGCAGAAATCACTGCAATCTGGTTTTAAACATTCCTGGAAGGTTTATAATAAGATTTATGATAGTGATTAATTACTGCCTTACAGTTTCAAGCACCATGCTTTATGAACAAAAGCATGTATCTACTCATAAAGAAATAATAGTACTTTACAAAATAGCCATTTTTATAAGCAAAACAGTGGATTGATCCAATCAGATATATGATTATCGGTATGAAATATCTTTGACATAACTAACTTAAAATCATTAAGAACCTTAGTGGTTTACACTCTGTATAAACCTTTACACCTCCCTTGGATCTTCTCACAACTATCTCAAACAGCCATAAAAACAAATGAAATCTTGCCATTTGCAACAACATGAATAGATCTAGAGGGTATAATGCTAAGTGAAATAAGTCGGTCAGAGAAAGACAAATACCATATGATCTCACTCATATGTCGCATTTAAGAAACAAAACAATGAACAAAGAAAAAAGAGATAATCAAAAAACCCAGATTCTTAAACACAGAGAACAAACTGGTGGTTGTCAGAGGGAAGGTAGGTGGGGGGAGGGGTAAAATAGGCGAAGGGGATTAAGACTACACTTATCATGATGAGCACTGAGGAATGTATAGAATGTATAGAATTGTTGAACACCTGAAACTAATTTAACACTCTATGTTAATTATACTGTAATTAAGTAAATAAATAATTTTTTTAAAACATGGAATAGTATAACCATGAGTTATCAGTTAATCATACCACACTCAAAATATATAATATACAAAATGAAAAAGATAATGTTGACATTTTCATAGATTCAGAAAATCTCAGGATAGGAAAACCTATAAGCAGGTGAAAACTCCAGTGCTTACAGAGAACAGGGAAGTAATGAGATTGTGAGAAGTGGACTGTGTTGGTTTGTGGCAAAGGGAGATCCTATGTGCCATCTCAAGGGACAATAGCTACTTTCCTCTATCAGCCTTGTCATTTATAAAGGTTAGTGTCCCATTGTCAGTTCTAGTTTTTCAAGAAAAGCTGGAAATCTAAATCTTGTGAATTCTCCCAACTTTTAAGTGTTGGCAACTACTTCAAAATTATAAAACCCAAAAGGGATAGAAAACCTATCTGGAGACCATGGCCTGCTTCTGGGTCACCAGGTTAACAAGCTATGTATAAGCTCCTTAGTCCAGGCTTTCTGACTTTTATCTCTTATTACCACATTCCTGTCAGGGTGCTCTTCCTTGGTTCAAACACTTTTAACTATGAAGAATTCAGTAGTCCTCAAGCCAGAGTCCCTATTTTGGACAGCTCTTCCTTCTTTTGCATCAAAATTTACTTGTCATCATTGTTTCAAGAGCCACCTCTCAGCACCACAGAAATCTCCTTCAACATAAAAATCTTACTTGAAGATACAAGCATACAATATATATTTGGATGAATCAATAAATTTAAACTTTCCAAATATAAAAATATATGTATGACTCTCACTATTTAGGGATGTCTTTTTAGACATCAGACCAATTTTCTTTCATGTAATTTAATAACAGAATCAAAACAAAAGTCAAAAACAGGAATATCACCAGACCAGGTGTTGGAAAATACGAAGCATATTGTTAAGGGAGATCTTGCCAGTGGCTCAGAAAAAGAGAGGAGAGGAGAAGGACCTTGTCGGAGGCTGACACAATCAATACTCTACGCCTTCCCAATCCCGGACCCTGATGAGCTCATTTCTGTACTCAGGTCAGCACATCAATGCTTGTAGACAATGGCTCTGTCCATTTCCTCACATGTATAATTTGAAATACTACATCCCACTCCCTCATCCTCAATCAATTCCTCTCGCATGTACGTCCAATTCAACATTCCACTTCTGGTTTCCAATCCTCCGTGGGCCTGCAGCTGCCTACCCCACATCCTTTCTCTCTTGCTGATCTCTTCAAACCACTTTCCCTTCCTGCTTCTTCCACAGAAACTTGTTCCTTTCCTTGCTTATCTTTTGAACAGCCTTCCAATAAGTCTCCATCCTGGCAATTCTCCATTTATTACCATTCCTCAGTTGCCCATCCCCCAAACATTGTTCCACATAAAAGACTGCCAGTGATAATTATTGGAGATATTTTAGAAAATAGTTGTGTAATACTATTCATTTGCCACCTGTATTTAGCTGTTGAGAAATCCATGTTGAAAATGAACAGCATTGTGCTTTCTTTCTTTTTATTTTTTTCTCAGACATGTGAAAATGTGATTTTGTGACAGTTTTGTTAGGGGTGAGAATTTTGCCTTCCTTTCCCCTTCATGCAGTGGTCTCCAGTGTCAACATTGCCTATGAAGTGAGTAAAGGCTCTTGAACTACAACAGCCGTATCACTTCTTTTTTAATCAAGGGAAGAAGGATAAGATGAAATCTCCCTCAAGTGCTAAAAAGATAGCAGTTTATTTAAAGAAAGTATTTACACTCCTCACTAATTACCTAGGTGTGTCACACTGATACCAACGCAGAACTTTATATCCTTCAACCATCTTCAATATATCATTAAATTAAATTCATAAAGAAATGTGAGTTTAAATCAGAAACATGCTTCAGCAATTGGGAATATAATATCTTTCAACTTTCTCACTTTTTAAAAATAGAAATTAAAAAAAAAAAAAAAACCTCTTCCTTAGAGGCAAAGAGCCTTTATACAACTGGGCATATATTCTCAGCATAAATATAGCATGACTGCCCTCATCTGATTGAAGTTTTGTAGCAGAAAAAGTATCCCATTATCCACCCCCTTACCAGGAAGAAGGGAATTTTACTAAAAGAAAAATACAGACTGACCAGTCTAAAGAAAGAACTTTTAGGGCACCTGGGTGGCTCAGTTGGTTAAGCATTGCCTTTGGCTCTGGTCATAATCTTGGGGTCCCAGGATCGAACCCAAGACCCGTGTCAGGCTCCCTGCTTAGCGGGGATTCTGCTTCTTCCTCTCCCTCTGCCCCCCCACCCCCACTCGTGCTATCTCTCACTCGCTCACTCTCTCTCAAATAAATAAATAAAATCTTTAAAAAAAGAAAAAGAAAGAAAGAAAGAACTTTTATCCTTCCCAGGTTTAGTAAGGGAATATTTTCTTGTCCAGATTCTTTCCTAAATTTTCCATATCCGCAAAGGAATTCCCTCTTTTTTTCTCTTTCTTTCTTTCAACAAATATTTACTGAATGCCTTCTATGTGTAAAAAACTCTACCAGACATAGAGGGAAAGTAGAAAACAATATAAATAGGACCTCTACGTTCATGGATAGTACCACCCCATTGGGACAGTAAAATATTATATGACTATTACTTCAGTTAACTCTTTACACTTTTTGATGTGCTAGACAAAGGAGGATGGTAGAGTATAATAAGGGCACACAGCAGAAGGACCTGGAAGGTTCTCAAATGCCTTCTTAGGAAGTGAAAAGCAGCAATTATTTTTTTTAGCCTGTAGAGGAGGATGGGGATTTCCAGGGTAAGGGAACAGAGTATGTGAAGGCTCTCAGCCAGGAAGGAACATGGGTACTAAAGAATCTAGAAGTCACAGAGTGAGCAGGAGAGAGGTTCAGGCTGGTAGTAGAGGCATATTCCCCATCATTTAGAGCTTGAGACTGTGTTAAGGATTTTTATTTTTAGTTTCAGAGTCTGAAGGGAAGTCCATGCCAGAAATATACAATTACAAGTCATCACTGTAGTGATTTTATAACACAGAACATACTTAAAACCATTGGCATAAATAAAATTTCCTGGGGGAATAACATAGCCTACAAAGAGAAGAGTGATAAGAACAGAGCTTTGAAACTCTCAAACATTTGAGAAGAAAAGAGCAAGCTGATAAAGGCAATTGAGTAGAAGTAGCCAGAGGTAATAGAAGAAAAACCAGAAGTTTGGTGTCATAAACTAAGGGAAGAGCACATTTGTTCATTTAGCAGAAAAATGTCAGATGATGCTGATGGGTCACAAAAGTAAAGACTAAGAATGCATATAGGTTATTGTCAACCCGTCTGAAAGCTGCCTTGGTTCAACGATGGAAACCCAAGCAGAGTGTGTTGAGGGGTAAGGAAATAAAGACAGTGTAGAAAAAAATTTAGAAACCTGACTAAACTTCATATAATATCTTGGCCATATCTGGGAGCGTCCTAAGATTGAATCCTCGGGGAAAAACAAAAACTACTATGTCACACACTGTCACAGCCACACAGTCTTCCAATTCCCATCTTCCCCTTCCCACCGGCTCTACCACTCAGCAGAAAATGCCACTTCCAATCATCTCTTCCAACCTTGTGCCCACTCACTTCTCTCTCCTACCCATAACCCCTTAGACTTCAAACATCCTGAGCAAGCACAGACTCAGTTGGCAACTTGTAGGCAGGGGACATTTTATAATACAACTGTTCAGACATATTCCAGACACATTTAACTCATGAGTCTCACAGTTCAAAAGACTGATGGCTGATAATTTCTTAAGAAAAGGCGGAAGGACTTGATTTTTTAATGTAATAGGGAGTTAAATAAAAAATGTCACTGTTCACTTGTGCTACCTCAACCATAACTGTACTGCATTGAAATTGTCCTTATCTATTCAATAACTAACTGTATCTTGTCATGTAAAAGCTCTGACATGACAATTAACATCTCTGTTATTCTGCAAGTAAAATTAAATCGCTCACTAGTAAAATAGAATAAAGACAACCGGAAAGGCAGATATGCCACCTATCTTCTTACCCCCATTCGAACCCCCGTGTGCCTTTTTCTCTATAACTTACAGAGAAAGGGGGAATAAAAAGACATTTGTCCCACGATGTAATAGAGGATTCACCCACCAAATTATGTGTCAAAGCAGATTCCGACCTGTAAAGTTACCTGGTGTATTGGAAGGAGACAAGTATAGGCAAACATTATACACCAAATCTGGCACAACTCACCTTTCCAAAAGCCCCTCTCGTATCCTTCCCAGGATGCCTGCAAGAATCAACTGAGGTGATGATGACACTGAAGCTACTCTCATGTGTTCGGGACCTACCTGTGCCAGGCATTGTAACAGATGGATCATGCACATTCTCTCCACAGGTGATCTCATTTTTCAGATATGGCTAAACTAGAGAAGTTAAACAATTTGCCCAGGGTCAGCCAACCATCAAGCAGATAATGGGTAAAAGTGACAGTCTTTCCATTACATCATGCTGCCTTCCTAAATGAAAGTGATTTTCAAACTGAAGAACTAAATCAATGAGAATTATTAAATTACATATATATTAGAAGCCATGAGAGGGCTGTATAGCGTCAGGGTTAAGAGAATGGACTCAGAGCCATTCCTTGGGTTCAAACCCCAGCACTGTTTCTTACTAAGTGTGTGACTGTGTGACCTTGACAACGGGGTGAGTTATTCAACCTCTCTGTGCCTCAATTTCTTCATCTGTAAAATGGTGACAGCAATGTGACAAACTTAAAGTTCTTGTGAGGATTAAAGGAATATATATAGAGAGAGAACTCAAATTAGTAGTAGGTACATCTAGTTTCATTGGTCATCAGTTATGATTCCTATAAGGATTAATTAGCTTTGCAAAAAGAAAAAAAAACTCTCCATTCATTCTATGCAGTTAAAATAATTTCCACCTCCAATTGTGCACCCAGATCACTTCCAAAGCTAGGAATGTTGGCCCTAACTCAGAAGTATCTGACGGAGTTGATCTAGGGTGAGGCTTCGGGATGTGAATTTTAGCACTCTCCACCTGCTGCACCACCATGGCTGAGAACTGCTGATGTAACATCAAAAGATATCCACTTTCACTGCAATGTGAAAAAAATCAGATTAAAATAGCATGTTCCCTTTTTTCCTTAAAAAATTCAAGAATGTTATCAACTTAAATGTTAACAGCGTTTATCTCTGGGTGGTGGAAGTATGGATAATATTTACTTTCATTTTATTTTTTATGAAGTCTTTAAATTTTTACAATTCATTGATATATTCATTCCACATATCTGTTTTGGTACCATGTCCCTGACACTATTTTAGGCACTGAAGTTATGACCCAGTACAAAACAAAGTCTCTGTGCTTCTGGGCTTACAATGTTGTGGGGAAGGCAAGGGATAAACAAAAATAGAATATGGGGTCAGCAAGTGGCATATACAATGAAGGAAATTAAAAGCACGGAAAGATGACTGAGAGCAACTACTGGGCTATTATATTTAGGACGGTCAAAGAAGACCTCTCCCAGGGTGATATTCAAGCTAAGACCTGAATGAAACAAAAGACCCAGCCATAGGCATCACAGAGAGAAGAGAATTCTAGGCAGAGAGTACAACAATGCCACAGCTCTGAGTGTTGTAAACATACATTTCGTTTAGAGTCAGGTTAAAAAAATGAAAAAATAATTTCATTTGGTTAAAAAAGAAAAAAAATTGTCACGGCCATACCATGTTCCCTGATCCTGGACCTCCATCATCAGACCAGCCTCTCTGCCGATCTAAATAGCAACTATGAAATGAGGGTGAAACTGAGCTTCCACCCTTGATTTTATGGCAGTAGTTTCAAAAGCAAATTACACAAGGGATAGGGGGTTCCTTCTCTCATGTACATCTAAGAGGAAAGCATGAGTCAGCATCATTACCTTCCCATGCCAAGGAATAACTGCTGGATGCCGGCATTTTGCCCAATAACTGAGTGATATGGGGAGCGTAAGAGAAGCATGAAACATATCACTAGCCATTGTTGAGGCAACCTCAACAAAAACACTACATGTCTGGAACAATACAGAATGCCATTAAGGCCCAAACTGCTGTGTGCTGTAGACGATGAGGAGAGAAAGGGAATTAAGACAGTGGGTTTCAGAGATCACTGTGGCATTTCTTAAGAAGGTAAGGACAGTCATTGATCAGATGGATCCCCTTCACCCCCTTTCATCTAAATACATTGTTTTAGGGGTGCCTTAGTGGCTCAGTCGTTAAGCATCTGCCTTCGGCTCAGGTCATGATCTCAGGGTCCTGAGATCAAGCCCTGCATCAGGCTCCCTGCTCGGCGGGAAGCCTGCTTCTCCCTCTCCACTCCCGCTGCGTGTGTTCCCTCTCTCGCTGTGTCTCTCTGTCAAATAAATAAATAAACTCTTTTAAAAAAATGAAATGAAATAAAATAAATAAATAAATAAATAAATAAATAAATAAATAAATACATTGTTTTATTGAGTCCAGAAAAAGCAATACAAGTTCCATGGTCAGGCAAAGCCCGACAGGGACAAGTTCAGGGCATTTTCATTGCTAGGAACAGAGACCCTCTGAAGCTAGTTGAAAGGAGAGCTATAAGGATGCAATGACATCAGGGACATCAGGCCCCCCAAGGATAGGAAACACAGAGTTGGACCATACTGGGAAACCAGGATGCAGAAATTGAGGCCACTCCCTCCATCCTTTAGGGCCTATGGGGTTTCATCTTTCCTTCTCTCTGCACATTTGATCAATCCCCCTTGCTTAACTACTTCCTCAGGTTTTCACTACCCAGCCCTTTATGACTTCAGTGTGCATGTGATATTAGGAAAACAGTCCTGGCACTAATTCTATATGACCTCGACCTTTCATCTCAAAGGTCTGTTATAGACTGCAAATTCCCCCTGTTCCTGCTTCAAATTCTCTAAAGAAAAAATATGATTGACTTACCCAGGCCTTGTTGTATGCCACTGGGCTGCCCCAGGGTCAGGGGCCACCAGTGTTCTAATCAGCTGTGGCAAAGGGTGGGCCCTTAGAGGGGCATACAGACGTAGCCGTCAAAGTATCCTGCCTAGTTCTGACTAGAACAGGATCATGGCTTTCAGAATGTGTGAAAAGATGCACTGGGTCTACCCGGTATTTCTAAGAAAGGTAGTAAATGCATAGTTTATGCTGTCAGTCCCAATCTCATCTGGTATAAAGGGGTACAAATTTGCTGGCAAAGGGTTTTAAGGAACAGATTTTAGAAATTCAAGGAACTTCTATGGAGAAGTTAAAAAAACAATCTCAAAGTACTAAAAAGTTCCCTTACCAGAGTTTAAACCAAATTTCCTCTATCCAGATGGCTTCCAAGGCCAAGAGGGAGGGAAGTCCTGCTGCCTTTTTATGTTGGTCTTGATTGTTGTTAATGATCCCCAGCTGTAAGGCTCCCACATCTCTTTAACCTCTCTCTGGTTGGCCTCACATCTCTGCATCTCTTGCAGGGAAAACGGAACACTAAACGCAGCACCCATTCCCCAGCAGAGCATGTGCTGCACAACACAGGGAGGTCAGCCTCTACATGGACCCCAAGTCTTGCTCAGTTAGCATTGCCAGGACCCTTCATTCATCCTGGAAGAAGCTGGCTTCAGCATTCTCATTCCTGGAGGCGACGTGGAGCCATGCCAACTGCCAGCAGGAGAGCTGGGGCATGCAGTCACCTGTGGCCCATAAGAGGTTTCTTCTTCTGGATGCATAGGAATCACTGCCAGGCAATGACATAGTTTTCAGTGATGAGATATGCATTAGGAATTCTGATTCTAAAATGGGACTCTTTGCCACATAAATCTCCTTTCCAGGAGTATGCAGCTACAGTAATAATGAGATGTTCATGACAATTTCTCTGGTATTCTCTTATTGTCTCCTTCAAAAAACTTTTCTTGAATTAGCTATGAATTGCCAACACCATAGAAGCCAGAAGCACAGAGCTAAAACAAGTCACTGTGCCAAAGGAGCTCAGAGTCTGGTCAGGGATGTAGCATTTGCCCTCATTGCACTCTATGGAAGGTATGCATCGATGCTAATATAGCTTGGAAGAGGAACACTCTGCTTAAGCTAAGGGCAGTGGGGCTGGGGCAGGGGGTAGGAGAGCAGTTCTCTGGGAATGCTTCCTGGAAGAGGTGGCACATAAAACGCATTTTGAAAGGCTAGAGGAGACCTCCAGCCAGAAGGAGCACATATACAAAGATGCAGAGGCATGAGAGAATATGCTACATGAGAAGAACTGCAATTATTTCTTAGATTATATATGAGGACCTGATAAGATGAGTCAAGAAATGCAGCCAGGCTCTCTGTCTTGTTTGCCATTCTAGGGAGTACCTCTTTTATCCTGGTGTGAAATCCACTCCCAAGAACCCCTTTCTGGCTGCTCTAATAAGTGTGGTCATTGACCTTTCTGACTACCCCCATACCACAGACTTATTGAAACTTACAGGCTAGCTAATTATTGCCAATTAAACACTTTATTTCTATGTTTGTTTGTTTGTTTAACCGTTTCCTGTGTAAGTTAGGTCTGCCTAATCATAATACCAGACCCAGGAGAGAAGGAAGCCCTTTGCTCTTCTTGTCCTGCAAATAGTAGGCAATCAACAAATACTTGGTGAAATGAATTGAAAATGTCCCTGAGAGGAGACTGCTGCCTCACTAGCCATGATTAGAAGTTTTAACCTTCTTTATTGAAAGTGTATCTTCAATTGTCCCCCCCAACATACACACTCTATAACACATCCACCAAGTCTGCACAGTGGCATTCTGATTATCTACCCTAGGGTCTTAAGCCAAGTCCAAATGAAATGCCCCCAAGTCCAGGTGAATCTCCTACTCCAGGATTTTAAAAATGGACCCAATAAAGAAAATTCAATTTGCAGGCATGGAATCAAGTTTCCTTTGTTCTTTCATCTTATTCTAGGCCAGAGGGAGCAAGACCCTCCTGGTACTTTTATTATAGTTCTAAAAAGGAAGAGAAGGAGAGATTTGAATCTTAACCCTGAAAACCCCAGTCAAGACAGAGCAGCCATGGTGGCATCCAGACCATGGAGAAGGAAGGCAGGCTTGTGAGCAGACAGTGGTGTTTTATTCCACCCAGTACAACAGAGGGTCCACTCTACTTACCAAATCCTCACCCATCAGCCTTGTTCTCTCTTCCCGGCCCAACACCTTGGTCCTTCTCCCCCTAGTTTTCTCCCTTCTGATACCTCCCCAATATTCTGTTCTGTTTAACAAGGCTCTTCTGTCTTTTGGTAGTGCCACAAGTTACTACCTTTAAATGCAAACACATAGAAAAACAGGAAATCACTGGTGGTAGATACTGGCACGGTAATTTAACTAAAATATCTTAAGGTGCTGTGTCAAGGCTCTTGTTTTAGTTGAGCCCTCTATAAAGAGCAGAATGGGTTTAATGTCTATCTGATTCCATTGCCTTTATTCTTCCTCCCTTATCACACAGAAAATTCAAAAGAAAGGCCGTAAGAATCATGTAAAAGCTGTATTGAGTTTGCTCTACATTTCTAGCATATCTAGCATTTAGACCAAAAGAAGCAACCAAAACATAAAAGGAAATGAGCCTATTTCAAAAACTTAATACACACCAGCATTTTACATAGGCTAATTCACTTGTTTCTAACATCTCTGGGAGGAAATTCTTCTTATACCCATGATAAAAATGAGGACAGTGAGATCAAATCAGTAAGTGACATTCCAGGTTGAGACCCAGACCAGTCTGACTTCCAGAGCCTATTCCTTTTCCTATGCCACACAGCAAATAAAAGGCAGCTCCCACTCCCATATAAACATGTACCTCCTTCCAGAAGACATTTATTATACCCCTATCGTGCCAGCCATTATTCTAAAGGCCACAGATACAAAGTGGGGTAAGACAAGGGAGAAAGTGAAAAAGTCCCTATTTCCAGGCCTCAGGAAACAAGACCATTTGTACACAAAAGTCAGGGCATATAAAATAAAATAGGTGTACTATTTCAAGTCACACATCAGCCCTGCCGAATGGACAGTTATAAAAATTCTGTCCAGAGAGTTGTTGAGATTTTCCTCAAATGCCAAAAGTCAGTCTGTTAAAAAATCACACCCGTGGGACAGATCTACAATCCCTCCCTGACTCTATGTCATGTTTCCTCAGTTTACTTCTAGTCAAAATGCATATTTTTCCCACTGCTCCCAAGGCTGAGGGTCAGCCTAGCTAATGAAAATCAAGCTGTCTTACTTTTTTTCCCTGCCATCAACAATGGTCAGATAACAAAATGCAGGTTCTGATCCTGGCATGTTTATTGTTGGTGATGATGTATAAACTGATGGTCGACAGCTTCATTTTCTCTAAGCTGGAAAGGCCCTGCTGGGAGAATTGGGGAGGAAAAGAACTTTTGATTTTGACTAGTAGTAAAACAGTTGGATAAACATGACATGACATGGATGTCAGAGTGCATAATGCAACTGCATGCACCCAGATGGGACTGGAGAATATACAGACATGGATAGAATACATGTAACAGGGAGTCAGGTGCAGATTTACAACACTCTGTACTCTTACGATATTATGAAATATTAGAATGGAGTTTTGACTCAGAGGAAAAAGCGGGAAAGGTCTTGAAAATGAAGAACAATCTTCTTAACTTTATTATGTTTTGTAAAATAAAGCAAGAAAAAACCTAATAATCACTAAGTAATTTTGGTTCTAAGGGTTTATGCCAAAGAACATAACACTTAGGGTCATTATGGAAAGGTGTGGAGTCAAATAAAAAAACTGGGCTAGAGAATATTTTTGAAATGGGACAGCTGAATTAGAACATTAGGTAAAGTGCAAATGTAGATTAAGAGTGAGGAGTCCTGGGTTTTCATTCTAGCTCTGCCAGAATGCACTGGGGGCGGAGGGGGCGGAGGGGGCGGAGGGGGCGGGGGGGGGCGTTAAACCGTGGTAGGCCTTTCTTTTGAATTTTCTGCCCAGGTGCTGGGACCTCTTTCCTCTTTCTTGATTATCTACCCTAGGGTTTCCTTCTGATATAAATACTTCCTCCTCACCCTCACCTCTTGACCACTCCTTTACTCAGATGGTTCATCCCAGGCAAGCAAACCAGTATCAGTCTTAGTTCTTGCTACTGGAGGAGCTGGGTCCATCCCATCTTCTCCTCAATTTACTATGAAGCATTTTCTGACCAAGTTTGGAGTATAAGATCATGTACCAGGTATCATAGGGTATAGCCAAAATTTCCTTTTCTCTACAGGTCCTTAGCAGCTCCTTAGTGTTTTTATTTAGCCTTTTACAGATTGCAAACGATTTTTATGTCGATTAAAAAAAAAAAGGAAACTTTTTCCAGAGGGGGAAAGAAAGCTCATATATGCAAATGCCAGATAGAATTTCAGGAGGTTCGAGGATTCCTGGAAAATAAGGGAGTTCATGAATCCCAAACGTAGAAGCACTAAAAATTCACTGGGTTTCATGGGTACCAGGAGTTAATAGCTTCCTCTAAACTACGCATTCTAGTTTCTGAATTCACTTCGATATTCTACACAACCACCATGGCTTTAAGCTGTTGCTTTGCAACTTCTAGTAAACATAGAAGCAGAAAGGCTCCTTTACTCCTCCAGCCCTGGAGTTCTTGTGTATCTGTTATGCTACATGGGGAACTATACACATAATGAGAAGTTTCAAATATTCTCAAATCCACAGGTGACGATTTTCCTGTTTGTTCACTTCTGCTCTCCACCAGTCCTGTTTTTCATTCTCTGACCAGACATCCTGGTCCCATTTTCTGGCTTCACCTAACCCCATCCACCTTAATCAATGTCCATCTTAACCCATGTCTCTTATGTGGCAATTCCAACCCATTGGCCAGCAGCATCAATGAAGATGGAGAAGAAAGAGGAAAGAGGGCCCAGCACCTGGGCAGGAGGGTGAGGCTCTCCCTCAGTAATCTGTGAAATTGTGGTCATTAGAATTGCTTGAGACCAATTAAATCAATGTTGCCTTGGCTCCAAGACAGCCTTTATTGCTGGGAGGAACTGTCAGCTTAATCTGTGGATGAGATCAGTAGGCTCAGGGCCGGAAATACTGACTTCCCAAATAGAGTCAATATGGAAAGGGGTGAAATTAATCCCCTTTGCTGGGTGGTTTTCCTGCAGTTGTGGCTCAGGGTTCAGGATGTGCTGAAGCCTTTCATTCAGGAATGAAGTCTGACCTTTCAAGGCTGGTTAGATCAATAATGAGGTTCAGTACTCATTAATGGAAATAAGTAGGACACATGCTACAGTAGACAGTTTTCTAAATGGAATCTGAACAATCCTAGACTCCTCATGATCTTCCACTCAGGAGTCGGCACAGACTATCTTCAGGCATATACTTCAATGAGTTCCTCTTAGATCCTTGCTCTTCAAAGCGTGGCCAGGGGACTGCAGCTTGTTAGAAATGCAGAATCTTGGGCCCCACACCAGATGTACTGAATCAGAATCTGCATTTTGGAAAAGATATCAGATAATTCATATGCATGTTGAAAGTTAAGAAGTACTTCAAAGAACCCAAAGAAGAGAAGACTGTGTTTTTAGAGAACTCTAGCAACCCAGAATAAGTCACTTCGTCTTTTGATGGATGAAAATAAATTTAATTGGTTTACTTCAGTGGCAAGAATATGGCTTTCATATTATAGCCCGAAGAAATGTGATACCTTGATGTTTCTTCTAAGCACCAAAGAAGATATACTTGGATGCATGGTGTGGAGTGTGGAGCAAAGTTTGTCTCAGCAGCACAGAGAAGGCAAGAAGGCTCCAAGCTGTAAGCAGAAGAAAACCATAGCAGAGCACTCTGCAGAAGTGATCTGGATGGAAGTTTGTTGGGAGATTGTGATTCAGTTACTGAGGATTTTCATCCCACTTTAGGCCTCATCTAATTAGTGTCTGTGCAGTGTTTCCAGGTGTGATCAGTGGTGATGGAGCTCTGTGATAGAGCACCCCTCTCTCCATTCATCACAAGGCCCATAGATTATAGCAGATCTAATAGAGTCAGACATGATATGTTGTCCATGGAACTGTCACCCGTGATAAATGAATTACACAAGTCTTAATGTTTTAGGGACTCCTGTGAAGTGTCAGATCAAACAAAACCATCAAAAACTTAAAGAAAGGGGCAAAAAGAAATACATTAAGCACTGCCCAGTCACTGATACAATGCTGACATATGAAGCAAAAAACTCCTGATTATCAAGTTACCACATTTATATTAGGAAAATATTGTAAAATATGGATTCCAATTACAAAAATTCTTCTGAAATGTCTGGAAGCCTTTCATCGACCACATAATATCAGTTATAAGAATCAATGAAATCTTCAGCTTCCCTAGCATTTTAGCACACTTGATGTTTCTCTAGGTCCTTTCATTGTTTATAGCAGAGCATGTACATGAGCATCTCTAAATTAATTCATATTCAGTCACTAAAGACAGAGGCATCTTTACTGATAGTTACAAGCCAAAGGTCAGAGGGCAAAAATAAACAAGGGGCAAAAACTATTCATCAGACACTGGTTTTCAAAGCCACAGATAATCTTAGTGAGAACTACATAAGATATAGAATAGACATGCAATATAATGAGTGTGAACCTCAAATAAAAACACCAGGCTAAACGGTAGCTTGAGACTCACAGTTGGGCACTACTGAAAAGGACACAGTGGTCAAATGCCAACTACTCAAGCTCTTCAAGGTTTCCGTACTCTGCACCTACTTGAAGGGTCAGAGGTCTCTCATGCAGCCCTCTTAGGCCATTGTGTACATGAGCAGAAACACAAAGTACAGCTGCTTCCATAGTGCTGTTTCACTATATGTGTTCTGAAGGCCTAAACACTTTATAATTCATTTATTATTATTATTTTGATGCACCAGGATACTAAGATTGATTTAAATACTTAGGGGCCAAGTGTCTAAGTTGAGACTATAACTAGAGTTTCTCCTTAAGTTTGATGTATATCATAGGTTCTCCTTTACTATTTTTATTCTTAAATACTTTATAGTAGTCGATGCATGAAGTATGTTCAGAGGAGCTTTTGCCCTAATGAAGATGTATTTTGAAGGCCTGCTCATATCTTATCTGCTTGCTGATTCACTTACATTAAATTTTCTATTGTCAAAGTTAGGATATAGTTTAAAAAACAAAGTGGCTGCCAACATTTATATAAGCAATTAACACAGCCTTCACCCTAAGTCTTTAAGAGTGAAGGTCTTTAAAATGGACACATTGAGACATAATAAAGTGTTTGTCACCAGTCTTCCAGCTCTCTGAGATTCCGATGCTGAGCAGTATCATTTCTCCTTGAAGCTAACTGAAGAGAATGTTAAAAGAAGCAGAATATGCTCCTGATGCTTCATTAAGTAAAAATACATGCTGTAAGAAGATATGATGATGATGATGATTATGATGATGATGATGATGATGATGATGATGATGTTCCCAACTGATCCTGCTTCACTCAATATTAAGATTTTTGGTAAGTTTGAAGAACTATTAAAGCAGCACTTGAGTGCCCCTTATCCAATGGTATATCCAGGAAATAACTATAGGAATCCAGTGGGCTCCACCACTGTTAATACTGGGGCCCAGTGGTAAGAAAAGACAATATGAGACCACCAGGATACTAGGAATAAAGAACTCATGAAACACCCATATCCAATACTAGCATTTACCACTCTCTTTCTATTCTTGCTGGGGAAGGCCACAGCAAAATCTGGCCTTTTCCAAGCTTATCAAATGCTCCTTGTTAATGATGGATGCTAACACAGTAACCACTCATTGGGACATACATTAAATTAATTCCTTAAGTTAGGATTTCAGATTTCTGTTCTCCATCAACTAAACTGAATAATGTTGCCTTCCGGGACTATAGGGGGTGGTAGCTTATCATGACTTTAACTTAAATCTTATAATGTATAGACTCCCAGAAAAATTGTGTCTCAGTAAATCAGAAAATTTAAAGAAAATTTAAAATTTAAAATGTGAAATTTGTACCCTCTACTACCATATCAGAGTTGCTGGTAGTTACTCAATTCAGGATAAAATGGCAAGTCACCAACTGATGACCTCCAAATCCAGAACAATAAATTCCAGAATAATTTTACTACATCTTTCTTCTACAAAAGCTATTGATTCTATGCTACTTCATTGGCTTCTAGAACAAGATGTTCTGTAAGATTTGGAATCACTGGACACTTTCTGGATTGCACCTATTTATTCAACAAACTTTTGTTGAAGGATATAGGTACATAACAAAGGAATCAGTAAGTGATGAGTATTATAAAAAATTTAAGGTTAGTCAAAATGGAAATATAGGAGTTTTACCAGCAACAAAGAAGGGGAAAGAACATCCTCAACAGAAGGAACAGAAGCATGAAAGAGCCAAAAAATAGGAAATATTCAGAGAATAGCAAGCTGTTCAACTGGTCTGGAGTACATAGTGTGTTGGACATAGGAGAGGGAGATATGAAGCTGGAGATAAAGGTTGGGACCAACTGTGTGAAGAACAGAGAGGAGCCAACTAAGGTTTTCGGAGCAGAGGAGCAACATGATATAATTGTGTTATATATACCAGAGATATGCTATTCAATTCAGTTGTTCTTTCCTTTTGAATTTCTCCCAGTGATTTGTTTCAATTTTTGTATGCTGCATTAATTGAAATTAGTGGAGCCCAAAGGAGGTTTTGTTCGAGACTTAGTCAACAACAAAAATAAAAAAATAAATAACAAACCTCCACAAAATTATAGAATTTTAGAAATGTTGAACACTTCAGAGCATATGTCTATATTTTCCCAAATGAAGAAACTGAGAACTGAAAATGCTAAGTAACCTGCAGCAAGTGAATGTAAAAATTAGTAGCAGAAAAGATTATAACTCAGGTCTTCCAACTACAGTTCTATAATATATTCTAGTAAGCTGAATATGCATCCTCTCTTTAAGAGTTTCCAAATATAATACTGATCCTTTACAAAGCTAAACCCTGAATAACCTCCACCTAAAACAGATATGCTTAAAAAATATATTTTTTAAAAAACTGAAGATTATTAGGAGTGTTCATTTAGATTAAATAAAATTGAGTTGTTAGTCACAGGTTCTATTTATACAAAAATAATTTGGACTTTTATGAGTTTACGTGTGAGAAAAGGAGCTGTCTCACCTGCACACCATAAAGTAGACTGACTCTAGGCAATAACACTTGCACTGAAGCACAGAAGCATCAAACAAGTCAATCATTCCAAAGTGGCAGTTTTGGATGAGCAAAACATACATTAAACAAAAAAAAAAAAAAAAAAAAAAAAAGGAAAGGGAAGGGAAGTGTGTATAAGAAGGCAAGTTAGTTTTTACAATGCTAGGACAAAAATGAAAATAGGTACTGCTCAGATTTACAACTCTTTCTTATTCTAGCACATGAATACAACAGGATTTCCTCCACTCCCTATCAAAACTTTTACAAATTTTTTGTTCGTATTGCATTTTGCCTTTAGAGACCATGGGGTAGACAAAGATATTTTTGGTGATGTCCACTAGGGCTGTATATGTGTGTATTTATACATATATGAATTATAAGCCTAGTTCATATATTCATATATGTATGAATTATAAGCCTAGTTATAAGCTAATGGACAATCTGTTGAGAATATCAAAAGTGTAATACATACTGGGTCTGAAGGTGGTCTAGTCAGACTGGCATTCTGCTTCTAGAATCAGCCTGGCAAGTGTCTATGCACAATGCCTCTCCATTCTTATCCCCCTGCCTGCAGCCACTAGGCTACTCAACCTCCCATCTAAGAGGACCCCTAATCCTGTAGATGGTGGTTGCTGACTTCATGGGATCTAAAATCCATAAAATTAGTTCAAAACTTCTTTAAGTAAGTTCCAAAATATACTATCTTTTAGGGTAAAGTTACATAATTTTAATAGTTATTGTGCAAGAAATATCTCAAATCCTCTTCCCTAAATTTCTTCTTTCAAGATTTGAGAACACTCTTGAGGCTAAATTCTGGAGTTTGTTGAGAAGTTCACTTTTGAGAATCCCGTTATGAAGTCCATTTACCTCTTTACTCATTCTGGTTGCCTCCACTGTACCTTGTTAGTTGCAGAAATGTAATGACCTGGGATGTGAATAGAAACCAAAAATGCAGTCAAGGTTTTTCACCTTTTATGATCATATACCTAATGGTTATTGTACTGTCAAACCTGAGTCCTTACTTACCTAAAACACACACATACAAAATAAACAAACAAACAAACAAACAAAACCATCTTCAAGAGACAGACTGGCTAAAGAAGGAAAGGAAATTACAAGTTAGCTGATGTAAAATGCTAAGTTCCAAAATGTAAGAATGATGTGTGATCCTAGAATCTGCCATTTCTCAAATCTTTACTATATGCCAGTAATGTGTTAAGCACTTTCCAAATATTGTTTCATAAAACACTCATAGTAACCCTATGAGCAAATTCTTACTATCCTCATTTTTCAGAAAAGGAACCAAAGTTCAGTGCTATTAAGTAACTGATTGAAGGCACACAGCAGATAAGTGGCACATTAGCAGGTCTGTCTGATTTCAAAGTCTGTGTGCATAACCTTTACACCAAGACCTTGGGCTCCAGGACACCCAACATCTCAGCAATACTATTATAGCAGAAGCAGGATTCCATATCCCATAAATTTTGTGGACGCTACTATTTGTGACAAAGAACGTTCATCATCACCCACCCTTATAGGTATATGATGGGATCATACAAAGAACAGTTAACAACCATTTGTTAGGAAGTATGACAATAATTGTCTTGCAGAGAAGTGGCTCAGGGAAGAAACTGCTCAGCACCACCCATTCTCTCACAGTACAGAAAGTTTTGATACTTAGAACTCTAAGAAAGGAAAATGATAATTCCCTCCTTTTAGAAACTGATTTTAATATACCTAGATTTTTGTTATTTTACATGAATTAACTCACTTTGTTAAGCATGATGTGTCTCCTTAACTGGATGGTATGACCTCCTCTGGCCCTCCCTATGGACATCCAGAAGAATCATAGATCCTTAGGAGACAGAACTGACACTAAGAATCAAACCTATGCTTTGCAAACCTCAACAAAGATACCAAGGAGTCTCACATAGGTCAGAAGTGGTTGAATCTGTACCAAACTCTCCCTTTGAAAGTCCTTGGAACTTACATGATTTTTTTTTTCAGCAACTGCAGTATTGTAATTTCAGTTAGTTCCGTGGGGTTGCTATAACAAGTATATTAGTTATTACTCCTGCCCAGTACAACATTATCTGCCTCATTATCTTCTCTATACACCATTACCTGTCTGCCTCAATCATCCCATCCATAAAATGGGGTTAATAATATTGGTCCTTGTCTACCTTGAACAAATACTGCTGGAAAAAATGAGAATATAAATTAAGTTGCTTGCTGCTCTTTGGAAGAAAGTTGCCTTAGAAACACAGGCTTATTATTTCTCCATAGAAAAAGCAAAATATATTAGGGTTTGCACAATGTTGCTAACTGTGATTTTGCTCTTTTTTTAACCCTAGGCAGAAGGACTACATTAATTCCAGTCCCTAGGTGAACCTTTTATTCCATTTTCCACTGGAGGAAAAAAAAGTTACTTTGCAAAGAAAGGAAAGAAAGAAAAAAATGTAGTATTCCCAAACCTCATTTACGGAACATTCTGTTCTTCAAATTACAGCACAGCAAGCAGGCAAGTGGGAACTTTTAGAATCCTGCATCCAAGCCGGTTCCACACAGCACCCACTAATACAAAATGGCTTTAATTACTTTAATATAAATCCTGGAAATGTGCAGATGGATTGTAATAATTATGCAAAACTGCGATGGTCCTTTATAGAAACACAGATCTTGCTAGCTTAAAAGAGAATGAAAGGAACACAAGTTCAACACAATATGTCAGGAAGCATATCTCCTAAGAAGTCCTGTATTTCAAATGCCAAGCTGTACGTTTCATCGGATGTGGCAGTTGTTATGGAAACTATGCTTTTTGATTGAATAGCAGAATAAATACCTACCTAAAATCAGCATGATGGGCTAGTGCATAAATTAAGAACTCCCCAAGACAACAATTACTTGGAGTTCTTCCTTGAGATAAATTTGAAATATATATATATATATATATATATATATATATATATATATACACATAATCTATTATGAGTTTAAATTTTTCTAAACTAAATACTCTTCCTTACCTAAAACAGTCAAACCTGCTTCACTATGTGTGTGAATATGACTATGTGTTTACCCCCAAACACATACCTCACTCACATCCTGTACACTTAAGACTTACTGAATGAAAAATCTGATGCTTTGCCAAAAAGGCAAATTTTTTTACCACATTTCTTCATTTTCTTTCTGAATTAGTACAGTAGAAGCCTTGGGAAACAAATGTTGAGTTATTATCATTGTCATTTTTAAATCAAGTAGGTCATATATAAATGTGGAAAATCCCCAAGCATGAGAGAAAGGTCAGTTAAACATGGTTTTCATATTTTTGTGAGTCTGATATTAGACTGTTGCTGATTCCTATTGATATTAACAACCTTTCATAAATCATAATACAAATACTTCTATCTTTCCGTGTAGATATAATTCGCCCATTTGCTGACTTAATTAAAGGCTCACTGTATAAAGTATAAAATAAAACATACTGAGGTTTGTTTTCCTCTTTCACATTTTACATGGAATGATATGCCAAGGAAAAAGTGTGAGTGCAACAGGCACCCATATCACAAACTTCTCCATAATGGGCATGCATTCGCCCATTGGATCAACATCTTTCAATTTATTAGCATGACAAAGGACACAATTATTTTGGATATGCCTGAATGCAATTTTCATTAACTTTGCAATGATTTATTAACAAAAGTGTCAGGAATGTAATAAAAGCAGCAGGACTCCTCAAAATGCCAAAATAAAAAAAAAATGAAGAATACAGCAGAATTTCCCAACACGCCTTACGGCATCAGGTCAATAAGGTTGCCTGATTCCATCAAAAGCATCACCATGGTGAGTGAACTCTGCAATTAACAAAGAGTAAGCACAAAAAATGCTAATATCTCATTTGAATGTAATTATGCACAGATTACTGTTCACTGGAACAAGAAAAGGGATTTTAATTGTCATCCAAAGTTACATGCAAACCCTGGATTCTAGTTAACTTCTTCTTCTTTTTTTTTTTTTTTTTTTTTGGTTGAGGGGTTCATGTGAGAATAAAGCTTACAGTTCACAAATTCTTATGTTCAGGGACATTGTAAAAGGCATTGCCTTTGTTTAAGGGATACAACTTGAAAAGTTTTAAAATAACATCATTCCATGTATGTTGGCAAGGTTAGTTTGTAATAAGTTTCACCATCGTTTGCATTTTAATACTATTTGATCTCATTTACATGTTTAAATTTGTTCCTGTAATAAAATTCATTAGTATGTTTATCATAACCACATAATGAATATAGCCCTTATGTAAAATAAAAAATTGAAAGTACATTAGAGACATTACAAGCTGTTTGAAATTACTGTGCTTTGCATATTATACCTTATTAATTAAATTATAAATTATTTATTTATGTATTTCTTTAATCAGGGGCAAGCACTAGAACAATATTATATTAGTATAAGAAACACAATACAACTCAAAGCTAATTCACACATGGACCAATTTTACGTAAACGCATGCAGATCCATTTTGCCATGGGGTGGTGAATGCCACTCCCCCTGCTGAGCATCAAGGGATGTGAAACCACTGTTTAAAGGAGAGTGGAGGGCACAGGGATTAGAAGTGTTTCTTGTGCAAGTTAAAAACTGCACTTGTTAGTATAATATCTCCCTTTGCCTTCTCATTTTATTAGTATAATTAGGTCAGATATGCAGATGGAAGCAAAGATCGGATCATCATAGGAGCTGATACCATGTCCATTTTATTTGGAGTCCATGGGAAAGGAAAAAGTAATCTTTTCTTTTTTCCTTTCCTTTGTCAGCAGTGATAGAGAATATGAATAAGAGAGAGAGAGAGAAAAGAAGAGAAAACAATATATTGGAAAATAAACCCAAATTTAGGGAAATGAGCACTAAGTTCACTTTTCTCATTCATTTTTTTTAATCATTTTTTTAAAACCATATGCAGAATATCTGCGATCTCTTTTTCATTATGTTCACATGATTTACAGATCTCTCTTTAAGTTAGTTTCCTAATCCCTGGTTTGAGTACACTGATCTGATTACAGGCTCAGCCTATGTCTATACACACAACAGATTTGACTGTTTTGATAAGCAATTACTTCTGTCTACATGGTCAAACATGATGAGACTCGCATAGGGCCTTTAGCCCTTAAAGAAGCCTGTGGAGTCAGGGTAGGAGACTGGAGGGCCCGTCAACTGCATGGTGTGGAGAGTGCCTAGGTTTTAGAGTCGAAGAAGTCTGGATTTTTTTTTAAAAGATTTTATTTATTTGACACAGATTGAGAAAGAGAGAGAGAGCACAAGCAGGGGGAGTGGGAAAGGGAGAAGCAGGCTCCCCGCTGAGGAGGGAGCCTGATTCAAGGGCTCAGTGTGGGCCTCGATGCAGGGCTCAATGCGGGGCTAAATCCCAGGACCCTGGGATCATGACCAGAGCTGAAGGCAGACACTTAACCGACTGAGCCACCCAGGTGCCCCAAAGAGGTCTGGATTTTAATCAAAGTAGTCTCTTCTACTCCAAATAAGGATAATCTTAACTCACAGAGTTGTTCTGATGATTAAATGAGATTAATACTTTTAAGTGGGTTAGCATGGCTACATAGTAGGTGTTCAATAAATGTTCATTCCAGGACTATCTCTGTGCATGAACACAATCGAACAATACACCAGAATCGCCTCATAATTCCACAAGCCTACATGGCATGCTGGAGCTCATTTTTAATAGATGTCAGCCTCTGATACAGGAAAAAGCAAGCTCAATACTGAGAAGGGTAATGTTCAAAGCAATGACAAAATAGACTAATATAAGTTAGTTATAAATCTCTCTCTGAATAATAAAAATAACTTTATTTTCTTCATGGGTTTTAAGTGTAGTGTGCAATTCCCTCCCATCTCAGTTTCCACAATTTGGTAAACACCAGAAGAGAAGAGTAGGTGGGGAAAGCAGTAGCATCAAGAGATGCTGCAGGATGAGGAGGAGCCCACTACTGTGAGTGTGTTTGGTTGCTAACTTAACAGGGTCTTTGGCAGATTGCTAAAACCAAGACATATCTGTATTCACTTTTTCTTGGCACCCAGCTAAACCTTTTTTTCTGAGCTATTCTGCAGTTAGACGAAGCCATATAACTGAGTTCTGGCTAGATAGATAGATAACTGGATAGATGGAAGTGATACATGCTATTTCTAGACCTGGTCTCTAAAAACTCCTACCAATCTGCCATGCTATTTCTTTGTCCTCTACCCTCTCTGTCTGGATAGAAATGTACCAGCCAAGGACACCGAGTCTTCTGAAGACAGGGTGGGGAGGGCCACTGCATGGACAGAACATGGGTTCCTAAATAACTATGTGAAACATAGCAGCCCCCATCCTAATTAGACTGTGTCAAGAAGGAAAAAGAGAACTTTGTTGTGTCACACCACTGAGAATTTAGACTTTCTGTTACAACTGTTAGCCCACCCTGACTAGAACTTGGTCGTCATGAAAGGTGGGTAGTTTTTGTTTTTCTGAAAAACTCCCTTTTAGTGGAACTATAAGTCTAGATATAATTAATTTGATTTGTGTCAGGAAAAAAGAGATGCCCTCAAATTATTTTTTTAATTTTAAATGAAATTTGATTAAGATAATACAATTCTGCACAGTTCTTTCAACAAAGGAATTTTCTCTAGTATGATAGGTACTTTCTCTTTTTTTAATACATGGTTTTTATTTTTAAATTATTTTTCACTGATAGTTGATATATAATAATTGTATAAGTTTAAGGTGTATAATGTGTGGATTTGATACATGTATCTATTACAATATGATCACCTCCATAGCATTAGCTAAAACCTAGTTACTATAGGTATTTTCTAAAATAATAAATCTTCACTAAAACACATGACTATATATTGTGCTTTCAAGTAGTGTCCTATATATAACTACAGGACAAGAAAATTAACCCTTGAGAAAGTAATAAACCAATATATATAGATGTTCATTATAGAGAAATTAGATTCACTGAACAAAAGGTTTCATCAAAACACATGTTTCTAATCAGTGTGCTCTGCTTTCCCGAGGGCAAATTTCCAGCCAAAATGCTTCATTAGCAAATAATCAAGACACCCCTACCTTTGTACTACTTTTGAACGGGGAGCTGTCAGTGGGCCACATATAAAGGATGGATAAAGCAACACATTGAACACAAAAACTCTAAAGTCAATAAATAAAATAGAAGCATAAGTATGTTATGGACCCACTAAGTCAGAGAACAATGTGGGATGCCACGTGGGAAAGCAATGTCAATAGAAAGGAGAAAAAAAATTGAATTTTATTACATTTCTAATGATTCAGTAGGTAAAGAATCTCCAGATGGTCTAATATTCTATCAGTTGCTATTTTGATTAGCACATTAAAAAATCTTAAAATATCATTTGCACCTGTCAATATTGGGTATAATATAAAACATTGTTTGTAATCTGTGTGCATTTTCTCAGTGTTTTTTTTTTAAGCACCTAAATAGCCTTTATTGGTTATGGTCTATCAGCATGAGGTTGAGTGTTCTTCCAGAGTAAGGGCCTAAAGGTCCATTCAAAATTTTATTCAACTTGTTTTACATGGTAGCACCTCACAATTCAGATGTCTATTAATAAATACCTGTGAAGATAAATATTATGGTATACTCACAAGAAAGAAAGGACAAAGACATATGGCTTAGTTCAAATGAAGGTAAGCATTACAAGTAATTTAAACCAAGAAGCAGAGCCTATAGCCAATAGATACAGAGTGACATATCTTAATAATTGAAGAAAACATAAAACAACATGCATACAACAAATAACTTGCCCCCTGGACCCTATTTATATCTAGTTATATATAAAAATGGTTTGACAGAAGGTGAAAGAAAAATAAAAGTAGGGCAACTTATGTTTGTTGAGCACCTACTATGTAACAAGTGCTCTCATTCCCATGCCCCTATGGAAACACGTCCTTTCAAGGGTACCAGTGACCTCTCATGGTTTTCCATATCCTGCCTGGACTTCTGCTGCACTGAGTCCCAGACCAATGTGTTTGCCCAACTCCTAACTCATAGCTTCCCTGGGATGTCCTAAAAGATTCTCAAATTTTAAGATGTGTTAACTGGGGAGCTTCCTGCCTCCCCCACACCTGTTCCTGCCACAGATTGCTTCACCTTAGCCAATAACAACTCTCTTTCCAGATCCTCGGGACAAAACAGCTGGTCCTTCTTGGCTACCATCTTTTCCCACATCCATGTCCAGCAACAAATCCTGTCAGCTTTACCTGTACAGAATCTAACGCTCACACCTCCACTGACACCAGACTTCAGGGGGAGTTCTCCTTTTAAAAAAGAAGCTAGATTATGTCATTCTCCTGCTCAATACCTCCAATCACACCCAGGATAAAAACCCGGGTCCTGACAATAACCCACCAGGCCCTGTATGATCTGGCCTCCAGCTCTCTCCCTGACTAGGTCTTCCATCTTTCCCCACACACTCACTCCTTTCCAGCTATAACAGGCTCCTTGCAGTTTCTTCGTACACTGTAGACACACTCCTGCCTCAGGGCTCTGCACCTGCTGTTAGCCCTGCTTAGAACATTCTTCTCAGTGAGACTTTTATTCAAATGTCATCTTTTCTGAAGACCTTATTTAAAATTGCCATCTTTCTACTTCTTGCCCTAGCATTCTATATCCCCTTCTTTTCTGACCTATTTTTCTCCATAGCACATACTACATTCATCATTTATTTTCTTTGTTGTCTGACCTCCCCCTCCAGAATGTAAGCTATATGAGGGATTTTTGTTCCTATTTTGTTTTCTGCTTTATTTTCAGAATCAGCCAAGAAACCCCAAATGCTTGGGAGAACTATGTTATCTTATTTAATTCAAATGGACCTTTTGAGTGAGGAATTATCAGCATTCTCATATACTAGTTGAAAAAACTGAAGCTTAGAAGAATAAGTAATATTCCAAGTAGCAAAGGTGGGAAAAGGAAGATGGACAAAAGTCTTGGTCTGCCTTTTGAGACATCTTGTTTCCATCACACTACCTTGCCTTCACATAAAAGAAATTATACTTTATTTACTTAAAGCCCACTTGGGCACTGAAGTCTAAGATCAGTCAATTATTTTATTTTTATTTTATTGTTCCCCTTCCCTAATCCATTTTGTTGAGTTTCTTGGGCTTACCTGAATTTTAAAAACTATTTTATCTAAAAATTAAAATAGTATTACATCAAATTTTTAAAAATATTTTCTTCAAAGTTTACATATTATCTAACCAGGAATAGAATTATGATGTGAACCAACCTCCTAGAGTATGTCTGAAATTTATAAAATGTTTCCTTTGTTTTCATGCTATAAGAAAAAAAAGCCTGAAAAATAAATTTCATGGACTGATCATAATTTGGATTTTTTCTAGTCTCCCTGCACTGATAATTCATTTTTCATCCAATAGACACATAAAAAGAAAAAAAAAGAAGGGACAAGAAGGTAGGAAGGAAGGGAGGGAGAGAGAAAAGGGATGAAGGTCAAGTGTTCCACTTCATAAATGGGTAATAGTCATTCTTATTCAAATCTGTATTCCAAAATTTAGAGAAAATTTAAGTTCTTCAAATAGATTTAGGGACCCTTACAGACTATAATTCAATTGAGAGAACAATTTGCACGTGCACACAAACACACACACACACACACGCTGCAGACATTTATCTTAAGCCATTTTGAACATTTGCAGATTTCCACTGTTCTTTGTGATTCTGAAATTGGCATCCCTTATTATTAATGTATTGGATATTATTCTGTGAAAAGAATACTAAATTTAGAGATGAAGATTAATTCCTCAATCTTAGATGTTTAAACAAAATTAAAGATAATTTTTAATATAAAAAAGATGTAGAAATAACATACCTTCCACTAACTTCTAAATATTAAGTTTAATATATGAAAACACATACTCTGATGGGTATGTTTAAGTCAGGATAGTGAATTTGAAGCCATGCATATTCCTCTTACAAAAGCCAGTTGCTTCTAAAGGGATCAAACATAGATGTTAACACTTAAAAATAAATAAATAAATAAGCATACCTTAGCAAAGTTTCAAGTCAAAATAACAACTGGCATTATTACTTCTAAAATTTGAGAATGATTTTTCAATCCTCAGAAAGGGCTAGATGAAAAGATATTAATTCTGATTCATCCCCTGTTTGCCTCCTAGTCACTTCAGTGCTCTTGCTACACAAAGTGAAAAGCATGGACCAGCTGCATCTGCTTCACCTGGGAACTTATGAGCAATGCAGCATCTTGAAGAATCTTGAAGCCATCCCAAAGCTACTGAGCCAGACTCTGCATTTTATCAGGGTCCCCAAGAGATGCATATGCACATTAAAATTTGAGGAGCATTTATGTACACTATTGAGCAAAATATCTTTGCTTAGTTATAAGAATTAAACTACCTTGGGGCACTTGGGTGGCTCAGTCGGTTAAGCATCTGACTCTTGATTACAGCTCAGGTCATGATCTCAGGATCCTAGGATTGAGCCGGGCAACAGACTCCATGCTCAGCATGGAGTTTGCTTATCCCTCTCCCTCTCCTCCTCCCACCCCCTCCATCCCCGCACGCACACTCTAAGATAAATAAATAAAATCTTTTAAAAAAAAGAATTAAATTACCTTTGCACAATGAAAAAAAAATGGGTGTAGGAATCAGCTACCATAGCAGTGATATATTCAGAGAAAGAGAAGAGACTATCTTGAGGACCCTATTTTTTTGCTTCTCATTTTGTATAAGGAGTAAATGTTAATGGGGAACCTATATCAGCAGTTATGGCTTCTTGAACATTGACTCAACTAACCTGAAAGCAGTTTTTGAGCTCTGCCAAGAAGACCACCATTATCACTGAATAAAAATAATTTCATTCTCAAGTCTAACATTTAAATGATATAAGATTCCAATTTAATTAGGACAACAATGTGAAGCCAGCTCAAATAAAAAGCAGGGACAATTTTCTAATGGATTTAAATTACAAGCTTGTGACAGACTATGACAGATGACATATTTACTTTTCATACGAGCTAAACGAATACCTTAGATAAAATGTGCTAAAAACACAGCAAATTTGGAATTAATGAAACCGTTGATAATATATTTTTAAAGAACACTTTCTCTTGTAAAGGAAAATAAATCTGCAAAAGCCAAACAGTTAGTTAAAATGGCAAAATCCAATACATTATTGGAGCTTAGTAATGAGTTGGGAATGTGACCTTTCTTCAGAAATTGAAGATGCTCTAATCAGAATTAGCCAGGTGCACACTGGGGTCAAGCGCCATCCAGAAGTTTCGCTAAATAGCTTCTATCTCGCCTCTGATCATAAATGCTTCAGATCCCAGGCTTTGACATCTCCGTGACTTCAGTATTGTGGCTAGGCAGCTGCCACTTATTTCATTTTCAATGCACTAAATTTTGCCTGCCTTAACCAGGGACCTTTTGGCAAAATATTTAGTCTAATAAATTCATGATCTAGCATTTTATCTTCCTTACCGTGGCCTTCGTCTCTTTAAGAAAGAGAGAATTCAAATAAGACTGCAGAAACTGAGTGGAAAATGAGAATATAAGTGTACACATGCTTGAAGACATCACGGTGAACTAATGACTAATTACTGTGCAATTGAATACTAATGGAGAGCCTCATGAAATCAACATGAACAGGAAATGAACTCAATATGACCAATGGTTCCACAATTAAAATCAAATAAATGCCTAGTAATAGAAAGACTTAAAAGATATTACTACAACCAGTCAATTATTCTTCGGGTTACACTTTACTAAAATAAGCATAATGCTAGGTAGAAGTAGCTAGCTGGATATCTTTTTAAAAGTTAATGTGCATCTGAAATATGAATTACAGTACTATAATTATCTTCAAATTAAAGTATGTAAAACTAGTTCAATAGCAAGTCACTTATTAAAGCAAATCAGATAAACATGCATTTCAGGAAAGAAACTTGAGAGGTTAACTTTCTAGGACCTCTTAATTAATTAATTGTCACTCCATATGTTTAACTCTTTAATCCTTGGCAGTCCAGTCAGAAAATTGTCAATAGGAAGCAAGCTTGGGCACTGGGGAAAAGGCAACACACAAACAAAACAAAAAAAATTTTAAAAAGCCTCTACCTCCAATGCCTGAAGGGGTAATAGCAATTATAAAAATTGATTAATAAATTTGTTATCACTTTTAAGAAAATTGCATACATATTTCCTTTAGGTTCTATTTCGTTTACTTCTTTTCCACGACCCAATGGCTGAATAAGGCAGATTAAAATAAACTGCAATATTTTCTCTTGAAAAGTCTACTCACTTATCAGCTGTGGATCTAATCAAGGACCTAATAAGTCCATAATGGTACATTTGCTTCCCAGGAGAAACCACTGTTTCTCATCATTCCAGAAAATACCCCCTTGCAAGGTGCAACCAAGAGCCACAGACTCACTGCAACAGTCTAATAATTTGATTGGGAGCCCTTAGGCAGGGATAACTTAAATTACAATTAGAGAGCCCTCACACTGGTGCTAACATCTGTGTACTGAACCACTGTATACTGATTAAAGGTTTTTAAAAGAGAACTAAGTACTTCCCACATTAGAGACAAGTCTAATTCTAATGGCCCTCATCCTTAGTATGTAATACTTCAACATTCCCTGCTGAGATTCCTGCTCATGAATCCAAAGAATGCATACCCTGGGTAATAACTGTCTTAGAAATGTCCAACAAATGCTCAGGTATAAATGGGCAGAAGGGCAGAGCTCTGGGAAGGAAAAGAAAGCACTGTTCCTCTCATCAGTCTTCCTGTGTCTACTTCCTCCTGACTTTATGGCTACATAGTTGAGGTGTTTTTGTTTTGGTTTTTCTGCTAAAAGAGTGATTCTAAGGAGAGGGTCAGAACTCAGAGAAATTGCCATGGGGGCACCAATTAATGAAAGTTGACATGAATGAGGACACGCACACTGCATCCCTCAGCGTCCTCCTGCCTTGTTATTAAATGAATCGTGCATGCAAGGAGAATAGAGCAAGAAGAAAGCAGAGCCACAGAGCTCTCCCCCAACACCCTAGCCACTCTGCTCCTTCTCCTCCGTTCATTAGGGCCTTTTTCAAGCACATGGCTGCAGCAGATGTCCCCGAGAGAACATTTTGTTTCCCCCCTGCATCCAGGCTCAAACACCTGGGCTCTGACATGACGTCCGGTGGAGGCTATTTTCTTTTTCCTTTTTTAAACTTTCCTTTTATTTGGTTTGCATACAAGGCTAATAATGAGGTTTAAAAAACTATACACAATCAGTATACAATTACACTCATCGGGAGCCTGACATGTAATTTCTGATAAACCCGTATAACTATGAACAGCAAAAGGAACCACGGAGCGCACACAATGTGTGGGGTCATCAGAACACAATGCCAACACAATCTCTGCGTCATGTCTTGTTGCATAGTATTAATCAGTGCAAACATTGTTTGGGAAATGAGAGGGGAGAGAAAGAGCAGTTTCCCAGCTGCTAGTGCTTTGCCATCAAATCTGATAGTTCCATCTAATATAAGAGACTTCAGTAATAAAGCTTAGAACCAACAAATGACTCTTGAGGAGTCTACTTAAACTGTTCAAAATAAAATGAAATAACACATCATTATATATAATCCCAACCCTCCTGATAATTTCACATTAGACATTTCTTTAGCAATTTATTTTCATAAGTTTAGGAAATGTATTAGCATCTTTAACAGGTACAATAGGTGGGTATTGAGTATCCACATTATCTAAATGATCAGTGTTCTAGGCTAATCACTACAATTTTGATTTATTTCAAATTTTCAAATCCTACATGTTGCAACATAATTATTTTTCTGTTGATTGTTATAGGGAAAGGATACAGTAAGGTTTCATTATGGAAGAATTATCCAGGACCATAAGATGACAGCCCAGGTCACTGGGGAGCACAATGCAATACTATTGTCAATACTATTGATATGTCTTAGGAAAAGTGAGTCTGGGAAATGCAGAAATGTCACAAGCTTTGTTTTACCTTCATTTTAATAGAGCACAGAATGACCTGTATGGGAGGGGTTGACTACTTCAATTAGGTTTATGCTATTTTCAATAGGCGCTTCCAATCAGTGCATTTAGCTGGAAAGCAATTCCTGACTTTATTATTACTGTTGTCATCCTTAAAATGCATTCTATTTATTTTTTTAATTCGCCAGGAGGGGCGAAGAGAAGACGGGAGCAATAAAGAAAAGGAGCCAGTAACATGCCCTTAGGGACCAATAGTGAAGGGAGAAGAATCACAGGAGAAGAGAGATAGGAGATGAAAATGAAAGACGTATCTTATTAAACCATCATAATTAAGAAGTAATAGCTATTCATAAAGAGACCCATGCCCAAAGGCCTGAAGATGTCTACAACAGTAAGGGCAAATGTTTTCTAATAGGTAATAATCAACAAATAATCTACGTTAAAAAACAAACAGACCGCACAAGAATGAGAAGGCAGAGTTCTACCTTCTCACGCTGCTCCAGCCTCCGGTTTAGGGTGGACAGATCAAAACTGAAACTAACTAAAAAGAAAAATTGGTGACTGCTTTTCAAGTACACATGAATTTTGGCAAATTCAGAGATAAAGAGCATTTGATAACAGAGCACCTTGTTCCCTATCACCTGTAGCTTATATTAGGAGATGGTCTCTGGCTCTGAACCCTGAGATTACAATTGCTGCCAGAGATCCAAGGGAATCAGTGCCTGATGATGAAACTGACCCCATATTATTCATTTCGGCACAAGACAGGAATTAATTGGATGGATTTTTTCCCTTAGCTCTTGGACTTTAAGTTAGCTGGACCTAGGAGAACTGAGGAGACAAATCTGAAGGGAAGGAGAAACACATTTAGTCCTTGGACACCCCCTAGTGTCTATGTGAGCATGAAACCATCTCACAGGTATCCCTCCCTTTCCTGCTACATCCAAGGACTGATAGGTCTGGCTCCTAAGGATGAGGACCTAGGACTCCAGCCCTGTGGGGAATCTGCTTTCCTCTCAGGTCAGGAATAAAGGTATCAGACTCAAAACCCCTCTCAGATACTTCTAGAATTTCTGCTTGCCATTAACTTTGTCTCAATGTGGCAGAGTTTGTCTCAAGAAAATGTGGAAAATTATGGGTGGAGTCAGGAGGGGTCTATAATTTGCTTCCCCCCATAAAAAGATAAATTTCACAGTTAATATACAGAATGCAAAATGAAAAGGAGAAATGGAGGGAAAATCTATTTCAGAGAATATATGGTAGTTTGTCTTTATATAGATAACTTGTGAGTGTTTGAATAAGTTCTGTGATATATTTATGTTTACCAATGTGATTGGATGTGAATACTGAATAAAGTCTGGGAAAAACTGCTTGCTACTTCTCTCAGTCAGCGGTTCTTGAGCAGTATTTCATTTGCGTGATGAAGATATAATTTAAAAGTGGCATGGAAAAGCTTTAGTGTAAGCACCTTTGAAAGTTCCCACACAAATTGTATGTGATTCCCTTTCCATCTAGGTAAATTAATTTTTTGTGTGTCCCAGGGTTATCTATGGACTAGGCTTTCTCTGTTAAAACGTTAAAATTATGAAATGTTACCATGAGTTTCATCCATGGTCATCTCAAAAATGTAAATGTGCCTGAATGTCATTACTATATTTGCCTGTTGTAAATACCCAAATTTGCCCCCGTGTGCACAATTCTAGGAAAAGCATCCTTCTATATGACTTACTGGAACTCCAAGAGACACTTCATATTTTCCTAGTTTTTCTAGCATAATGCTTTCCCACCAACTGTTTTGGGAAAGCACTCTGCCATTCTATTAAACTTTGAAAGATATATTACAGCAATACTAGAGAGCACTTTCTCCTGCTGCACCTGGGTAAGCTGCAACCTATATGAGACCTGATTCTTTACAGATTCACAGAATTTTAAAGGGCAAGGCTCCTCAGAAACCACCTGATTCATACCCTTATTAAGAAATGGAGAGGTCAGAGTGATTTCATGACTTGCTCAGAGCCACATGGCAAGGTTGACAGAAGGCTAAAACAGGAACCCAGAAGTCCTACACCCAGCCATTTTTGGTCACTGATACTTCTAAGTGTAAGACTGCATCATGGGAAATTTATAAATGTGAATATATCACCTGTGGCAAGAAAAGAGAAGCCTGATTGCAATGTTTGTACCCTCCCTGTTGGGGACATATTCCCTATAAGGTGAAGGTGTCCGGCCAGCTCCCAGGGCACCCAGCCAGGAAGACCACGACAGTGGACTCAACAGCTCTCCTTCCCTTGATTTTTCATCCGCAACTCTGATACAAGACTTACTCTGCAGAAAGAGAGAAAGGAACCGAGGGGAGGAATGTCAGAAACATCTTGCCCCCTCCCAACTACCACTAGCACCACAAGCAAGCATGTGAATGAAACAGTTTTGTTCCTTCCCCAGCAGGAAATGCTACTGTTTTAAATACCAAACAAAGATAGCTCTTGCTTCTGGTTACAGCCCACACAAAATAAACTTATTTTTAAAAAGGAATCTTGTCATATGGTAACAAAACCTATATAATTCTCTTGATCTTTAATCTCTATGCCAATGTCTTTTTTACAGATTATGGCCTCAACCCCTGACAAATCTGCTTAGTGAATTTTTGGCTGACAAATCTGGCAACACAAACGCTGTCTGAAATACATTCCAAAGGCTAAACATTTTCATAATAGCTACTTTACATAGCCTAGTAGGTTTCCCTTTAGGACACCAATTAGATTTTTTTTAAAGTGACAGTGTTAATTTTTATGATTACACACAGAACTGAGATTTTTATTTAATACACTGGGCCTTCTTTTAAAGCTTTTCAAGGGGATCAACCACTTTGCCAACAGACGGGTGTTACAGCAGGGGTGATTATAGTAATTTTTCATGTAATTGGAAGTCACCATTTGGTTGCTATCTTTCACATGCTCGTTGACTCATCATATAATCCTTTATAATGGAGGTTTGTTGTATGTCACAAGAACGTGCCAAGCAGCCGGGAAATAACAAACAGAGGAACCCCCTGGCTGGTGGGGACCACGAAAGTCTTTAACATCTGCCCAGCTCTTTAGACTGCAATAAATTTTACTTAATAGCAGTGACCGAACACCGAGAGAAAGGTTTCAGAGGATTTGAGGAAAATATGTGTTTTCTCTCAAAAGGAGATGTCTCAAGATTGTATTACACACCATGAAAGCACAGTTTTAAAAAGATAAGAAGGTATAAGTACTCAGAATAGAATTATCAAAGTCCCTTCCCATAAATTCAAGAATTTAAGACCAAAGTAAATGCAGCATGTTGTCCCTCAGGTTCACTTACCACAACTTCACTTTTCATCTCATCTTTTGAATAGTTAGTGCTTTAGTGGAAGAAACACACAAACAGAGGTTACATGTGAATACTAGATGCTGTGTAAAATAGTAGGTAAAGGTCAGAGCTGGAAGTGGGGACACCTGAGTTCTTATCATCCTGGGAGAGACATGTGAACATAACGAAGCCTCAAATTACCTTAATATTACAAGTGAAGAGGAGCATCACTATGATTCCTGAGTCTCCCTAAGAAAGAGGTCAAAATAAATAAGAGTAAATCTGGAAATATTTTGTATGTTAAAGCACTAAATACTAGGCCTTAACATTTGACTTGAGATGATGGTTTCTGTTAACATTTTGCCTTCTTTGAACCAGTAAAGTTGGCACAGCCATCTGTAATGTGCATTCCATCTGATGCCATGTGCATATTTCCTTTGGAATTTTCCAAGAAAATTAGAACTAAGCTGCTCACTTTTATAAAAAATATCTCTTCACCATTTGCTTCTAATAGGCTCAGAAGAGGGGCGCCTGGGTGGCTCAGTCGTTAAGCATCTGCCTTCGGCTCAGGTCATGATCCCAGGGTCCTGGGATCGAGCCCCTCATTGGGCTCTCTGCTCCATGGGAAGCCTGCTTCTCCCTCTCCCACTCCCCCTGCTTGTGTTCCCTCTCTCGCTGTGTCTCTCTCTGTCAAATAAGTAAATAAAATCTTCAAAAAAAAAAAAAAGGCTCAAAAGAATGACTTATTTATTTTATTTTATTTTGTTATGTGAATCACCATACATTACATCATTAGTTTTTGATGTAGTGTTCCATGATTCATTGTTTGCGTATAACACCCAGTGCTCCATTCAATACGTGCCCTCCCATCCAAGTACTAACCAGGCCCGACCCTGCTTAGCTTCCGAGATCAGACGAGATTGGGTGCGTTCAGGGTGGTATGGCTGTAGACTCAATACGTGCCCTCTTTAATACCCATCACCAGGCTAACCCATCCCCCCACCTCCCTCCCCTCTAGAACCCTCAGTTTGTTTCTCAGAGTCCATAGTCTCTCATGGTTCATCTCCCCCTCTGATTCCCCATCTTCATTTTTCCCTTCCTATTATCTTCTTTCTCTCTCTCTCTCTCTTTTTTTAACATATAATGTATTATTTGTTTCAGAGGTACAGGTCGGTGATTCATCAGTCTTAAACAATTCACAGTGCTCACCATAGCACATACCCTCCCCAATGTCCATCACCCAGCCACCCCATCCCTCCCACCCCCCACCACTCCAGCAACCCTCAGTTTGTTTCCTGAGATTAAGAATTCCTCATATCAATGAGGTCATATGATACATGTCTTTCTCCAATTGACTTATTTCGTTTAGCATAATACCCTCTAGTTCTATCCACGTCATTGAAAATGGCAAGATTTTGGTTTTTTGATGGCTGCATAATATTCCATTGTATATATATATACCACATCTTCTTTATCCATTCATCTGTTGATGGACATCTTGGCTCTTTCCATAGTTTGGCTACTGTGGACATTGCTGCTATAAACATTGGGGTGCACATACCCCTTTGGATCACTACATTTGTATCTTTGGGGTAAATACCCAGGAGTGCAATTGCTGGGTCATATGGTAGCTCTATTTTCAACTTTTTGAGGAACCTCCATACTGTTTTCCAGAGTGGCTGCACCAGCTTGCATTCCCACCAACAGTGTAGGAGGGTTCCCCTTTCTCCGCATCCCCGCCAACATCTGTCGTTTCCTGACTTGTTAATTTTAGCCTTATTTTAACTTATCAGTGACTGCTTTTCCTTTCATAAAAGGCCCATGACTATTGACAGCCATGTTGCCTAAAAAGCATTTCAGCTGGACGCAACTCTTGCATATTGATTTGACAAAGAACCTGCATTTGTGTTTTAATTTAGTTATCGAAGTACTATTTTATAACTCAAGCACAATATTAAATATGCCCCATCTTACTTAGTTCCTAAGATCTGAGATAAAGGTCGTTTGCCTCACTAACCATGTGTTACAAATTAGCCATAATATGAGTTAGCCCTAGGTTAAATATCTTCAACAAATCCAATGCAATTATATACTTTACTTTAAATAAGTAAATATAAGACACAACTAAAAAACAAAAACCTAACAATTCAAATAAACAGTTTATTTAGCTAATTTTAGCTCTTATGACACCAAAAACAAGTATGAAATAAGACTGTCTTAGAGATTAGAAATGACTATGTGTCATGTACTTTAGACTGCTGCTTAACTAATTATTTCTAGCATTTAGTATCACATACTCATTGCCTTCAAAAGGCCATCAGTGATACAGGCTTCTCACAGACGTTAGCTGAGGGGCGACTGGCTGGCTAGGTTGGTAGAGTATGAAACTTTTGATCTCAGGGTCGTGAGTTCAAGGCCCACGTTGAGCACAGTGCGCACTTAAGAAAAAAAAAAAAGAAGAAGCAGCTAGTTGAATAGCAGACCATCAAAGAAAACAGTTGGTAAAATTCAAGTCTATTTTGATGCAATAATTATCTCAGATAAGAAAGAGTAAAGGCTGGATCATGAGACAACTGCTTCTGTGGTAACCAAATCTGTAAATAATCAACCAGATAACTTAATGCTTTTTAGGAACCTAATCACTAGGACACTTTAATTACTAAGTATTCAAATCTGTCCAGTGCCACAGGAATTAATAAGTAAATTGTTGTTGAGTAAGTAAACAAGCTTTCAGAATCAGGATTAGAAGTTCATTTCATAAATAACAATCACCTTTTAATTTACACAGAAGAAATAAAATTCCTTTGTGAAGTTCAGTTCTACTATTTCAATCAGGAGGACATTCCACTGATAATGACTTTTATCCCACTCCTAAAGTTCGTGACTACAAAATCCACAACATACAAAACTATAAAACTAGCTTAGAGGTGATAGGCCATTCTTTTCTCCAACTGAGGAAAATATTTTCTCAACAGAATTATATTTAGAAATATTAAATTTGCAAGAAACCCTTGCCTTTCATGGCTTCCTCTTGTTGAGTATGCACATTCCCTTCTGATGAACTACTTGTATCCAGCCAAATGACACTGATCAAATTATGGAGAAAAAAAAATGCACTCTTTGTCATATTCCTTTATGATAGAGCTAACATCTTATTTAATTCCATTAGTAAATTTGGTTTGGTAATGGTTTTTATCATTTTCCTCATTGCTTTTTTAAACTTAGAAAAAGAGGGAGGTACATGAAGACAAGGGCGTATTAGGATTGATGTGGCTTCTAGTTTTCCTCTTGAGTTTAAAATCATAAACTATTCACTAATATGAATTCTTAGGAGCAGCCTGTCAGATCCATTGTGATAATTAATATAATGGCATACTGTAAATGCCACTGTTGTTAAGGCTGTTATTTTGGTGATTGCTGTTGTTTCTGACAATGCTATTAATAACATTACCATGTTGATAATGATACTAACAAACAATGTTAAACACAAACAATACAATGCACTTTGTACTATACATGCATACTGGAATAAGTGCATTTCCTGGATAGAAGCTGATCATCCAAATTGTAAGGGACACCCACAGTACTTGTCTTCAGAGCATCTATATATTGGATGTGAGTGGGTGAGACTTTGCAACGAAGGGCTGGGAAACCAGTTTTACATAATAGCTCTTCAGGGTACAAACTGAAAGTTGAAGGATTGTATGAAGATTTGAAGAAGAGAAATCTTTGGTAAGATGAGACCAATGAGAATTGAGAAGTTAGTGAGAAGTTAAGATTTAGAATGTTAGTATATCAAAGAAGTATATATTACATCAGTGACAAAGAAACAACTAGACAACTTTATTTTCCTAATCTTTTTCTGATGACAAATGCAATATACTCGATTGTAAAAAAAAAAAAAATGTGGATGACATAGAATAATATAAAGGAGAAACATTAGAAGCATGTGTAATACTATCAATAGTTTAAATAATTTAAATTTTGAGTCATTTATTTTGTAATGGAGAGAACCCTAATTAGATCAACAGTTTAGTGCTTTTCTAATATTACTTCACAACCTGTTAGTGGAAGATGCAATCAGTTTTTTGGTTTACAATCAGCACCCTTTCTTTTTTACAATGGACTAAAAGTTTTGCAGTAGAATGTAAGTTTTTTGTGAAACTTTTATTCATACATACGATGCATACAGGCATGGGTCATGATGTAAATGAATTTCTACATATGGGTCACAAACACTGAAGATAACCGCTTAAAAGATTTCAATTGTCATGATTTTGGTTGATTTATTTGAAAAAGGAGAAGGAATTGGTAAAAAATAATGAGACATATTTCATAATAAATTTAATCTTGGTAAGAAATATCTTAAAAACGCTACTTTATTCCAACACTGATGGAGATATCAATTGCCTTCACCTGGTTACACTCACATATACCAGATGCCATTGAGCAAAAACAGACACCGTCATTAACCTTATGGAGCTCACAAACTAGATATTAATCAAATAACTAAGCAAATACTTGTACAATTTCAGCTGTGATAAATGCCATGGTGCTCAGAGGGTCCAAAACAAGGGAGTATAATCTAATTTAACCTAAAGGAAAATTCAAGGAAGGCTGTCCTGAAAAGGTACCATCACTGCATTTTGAAGGGTAAATGTAAGGTGAAGAGGAGACATTCCAGACAGAGAGGACAGCATATTCAAATGCCTGGATCCAGGGGTCCCTGGGAGTACAAAGCCCACATGGTCACTCACTTCAGATCTGCTTTCAAGGAGATTATCACAGGTGCTCTATGACCTGGATTTAGCATGTTTGCATGTCCAGTGGGGAGAGACATTGTCCTTCCTTGAAAAAGAGCCCAACTGCTTCAAAAAGTTTAGGGGATTATCTGCTTGCAATATAAACATGGGTAGGTTAGATGATCTTTTGTGTAGCCTTCCAATCCTGCTTTTTATTTTGTTTTTGTTTTTTAAAGGGTGTGGATAGTTCACTTGCGGATCACACAATTGCCAAAAGGGCTTAAAATGTAAATGGACACCTTGAGGGTCAGTGTTTGTCTTCATGTACAAGTGAATATGCATATACCACTCGTAATAATTTCTTCATAAAACACTGGTACATCTCTCATAATAAGCCCATTAATATTTCTCCTTAGAGGAAAAGGAACCAGAAACCTCTAAATACATCTTCTATATCTTAAAAGACCCAAATACAGAGAATTCTAAAAACTATAGGCACATTTTGGGCTCTTAGTTTCTTCTACTCTAAAATCACTTGGCAGCTTGCTAGGTATTTAACATTAGGAAACTTTAAAGAAAGCCAAGGTTTCAAAAAAACAAACAAATTTAATTTAAGTAGACAGTTCTGGAAAGCTTAGTCTCTTAAAGTATAAATTCATAACAGAGAGAAAAAAATTAAAATAGGTAAATTTCATTTTGTCAGTAGAACTATGTAGTAATAATTTCTCAGAGCCATTTTAGGAGGTAATTCTTTCTTCAGTTTGGCTACCAAAAAATAATTTGTCTTTAAAGCATTATCCCACATTTAGTCTGGAAATTCATTTATTTATTCATTCAACTAACACTAATTAGACACAAGTAGTTATGACATATATAATTTTAAATATTTACTGAAATTACCTAGATATGAAAGAAATCCCTCCAATCCATTTCCTACATGGCACCAGGAATGATTTTGTAAATCTTATTATGACATCCCTTGCTTCAGTAGTATTCCTCTGCACTTGAGGTAAAAATCTAAATCCATATCACAGGTTTTTATAAAGCTCTACAAAAATCGGTTCCTGCCTATTTTCCAGTCTCATCTCACCATCCCTCAGTTACTATGCTCTGGTCACAATGGCCAGCTCTCAGTTCCCACCTAGGGAACACAGGCCAATTCCTCACAGAGAAGAGAATTGCCTCCATTCTTCATTTGTGTGGTTTTACCTCACTTTTTAGGTCTCCACTTATACTTCCCAATGGAAATACCAACGGAAATTATGCCCCCTTGTGAGAACACCCTGCACTTTTTCTTCATAAGATTTATCACAATTTGTAAGCATGTACATTTTTGAATGTTTTTTTTTTTACAGAATGATGGCATAATTTTTATTATACATTAAATATTGTATATACTTATGTTTATATATGATTGCTTTACATTTTAAGCATATGTACATTTCTAATTTTACTTTTAATATTTTAAACTTCCATAATTTACTTTAAACGTTCTAGGCTTCTGTTTTTTGTCAGTTTGACATTACACATCATCCACTTGGGAGACAACAGTAAGAAGCATTTTATTTATAGTCTCTTTTTATTGTCTATTTATTGTTTAATCATCATCAGTCTCATGTTTTCAATGTTTTTAAAAGGTTATCAAAGAGAGAAACATAAAGGAACAGAGAAGAAATCAACAATGCTATAGCCGAGAAGCTCCAGCAGAAAACACTCAACTGGACCCTGAATAATTCTGGGGAGGGGAATGGAAGCATGGATGGCCGGCGGCCCCAGGATTCAAGTCCCTACCTCAGGGCTTTCCAAGGTGGTAAGTCGCCTTGTCCCCCAAATAGCTTTGTGGTCATCTCCGTCACTGGCCTCCCAGTTTAGGATCTGAGAACAACCTGAGCAAACATGCACGGGCAGGGAGGTAAACTTTACTGCCTCTCCAGGCAAGCTCATGAGGCCCTCTCGGTGGGAGTCTACCGCAAAGGGACAGGAGGCAGTAGATGCCAACACCCAGGCATCCCCCCAACAGGCAAGCCCCAGCCGCTGCGCAGCTGCACGATTTTTTTTTTTTTTAATATTGGTTTCCTCCACTAGACTGTGGGCCCCAAAAGGGCAAAGATCGTGTCTGGTTTCTTTACTGCTACATTCTAGCGTTTACCTCCATAAGTATCTATAGTATACTTTTGTTTTAATACTAGATCCACCACTAATTACTTAGCCCAGTACAAGTCGTTTAACCTTTCTAAAGCCAGTCTTATCATCTAAAAATGATTACAATACTATCTTCCTTTCATATTATATTTAGATTGTTTTAAATGCCATTGCCTAGAACAGAGTTAGGCTTAACAAACGAATAAACTTCCTTCCCCACTTCCTCTCCTTCACCTCCATGCACATCTAAAAATGTTCCAACACTCTGTCCAAAATAAAGCAATGATTCACAAGTCTGGCATTTACCAGCCACTAGTTTACTTTTCCCTTCCTACTCCCCAATTAAGAGAAAGCTCATTTTGAGGTTTAATGGAGAGTGTCACAGGTTCATCAGAGTTCAATTCAGCAGTCTGGAGTGAATCTGTAATAATCCATGACCACAGACCAGTTTGTATTTTTCCACTAATAAAACTCAAGAATGGCTATGTTTAAATGGAATTTTGCAGGTCATTAATCCATTCTAAGGACTGACTCTTTTGGCTGTTTAATTGCGAAACAGTGGTGGTAGGAGCAGATTAAGAATCTAGATTTACCTAAAATATAAGGTGGTAGACTGCTTATATTTTATTAATTTATACTTCAAAAGAATTTCTGAATGACTTAAATTGAAAAATTCGAAAAGCCACTGTCATCTTCCTAAATCACACAGGATTTAGATAAGATTTGCAATGATTCCAAAAAATGGTAAACCCTGGTGGGGCAGAAAGGTTCTTTCTTATTGAAACCAAAGAAAGAAGCTGTAGAAGACTGTCTTTTCTTGTTTTGAACTGACCTTCTTATTTTGAACTGACCACGGTCCTCTATTTTGCTGCCTCAAAAATTTAAGACTCATGCGTCCTGTAATCTGTTGAAACACAGGCCAAGGGCTGCAGCTCTGGCCCATGAAACATGAGGGGATGACTAGAGGAGGCAGTTTCTAGCAGAGCTTTTTCCCTCTTTAAACGATACATAAAACAGAGACATTACCCCTTTTATGCCTCTGGATGTTATAAACTGCAAGATATCTGGTCTACGGCAGCTGTTTGGGAATGGCAGCTTGGTATATGTGGGATAAGAAATATTATTATCTGCATTAACAGAAGAAAAAAGCTTAAGTGTATAAATGTAGAGAGACTGGACAGAGTCCAATCTGCCCATGATACAGACTGCCTCAGTTGCTATAAATTATCTGGTAATTCTCTACTGCCCCCCTCCTTTGCCCCGCTCCACCCCCCCAACCATATTCTGACCAGTCCTGAAAGTTTTAATCCTGGCAAATGCCTACACTAATGCCCCATCACTCCCCAAACACCATATATATATACATATTTTAATTCTAAAGTAGTAATTGGAAGAAAGTTGTCCATTTACTAATCACATACTTCAAAAGACAATACATGGGTAAATGGGTGGATGGATGGATGGATGGATGGAAGGAAGCATGGACAGATAGACAGATATCTCATATATATACATATTTAACATACATCAAATATATGTATATTAACATATGTCACATACATTTAACATATATACATTTTTTTAGAGAGGGGGAGGGAAGAAAAGGCAGAGGGAGAGAGAGAGAGAATCTTGAACAGGCTCCACGCCCAGCACAGAGCCCAATGTGGGGCTTGATCTCATGACCCTGAGATCATAACCTGAGCCCAAATCAAGAGTAGGATGCTTAACCAACTGTGTCACCCAGGCGCCCTAACATATATACATTTAACAAATATATTTAACATGCATTTTTACATATGTACATTTTCATATATATTGTACATGTGTGTAGCATGTGTAATGTGTCTATACAGAGAGAGAGAGACTGAGAGAGAGAATAGTTAATGGTTCATGGAAATCCAAAACAAGACTAGAAACAATCTTCAAACCCCAGAGATTCACAGATTCAGTGTTTATGTGAATGACTAGCATTGTTCTTTTGCCAGCATGTTAGTAAGGAAAATTCATGAAAGCAATGTCGGTATGTAGTTTCCTTATCTCTACAGAGGTTTTAATGACTCACTGCCATTCCTCTACTTTATTTATCTATCTTCTCTGGAATTGTAATGACTCATCCTAAAGATGATGACTAAATGTCTACAGTGATTTAATGCTGTCACCCACAGTAAAGACAAAGCTGGAAACTGTCAGTTATTAGGCTAACCAGGAAATACCAGATTTCTACAATAACAGAAAACAAGTAATCATCACTAGAAATGTTCAGTTGGAGTTCAAAGTAGATGCATATGAAGTTAAAAACATGTAGTCACTAACAGAGTCATTCCAGAACAATCACCAGCCTGTCTCCATTTTCTTCATGTTGCAAAGATGCACTTCAACCACACCTTAAAAAGTTGAAATTTGGAATGGAATGCTTGATTTTGTTTTTTTACTTTTGTTGAGAAACTTGATATCTTGACTCTCTCTAAATGTAATCTTCCTATCCCTCAGAATCTAGTATCACACCTGATACACAAGCCTGAGAGTAGGAGTGGCCCCCAATCCTGTTCTTGTGCTTGCAAGAGGTCAAGCAGTGGGACTTAGAAAACCAAGAATTTGGCTTGAAAGGAGTTATTTGGTTTTGTTTTGCTTTTAAATATGATTATAGGAATTTCTCATTAATTTATAAATTATGTGCTTTCCCTCCCATCTCTACACTATTAAACCCAAACCAGTGATGGAGCTTTCTTATCACTAAAAGTAAAATACCTTCTTTTTTGTCTGCTAGCGTATTCCTACAGGACCCCCTACGCCTTTTTTCCTACACTGATCAGTGAGCCAAGAAGAAGTATATGGTAAGTTTTAGTGTTTAACAAACATTATGGCATACCACAAACTTCATAAAAAACAATAAGAAATATATATCGTCTGTCAGGAAAGATGTTAAAATAAAATGTCTGAAATGTAAGACTATCATATTGCCAAAATATGTCAAGAAACCCAGGATCGTATATGTACAATATCCTGCTTCAAGAAAAATATAGACTTAAAAATTACAGCCTATGAGACACCATTTTAAGATGACATAATAAAGGATACATTAGTCAATGTTTCTCACAAATGAATCAACCCATTACATAATTACAATCACATTTAATCATTACAGCGAAGTACAGGGAGCAGCATAATCTTTTTTTCTATTGGACAACTCATCTCACACTGGAATTAGCCTGAAAGTAAATTTATTGAGGGTTACTTGTCTGGTTTTACCTGACCATTAAATATAAATTAATTTTTAAAAATTCTAGGTTTGAACAAAAACATGGTTTTATAAAATAAATGTAGTTTTTTTAATGCAATCACTCAGTGTTTGTTTAATGTTTGATTCACTCAATAGCAATTCCTCCCTTAAGCATTTGTGAAGTAGTTTGTGGACATGCTTGCAGTAGTATACTTGTGTGCAAAAATCAAACATAAAAACTGATCACATGCTCACAGCTGGAAACCGTGTCAGGCTTTATTCAGTAAGGTATCAGGCATTATCATTTAGCGCTCCCACAGCGGGAGGAAAAATGGTGGCACAGAGGAGAACGATCACATCAGACACACTCCAGGGGTTTCCTTTCCCTACATTGTTCCTCTCCCAAATGTAACTCTTTAAATTTTAAATAGGAAAAGAACACACAGAATCATTGCTCAGAACCAAAAGGGGGGGGGGGGGGGAGTAGTGGAAATGGAGGAGGAAGGTAGTGGCAAAACAAGAAGGAAAACATTTCTCATTAAATAAAGTGAATACTAGAAAGCTCAACATACGTTTTAATATGTCCTTAAGACCTAAAGAAGCACATACATCAAAGATGTTTTGAAGATCTACTGTAGTTCAGACAGAGCAGTGTTATACTGTGCTCTGTTTTATAATTGTTGATTGTGAACAAGTTACTTCTTAGTAATCAAATGCAAATGAATTCAAGAATAGCTAATTGATGAGGTTTTGTCTTATATACCTATACTTATCAGAACAATATATATTAATACATATTAAGCTAATTGAAAGAGTTGAAGACACATGAACAGGAGCACATTTTATTTTTCCTTTTCCAGACAAGAAATCATCTTCCAACCCGGTTATCTAATTCTATTTCTTCAAAGAAAATTATAATTTAGGAATTAATTTTGGAGAGAGAGAGAAAACACAAGCAGGGGGAGGGAGAAGCAGGCTCCCTCCTGAGCAAGGAACCTGATGTGGGACTTGATCCCAGCACCCTGGGATCATGATCTGAGCCGAAGGCAGACACTTAACGACTGAGTCACCCAGGAGTCCCTAGGAATTAATTTTAACCTCTGAAAATCCCAATTTTCACATTAGTCCATGTTTAATACAGTAATACCATCATTATTTTAGAAAAAAATTATTACAATACTAGGTTTATTTAAGCAAAATTCATGAGAGGCCTAGTTTCAGCAAGTGGAAGAATTTCTAAACAAATAATGACTGCTAAAAACAAACAAACAAACAAACAAAAACAAATAATGACTGCTATTTCATATCAATGGTAATCCACGCCAATGCCTTCAATAGCCATATAATCAGCTCCTTCTGAAGGTCCACGGATGGATGGTCTAGTCAATGCTTCTCCTTCATGTATTTTGCTGCACCTATTGCTCTTCTTGTTGACACTGTAGACATTCTTTGCATACTTTGCAGCGTAGACTGAAGAGTGGCCCTCTGAACCCCAGACACTTGGCTATCTACTCTGCTTTTGGAATGACTGGAGAAAGAAATCTTTATCAGCATGTAATAGCTAAGTAAAGGTAGAAAACAGATCTTGGTCCATCTGTCCATCTCCTGGTATTAATTTTTTTTAAGTAATCTGTACCTTCTACTTAGGGCTCAAAGTCACAACCCCAAGATCAGGAGTTGTGTGCTCCACCAACTGAGCCAGCCAGGTTCCCCCATCTTCTAGGATCAGAATCATCTGCACCCCTAGATTTCATTCTGAAATATTATGATAAAATTCTAATGTGTCTTTCTTGTGACTCTGTCACAAAATACAGAAACTAAGTCATATACATGTTTAGCCTAAAGTAAATCTCAAATAAAATTTAGATGTGACCTCTAGCCTCCTAACTGCAAAGCTGTACTTTCTATAAGCTCCTATCTGACACATATGTGTGTTTATGTATACATATGTGAATATGTATAGTATATATACATGTGAATATACACATGCATACACCTATATCCATATACGTATATCCATACACACACACACGTCCTTTTAAACTTAGTTTTTTTCAAAAAGGAGAAAAAATATAATAGATAAATCCTTAGGCGGAAATAAGAAGAAACAACTGAATATGTGCATTTTCTTTTTAAACAGGGAATCAGATCAGCCTAACAAGATGTTTCCCTGAAATATTGGCCTCAAATGAGTCCATTCAGCCATGGCAAGGAGAGGTTTCCAGCCAAAACATTTAATTAGTGCCCAATTAAGACAGCCAGAATGATGTGAAGTCCAGGCTCTGGCCGCATGCACGCCTCAGGATGGGTAAGCAGCTTAAGTGAGTCTAGTCTGACTAAAAGCTGTCAACTGTCAAACTGTCAGTGGGCCATATGGGTCAGGCAGCATCTCTCTGAAGAATTCGGCTTGTCCACTCATCAGGGGAAAAACACCTTCAACACCATTGGGTTGACAAATACCCAGCAAGTTCCTCAAAGCAGGAAAGAACTGAAGTTATGATCAGATTAGAGGAAAAGCCAAGTCATGTCCTGTTTAAACTTTCCTGGCACCCCATCAGCTATAAGAAAAGGTCCAAACTCCTTAAAATAGCAGACAACACCCTGCCTAATTATCTGGCCTCATCTCTCATCCCTCCCTCTCCCTGCTTTATCCTTGAGCAACGTTGAACCGCTTGACATTCCCTCCATATGCATGTGCACTTTCTGAACTCCAAAGCTTTGTTAATACTGTACCCTCTGCCAATAATACCATTCTCTCCTCTCCCCCCACCTCAATTCATTCATCTCTTTCACTCAAATTCATCATTTTATATTAAACTTAGGAGTCAGCTACTACAAGAAGCCTTCCCTACCCATCCCCTCTACCATTAACCTCAGGCAGGGTTACAGACCACTTTCCCATGCTCTCATAAGCCCATGGGTGTCTAGCACTGACTTCAATGCATAAGATTCTCATCATCTCTTTATGAGTCCATTTTCCTCTCTTCACTTGAGTATGCAACCTGATGGCAGGAGTGTATCTCCTTTGTCTTCATAATCCTAGCACCAGAGGCACTGAATGTTCCTAATAATTGTTACTGGTAAGAATCAACAAATTAATCATGAAATAATCAAGTTAAAACCAATCTTACCCCATGTTTATTTCCTTCTTTTGTTCCAAAATGTCCTTTTTAGGCAAACAAATATCACCATGCAATTGGATTGATTTGCCTATATAGACATAGTAAGTCAATACATAAGCCAGTCACTATAACCCTGTTGCTCATCTTGTATTGAGGTCAGAGGGTACGCCCTTCCAAGAGGACACACACAGGGCAGAGGAGCCTGGAATTAAAATCGATTGAGGTATTAGGCTGAGTGATATCAAATGGAGGAGTGTACTGGCAATCAAAATCAAATGATCTTTAAAATAAATTATTTTAGCTATGGTATTTTATCAAAACAGGAATCAAATAGGATGTGGATGACTTTGGAGCAAAAGAGGAAATCTTGGTTTGTAGAAACACCCTAATCTTCTTCTCGTCTCTTCCTCAACAGAAATGTTTTTATATGAATATTAGACAGAAGAAATTGTCACAAGCAAACTTGAAAAGGAGAGAATATGAGGAGAGATGCTACCAGATTTGGCTACAGCTTAAAGCCTGTGTGTGTGTGTGTGTGTGTGTGTGTGTGTGTGTGTGTGTGTGTGTTGGGGAGTGAGGTACTAATTCCCCAGAACCTATTCAGTTAATATTGGAGATTGCGATCTTTACATTCATCTGTCCACTACCTTCTTGAGTAAATGTGCTACATTAACTCTCTCCAAGGCAAGCCCATTCTCTGCCTCCTAAAAACCCCAGGACTAAAGGGTGTTGCCTCCCTAACAGTTCTACAAGAAAATGTAAAATTTTCTCTTTTTAAAAAATTTTAGATAAAGAATTAGCTTTCTCTGTATCTTTAGAGCAACTATCCTAAAATAAGATCAAAGATTAGAAATACTAGCTCAACCGCAAATGTCACATAATAATTACATTTAACCAAAAAATTTTTTTAAATCTTTGATTTAAAAAACATGCATTAGGGGCGCCTAGGTGGCTCAGTCGTTAAGCATCTGCCTTTAGCTCAGGTCATGGTCCCAGGGTCCTGGGATCAAGCCCCACATCGGGCTCCCTGCTCAGCGGGGAGCCTGCTTCTCCCTCTCCCACTCCCCCTGCTTGTGTTCCTTCTCTCGTTATCTCTCTCTCTCTGTCAAATAAATAAATAAAATCTTAAAAAAAAAAATGCATTAGAAAACAATAAACATTCTCCAGGCGCCTGGTGGCTCATTCGGTTAAGGGTCTGCCTTTTGCTCAGGTCATGATCTCGGGGTCCTGAGATCCAGCCAGGATCAAGCCCTGCATTGGGATCCCGGCTCAGTGAGGAGTCTGCTTCTCCCTCTTCCTCTGCCCCTCCCCCTGCTCATGCTCTCTCTCTCTCTCACACACACTCTCTGTCTAACAAATAAATAAATGAAATCTTTAAAAAAGAAAACAATAAACATTCTCAAACTCAATACTTCCTAAGTTTAAAACAAAGATAGAACCTGGGAACTAATCATTTGACAGAGGTCCTGAAAATGAGCACATGTAAATGATACCATTTTGCAAATACCAACTGTGGGTCACACCTCCTAGTACAGATAATTCAGGCTGTAGTTATTGCCAAAAAAAGTTAAAACATAAATTATTTTAATACATCGACGAACCACTCTCAATGATAACGCTTATGCACAACCCTGGAAAACTGCTTTCTCGGGCTATAAGGAAAAGGACCCTAAAGCTCTGCACTGAGTAACCGCACTGAGATATGTGAAAAGTCTTGTCCTTCAACTAGGAGTGGGGTCTGTTGTATGGGTAAGAAACTGATAGAAAGAGCCTTATCCTAAAATAGACATGTCCACTAGACAAAAAGAAGAAAAAGGATTAGAATGTAACTATGACTTTCTTCCTAAAGTACCAAATGTCTCACCCAAAAAAATGTAATCTTTTCTTCATTCCCAAAGGAGAAACGCTAGTCTTGTTTCTACCTTTGCAAAAAGGACACGTGTCTGTCAGGAGGACACAGAATCACCAAGTCCATTAAGGTCTCTCCAGGGTGCCTGCAAACCTGCAGAAGGCAGGCTTTCACCAAGCCATGGTGGTGACTGAGCCAGCAGCTGTTTCCCCTCTACACTACAGCCAAATCACATCAGCTGATGGCACCCACTTCGCCCTTCCCACAACCAGAGGTACCAAGGCTCCTCCTGCCCTCTCTGTCAGCTGCAGGGAAAAGTTTCTGAGCCTCTTCAAAGGGACACTAAAATACTCATGCAGCACCTGCTACTGCCATCCAGCTAGCTATATTAAGGGGGGAAATCAAGGAACATATTGACTAGGAAACAGAACTCTGGAGAGAAGAAGAAACATAAACAACAACAACAACAACAAAAAGACTCTAGGTAGAAAAAGGGAAGGGAAAAAGAAAGAGCTCCCTGGTGTTTATCTGGATTTGCTTATATTCTTTAACATCTAATGGTAAGGCTTATTTTTTTCCTGATAGTGGACTATTTATTCCTCACAGTCAAAACTTAGGTGTTGCCCTTAGAAATAAATCCCCGAAAACTCTCTTGGTCCCTCCTGGAGAGAATGTGGGAAGAGATGTAGAAAGGGGCCTCCCTCTCCCTTTTCAGGAAGCATTCCTTCCTTCGGTCAGAAAAAAGTGAACTATATTGCAAGGAATCCTTCCTTAGAGTATGCTCGTCTTGCAATGAACACATAGGTCAGAAAAGGAATGAGAATCGGACTGTTTACATGGACATACTGAGGTCCTAGATACGGAGATTGTAGGGGAAGTTCCCAGGTTCTTGGTACTGAGTCTGTATAGTGGGTTAATCATAGTTAGGGAAGAAGCTAAGGTCATAGGTGTCAAATCAAGCCCTTACTCAAAACAACCATAGAGGTCAGGGTCAGGGCAGAATTTGGGAAAAACATTTAGAATAAAGGAAGTGATGTCAGAATCAGACAACTGAACCACGATTTTTTAAAATGTCAGACACAATGGTTATAGAAGACTCATGACTAAGATTCACAAGTCTTCAAGGTCAGGACCACAGAATCAGGTCACCACCAACAGAACAATGATATCTCCATACGTGTGGGTTTTAATAGTAAGATCCGAAAGAACAAAGCTAGCAAACTCACATAGGTACTGTTGTGAGACACCTTACTTATTTTGTAAAGATATATCACAGTACAAAGAAGGTAACATACTCTACAAGCTTGTGAAAGTAAAAACAAGCTTTGTGCTGATAATAACAAAGGATTATAATTGGACATTAACGGATATATCCTAAATAGAAGAAATTAAGTACTGAGCTTGCTACTGACATATAAATGTTGAATTAGAAAAAAAAACAGCCGATTCCCTTGACTTGGATTAACAGAGACGACAGGTCTAGTAAAGCAAACTGAATGAGAACCCTCTAGGTGATAATGATCATAAGGTCTATAGACTGTGTCTAGAATGAAAGAGGAAAAAAAAAAGCTGAAAATTGTCTAAGGTAGTGAAACCCTGAAATCAAATGGTGACTGTCAAAGTACAGAAAGCATTGAAATTAAGCTATATAAAAATTATTCCAGGTTACCTAAAACTGATAATACTCTCTATAATAATGTTAGGGACTATGCTCAATAAATACTTGCATATAAAGCTAAAAATATGGAAAGAAACTCTAATATTAAAAGGAATGAAAGAATTTGAATGCTTCTCTTCTAAGGTATTAAAATAGGCATGTAAAAATATAAAAACAATGATATATTTAAAAATCAGTATTTCTAGGGGTGCCTGGCTGGCTCAGTTGGGAAAGCATGCAACAATTAATCTCAAGGTCATGAGTTCAAGCACCACATTGGACATAGACCTTACTTAAAAAAATAATAACATTAGTAAGTAAATAAAAATCAGTATTTCTATTATATAAAGTTCAAAAATGTAAGAAAGAATAAGCATTTCAATAAATCGTCAGCCAACTAGAAGGAGGCATGAGGGGGTGCTTCTAGGATTCTTGTTATGTTTAGTTTCTTGATCTGGGTATGTTCAATTTATAACAATTCACTGAGCTGTACAATTATGATTTGTGCATTTTTATGAATGAATGCTGTTCTTCAATAAAAATGTTTTCTTTTTTTTTTTTTAAAGTTTTCTGAAGACAAAAAAGTCATCAGTCATACTCAATGGTCCTAAAACCTTGAGTTCATCCTTGCTAGGGTATTTAAGAATGAGGCTCAGGATAAAACCCAATAATGACATCCTAGGTTGTAAAAAATGCAATTCTCTAAAAGGCTTGAGAGCAACTCACACTTGGTCAATAAGTCAAGTTTTGAAAAGCATCTTAAGAGATACCTGTTTGAATCCTAAGAAAATGGGCAATGGATGTGAGCAGGGAATCTGACTCTGCAATGTGTGAAGCCGAGTCTGCATAACTTGAGTGAACTGATTTCAGGAGTAAAAATGTTCTGCTTGTCCAAGTTCCTTCTGACCGACTTAATGACCAAAAAAAAAAGTAGCATTTCTTCTGGTCCCCGGTGACACAGCATGTGTCCAGTTACAAAATCAGAACTCCCATATTCAAGTCCCAATTCCACCACTTCTAACTGCCACTCTTTGGGCAAAACATTTGACACCACTGAGTGTATAATTTCTATATACATAGGATGGCATGCTCTATTTAACTTCTTGGGTTATTTCCAGTCTTATACAAGATAATGTTAGCAAGAGTGCTCTGAAAGCTGTAAAAACAAAACAAACAAAAACTATAACAATGTGTTAAATTAAGTGAACAGGGAGGTCATTAGACTGAGGTAGCTCTGATACCTTGGTAGCCGATGTCAGCAACCCAAAATTTAAGCCTATAATGCCTCAAAGTTAAGAAAGCGGAAACCACACTGACGAACCGCCAACTAGGCTTTCCCAAATAAGGCGACTGCTTGTTACAGCCAATCAAAAACTGTCCTAGCTTGGCACCGTATTTTCTCTATAAAAGTCTTTCTCTGGGTTTCTGTCAGCGGAGCGCTCCTAACTACTTCCGGTTTGGCGCTGCCAAATTCAAAATTATTTTTACTCAACTAAACTCAAAATTTGTGATATACCTTAGTTTATCTTTTAACAAATGTAAAACCATATGACTCTGTTGGTTGGCAGCCTCAGGAGTTCCCCCGGGGTGAAATCCGAAACTGGCTCCCCTCCCCGGGAGTCGCAAGAAAGAGGCGCGCCACGCCCCAGCCCGACTGGTAAGTGGCACTTTTAATAATCAAGGGAACTTACTTAGGAGGCCTGTCTTCCTTGGAGTAGACTCAGGAGGAGTAGATGTCCGCAGGGGCCGCCAGAATCCTAAAGTTTATGAAGAAACCTGGACAGGGCTCAGGGACGTGTACCATCCACAAGGTCTGCACAGCACATTGCTCTCTCAAGGTTGCGTCCTTGAAATGGCTCCGGCTGCCGGAAAGGTGGGCGGAACTCTATTCCAAGTCCCGGGGAGAGATGGGGACCCTCCGGTAATTGAGTCCAGCTGGGGCAGGTTCCCCGGCATCACACCGTCTTATGACTTCCTCCGACACACTTGCGATGTAACTTAAATTTGCTGACCCAGTCTGATGGGCACCACTTATTCTCTTTCATCTACCTGCTACTATTAGCCACTTTCGTCTTCTTAAAAACACATTTTTATTGTACTGTGTTCTTAGTTCAAACCTCCAGCAGGCCCCTTCTGTCTGCAGCCTCAAACCTTTGATAATAAGGTCCTAGCCTTCCTCAGATAGATCTCTCATCTCTCGTGATGTCCCATTTGGAACCCAATGCCGCGGGTTTCCAAGTCTCACCATGTGCCTTCCCACCTCTACAAATCTGTTCCTGTCATATCCTTCCCTCATCGTGTATTCTCCTACTCGCTTTCTTTTCATATTCAATCTATCCTTTAAGGGTTAGTCACATCCTTCCTTTTCAATAAAGCTTCCCCATTCACTCTAGTTTATTGATCTATTTATTATCCCTCAATTTCTGTGGATATTATCTTCTGCATCTAAATTCACAATTTGGTTATATGTTTCTCTAAACATCTGTGTGCACTAAGACTTCTTTTCTCCCCCAACTATAAAATCTCTTTAGAAGAGGGATCATCTCAAACAAACAAACAAAAAAACCCACAAAGAAGAGAGGATCATCTCCTATATTTCGTTTCTCTTTTCCCAATAACTTGCACAATGTTGAGCAAATGACAATGAAACTGAAGTTTAATAAAAATTGGGGTTCTTAAAAAATACCCATGGAAATGAATTAAGTTAATAATTCCTAAGGGGGCATGGGACGGTTACATTGATGTCTATGTGTCAAAGGAATTATTTCTCTTATTCATTTCAAATATACTTTTTGAGAAGTGCCTTGAGAAACTATAGACAAATGTGATCCTATATTAAAAGGAAGCTGTGTCCCCAGAGAACCAACCCATATCACTGTTCCTGATATATAAGACTCAAACAAACTGAGGGTTGCTGGAGTCGGGGGGGGGGGGGTTGGTGGGAGGGATGGGGTGGCTGGGTGATGGACACTGGGGAGGGTATGTGCTATGGTGAGCGCTGTGAATTGTGCAAGATTGTTGAATCACAGATCTGTACCTCTGAAACAAATAATGCAATATATGTTAAGAAAAAAAAAAGAAGATAGCAGGAGGGGAATAATGAAGGGTGGAAATCAGAGGGGGAGACGAACCATGAGAGACGATGGACTCTGAAAAACAAACTGAGGGTTCTAGAGGGGAGGGGGGTGGGAGGATGGGTTAGCCTGGTGATGGGTATTAAAGAGGGCACGTTCTGCATGGAGCACTGGGTGTCATGCACAAACAATGAATCATGGAACACTACATCAAAAACTAATGATGTAATGTATGGTGATTAACATAACAATAAAAAATTTTTTAAAAAGACTCAAACAAATTTTTAAAAATCCATACACGGGACTTAGATAAATACAAAGTCAATCCAAAACAAATAAATACAAAAGATTAATAATCCAAAACACAACTACGCATAGTAAATACTTAAGTTGTGCTTCAGTTTTGACAAAGGGAGTTCTGACAAGTTCTACCAAGATTAGACTCAACAAACCAGGTCACTAAGAATAGGGGAGAAAAATGGGAAATTGGTCCAAAATTCAGCTGCATTTTAAACTTGGCCATTAAGTGCATGGAATTAAACTCCTGCAAAGAGGTCTGATTATAGATGGGTAGTAGTGCTGAGATTTGCAGGGTGCATAATATGGAAGGAAGAAGGAAGGGGAGGCTAGTGAGGAAATGAAGGGAAAGGTACTTGGAGACCACTTTAGTTGGCTAACCTTTGTGGTTCTGATATTTGGCTCTTTTTTTTTTTTTAATTTTTTTTCCCTCCGTTTTGTACTCATGCCCAGATTCAAAGTGATGGCTTCATAGTAATAAATAAATAATTAAGGAACCAAGAAAAGATCCAAATGACATGCCAAGAAGGGTTACAAGCTTGGCTCCAGATCTCGCTATAGTGAGAGACAGAAAGTAGGTTTGGAATTGCACTGCCTGGGTGGCTGAAAGGCAGTGACAGACATCCAATTATGAAGCTCAAGGGGTATTTTCTCTTGCCACCAGTAGATGCCCAGGCTGCCTGGTGTTCACATTTTAAAACATTTTTTTAAGGGATAGGAATGTTTTTTCTCCCTTCTAGCTGGTTTAATTGTATACATGTCTTCTCATAGACCTTCCTTTAGATTCAGAAATGAGCTGGGTTTGAGGAATACCTAGACTCCTACAGAACTAAGGCCCTAGGGAACTATGGCTCTGACATCCTCAGGTGAGGCTGCTCGTTCGCCTTTAAGCACTTGCTGCTAGCCTTCAAATAGGCCCAGTGAACAAGGAGGTAGAGGGAAGAATAGCTGTTATAGGAAGGTGATGATTTAGACAGAGACTAATAACTTAAGTGCATGGATTTTTTTTTTAATGTTTTCACAACCATCATCTCATTTGATCTTCATAAAACCCTGTGAAGCCAGTAGAGGACAAATGATCATCCTCATTGTGTAAAAGGCAGAAGCTCTGGGGTACTTCTGGCTTAGCTCTTGGTCACAGAGCTGGTGCACTGGTTCAGTGGGACTGGAATCACCCCAAGTGTGCCCAAATAGTCACAGGCTCCAGAAACAGAGGACTGGTTGAATGGCCCAAAATTATCCATTGATTTCATGTAAAAGTCTGTTCTCCCAACTCCCAGTCCCGTGTTCTCTCCACCCACCATGACATTTCCTTCCATTTTGCCTAGTTCAAACAAAAAACTCAAGAACTTGGTGAAACAGCTTTGGAACGACTTACCCTGATAAAAGGAACTGGAGATCTGAACAAATACCTAGTGAGCCTGGACCTGCAAATAGATTCACTAGAGTTAAAAGACTCCTTCTTGTAAAATAGGAAAAGCTGAGGAGAGGGCTGAGAGGTAGGGAAAAGCACCAGATCCAGAAATGTATAGGCCCTTATTTACCTCCTAGCCCTGCCCCTCCCTACAGAAGGATTCTGGAAGCGTGGCAGAGGGTCAGTTTCTTCATTTGTTATATACCCTGTATGAACAAGGTGAATTTCATTGGGTTGTTCAGAGAAGGTAATGAGATAATGGGTATGAAAGTTCATCACAAATGATAATAAGGCATTTTCATCCTTATTGCTGTGGTTTGCTTTCCTAATTACCTAGCTAATTTTCCTTCCTTTCACTTGATTTTTGTTTTTGTTTGCGTGGCCAAGGTTACCTGTCTTGTGTGAGGATGAAAGACCATGGCATAGTCACTCCCAGATTAGACCTTAAAATTGTCCTTTTCCACCCAGTTGCCTCAAACAAGATAGTGAGTACATGGGTACCCAGATGTGGAACTAAGATTACCTAGGGATGGTTTTAATACAATGCCTAATTAATGAGTTTAGCCATGTCGGAATAAAAGTCACAGAAGAGATTGTTCAGTGATGTATGATGAAGAAAATTTGGGCGTATCCAAATTTCAAAGGAATGTGGATATTACTTAATAGATCTAAAACCGAACGGGGAAAAAAAAAAAAAAAGGAGCACTCCCAAATCAAGAGTTTTTCAAGATGTCTCCAGCCCTGTCCAGGCTATAGGATACTTAAACATCTGGGTTCCAAGAGTGGAGACAAATGCACAAGGCTTTTGTGGACACTAGCTCTTAAGATCCAAAATAAATCCACTGGCTCTGAGGCCTTGCTCACCAACAAAGACTGGTATTTAAATGTTTGCTTTTTAACAAGACTTGCCCTCAGGGAAGGAATATGCTGACCAGTTGACACAATACTCAGTCTTGTTTTAAGTGAATACAGTAAACTAGCATTAATTATGATATTAGTTTCATGTGAGCTTGGGTCACAAATGGTTAGTCCTCCTGACCTTAGTTACTCTGGGAACAGAGAGGAAAGGAAACTGCAAGAGCTCACCTGTTTACAGGTGGCCTTGGTGAGGACACTACAAATAGCAAGTTACAGACCTGAGAGAATCCTCATGTTACTTAAAAAGGATCTCCCCCCCCATTTTCTATGTTCATAATCAATGAGATAATCAACTCAACCAGAAAATATGCTAGCTCAATTTCCTTTTGAAAATAATTTTGGAAAAAGAAGAAAAAGGTATGTTGACAACCCCAACCACTCTTTAAATCAGGTTATGCTCTAGGTTAGGTACAAATTTAGCCACTCTTCCTTCTTTCTAAGGCATTTTTGAAAATGCTTGAGACAATAAATGATGAGGAAGTACATAAAAGAACATATTTAGTGATATTTTTTACACTCTATTGCTAAAGTTAAAAAGTAAACAAATGTATTCAAGAAAAAAACATTTCAATTAAGGTAGCTGGAATTAAAGGAGTTATAGTACCTTTCGATTAACTAGAAAACTCAATTAACCAAAGTCACTTACTCACTTTGCTTTTCAGTTAATGAAGATTTTGGGAAATTTAACAATCATTATACATCAGGGTTTGTCATGAAGATAATATCCACTTGTTATAGTACATATTGTGCAGAGAATTTCTTTCAGTTGTTATTGTGCTGAGTGCTATTTATTTCAGAAATAATCTGGAGTTAAAGAGGGGTGACATTCTAGTGATTAATCTTAAATCCTTTCAGGATGGAAACATGGCCCTGGGCCAGCAATACGGAAAAGATGCACCGCAATAAAAAATCGGCAGTTCCCTCCTCAAACTTCCTAATCCAAGTGGCCAATTGCTGGTTGTCATTGCATTAATCTAATTATAACTCTTTCCTATTGAATTGTAAAATACATGAAATGACTGGGAAAAATAGCAACTTGAAAAAAGCAAAGGGCTCCACAGTGAATGTTACATTCAAAGGTAATTACTTAACACACGCAAAGCTGAGCTGCACAACCTACAATTCTGCAACTTTCTATAGGCTCTTTTGCTTCTACTTTAAATAAAAGAAATTCCTTTCATTTTGTCAAGAAAACTTTTCTCTACCTCACTACTGCCTGACAAGGGAACAGATGGCAATTTAAGGGGAGAATTTATGAGAGCCACAATCTTAATGTTGCATAAAGGAAAGAAAAAGACTCGCATCAAAACCACTGACAAATGTACTTGCTAATATTAATGCACTCCCCATTCATCCAATATGCTTCCTAATTGCTTTTCTGTACATAATAATGTGGCACCTGCTGCTCAACATTGCAAACGCATCAGGATTTCTCCAAAGTCAAACAGCTCTGCAACTGGCCTTCTCCCAGTGATAAATGTAGAGCACTGTATCACGCACAGTTCCTGTCAGTGGCATAATTAAAATTTTATACTTACAGAAAAAGATAGTAAACAATCAGTTCTTAAATGGATTCACAAGAGGAACTCTTGTTACAGCCAACTTTATAATTAGTATGCATCATGTACTGCTAATATATCCATGACAAGAAAATAGGAAAAAAATTAGAAACTTGAGTTGTTCCCTTTAATGCTGTTAAACTACTGAAAGAAAGAAAGAAGAAGAAAGAAAGAAAAAAGAAAGAAAGAAAGAAAGAAAGAAAGAAAGAAAGAAAGAAAGAAAGAAAGAAAAGAATATAATCTACTGTTACTGTACTACTTGTATTATGAGCCTTCTCTCATGTTAGCATAACTATTTCTTCCCTATAACTTGTCTGTGGTTTCTCAAGTGGCAATGAGAATAAAATTAGAGATTAGAACGGAGAAAACTTTTGTATGTGCACACACCAACAAAAGCACTACCCAAAATTCCATATATTGTGTAGTGCAGGGCTCAGAAAACTACAGCCCACTGACCAAATCCAGCCCAGACCATTTTTGTAAGGCCTCTGAATTGAGAATAATTTTTACATTTTTAAATGTTGGAATCAAAATCAAAACAAAAATAACATTTTGTGATACATGAAATTATGTGAAATTCAAATTTCAGTGCCCATAAATAAAGTTGTATGGTTACATAGCCAAGTTCATTCATTTATGTATTGTCTATGGCCACTTTCCTACTACAAGGACAGAGTTCAGAAGTTTTAACAGAGACTGTTTGGCCTGCAAAGCCTAAAATATTTCCTATCTGGCTGTGTTTGGAGAGATTGCTGACCCCTGATTTAAGGCATTTGTACTCTATAAGGCAATTGGAGTGTGTGGTTACACATATGCGTGTGTGCACATAAACCAAAAGGAATGATCAGTGAGACCAAACTAGGGTTACAGCAAGCTTCTATCTGTGTGTGTGCACATGTGTATGTGTGAAAGGTTAAAAAGTATAATTCTAGGTATAATTAAAAATCAATATCTGAGTTGTGATAAAAATCAAATTATATTAATTATCTGGGCTTTTCTTTTAGTCGTAATGATATTTTGCAAAATCTAGCACTTCACTTTTGAATCTCAACATTTTATGTTCCTATGTCTGTGAAGAGTCCACTTATTAAACAACAAAGCAACCGAAGCAACAACAAGAACAAGATTTACTTTTGGCTACCATTTAATGTTGAAATAGTAGAAGATTTAGTAAAATATTGTCACTTATTTAAGTCACCTAACTATCTTTTTACAAAGTTATGACTAAGCTAAAAAAAGTTATTTGATAAAATTGCTTAGAACTACACACACACACACACACACATACACAAATGAATGCATGTAAAATCTGAGTGAGGTCTATGGATGGTATCAATCTCAGTTTCCTGGTGTTGATACTGTACTATAACTACGTCAGATGCTGCCAGTGGGGGGAACTGGGTAAATGGTACATGGGATCTCTCTGTATCAGTTTGGCAACTTCTGTGAATCAGTAATTATTTCAGTTAAGGTTTGAAAAAAAAAAACAACTTATTTGAGAACAAAGATCTTCTCTGGGCAATGGATTGGCTCCTCTACCTGACATGAAATTATAGTGTATCCAGATTTTTAAAAAATTGACAGGGAAAAGGAAAATAATGATAAATACAGAGAGATAAGCAAACAAATAGATCTAAGGGTTAACACATTCTCTCTCTCTCCCTCTCTCTCTCTCTCTCTATATATATATATGAAATGAGGCTGAAACAAATTGATCAGTTTAATTTTGCCTAGTAAATACAGTGGGAGGTGGGAAAGGGGGCAGGGAACCAGCCAAGCAGATTATTTGGCTTGGTGGACAAAGTTGACTAGCTGACCATTTTGCTTCACATGGGTTGTCAAGCATTCCTTTTCAGTATGTCCAGCCTGCAGGGCCCGGTGACTATTTCTTTGCTCTTCTTTTCACATCCCCCAGGCACACTCCTATTGGCCAGAACCTTTCCCTTATTGTACAATTACCATCTTTTACATCTAGATGAAAATCCTTTTCTTCACAGCTGAAAGCTGAAAGAGAAGGGAATTTGAATCTAGAGGATTTTAACTTGCTTTGCTTCACTAGGAAAGCATGCCCCATACGATGTAGTACCTTTTAAAAATTGCTGTTCCTTTGAGCAAATAGTATTAATTCCAACACTTTTTAAATGCGGGGGAGAACTACCTGTGAATATAAATACAGTGACAAATTCCACAACTAAAGATCTCCAGGAGATTAAGGTCTAAATCAGAAGCACAGATGCAGATAAAATAATTTATATCGTGAATGAAAATGTTACACACTAAACTCCTAGGAAAAACAAAACCTTTTTGAAGATAAAACTGCATAAAAATTGCTGATGTGAGTGAGGAAATAAAGTATGTTTTTAGTTTTCATGGCAGGAAGAAGATGAGATTCATTTTTACACCAGCTCCACAAAGGCTTGCTAGCAACCTGCTTAGAATACAATAGACGAGATTTAAATTTTCTTTTCCTTTACGTGGTTTGCTCATTTGCATGCTAGGCCCCAGAATGGTCTTCTCTCTCTCTCTGTCATTTCACAGAAACACTGGGATCTGAACGCTGGGAGCAAACTGAAAGGTTCAAGGGTGCTTGTGAGTTCAGCATAAAGCTCTTTTATCAATGTATTTGCAAGGGAAAAATGTAGTCCTTTCCCCACTTCATTGGGCAACTTTTCCTTTGAGGGACAGCTTCAAAAATCTCCCCGGAACACCTTTCAGCCCAGAAAGTGCTCTGGATTCCTCAAAACACAGAAGAAAGTCACCATGGGGACTGCTAATGAACAAAGACAAAATTAGTGTTGGTTTAGAAGGATTTTTAGAGAAAGGATCACTCTACTTTTCTCCCATCCCGGTGTCAGTTTCTCAAATTTCTTCGTTTATAATATTACACAGGGCTGTTATTCAAGCTTACAACAAAGTCCAAAGGGGGCAAGACATTGAAGGGAAGGAATAGCCGACCTTCTTTTCTTTTTTTTTTTTTTAAAGATTTTATTTATTCATTTGAGACACAGAGATACGGAGAGAGAGAGAGCATGAGCAGGGGGGAGACAGAGGGAGAGGGAGAAGCAGGCTCCCTGCTGAGCAGAAAGCCCGATGCGGGGCTCGATCCCAGGACCCTGGAATCATGACCTGAGCCGAAGGCAGACGCCCAACCATCTGAGCCACCCAGGCGCCCCAACCGACCTTATTTTCTAATCCATTTTAGGATAATTAAAGTGTATACAGATGTCACAACTATCCAACCCAGTGGCTAATAATTGAAAAGAAGAGAAGGAAATAAACACAAGACACTTAGGAGCTCGAATAGGAAATATCAATCCAATCCTGTGATTGCCGTCAGTTTTTCAAGGCTGAAAAGCACATTCTCATCATAAAAAGACATACTGTACATGAAGAGAAATGCTCCCTCATTGCAATATAAAGATCTCAGATGTGATGCCCAATGAAATAATAAAAAGGCTATATTCATCAACAGACTTAAAACTGCACTGCCTGTTATTCTCTGTTACAGACAGACAACTGTTCATAGGAGCTGAAAGAGGTAGAGATGGCATTCCTATGTAAATAAGAGGGAGTGGTGCTGGAGTGTTGTTTTTTTCCAGCACTGCTAGAGCCCTCACAGCAGGAAATGTTTTATTGTAATGCAAATGTATTTGATTTCCTCCAAAATCCCCTTTCACTGTCTTTCCTGTCTGAATGTATCATCACACCGTATTTGCAATTCTATTAAGCACCATTTTATATTAGCCTAATTTACGTAACCTGCCTAATAGGAATCGGAAATGTTACAGTTATTTTACTGGATCCAATTAGTATTTCATTGTTTTAGCCTGAGCACAATATTGTACAATAGTCCTCAATACTCAGCTAAATGGAATAGGATGTTCTCCACATAATACGATAAATGGAAGCATATGTTTTAAGCTAATTAAAACGCAGTTAAAACCTGCCTGAACTGAAACCAATTGCATCCTTTAATATCTGGTGAGTGACTATTTAAAAAAAAAAAAAATCTAATAATGAAATGCCATATCATGGTGAACTTAAGAAAAAAACACAAAAGTTAAGTACTGAAAATAGCTGGACTAAATTACTAGTGGATTGTTTCCTGGAAACGCATTTTCTCTTTTTATGTGTCACACAGTGAAGAAGAGTGAGTTTTCCCAAGTTAAATACACAAATTCACAAAATGTGTAAAATTATTGGCTTAGGTTTATCAGTTAACAAGAGGGTAGAGGAATATTTTTAAGTATTCCTAGAATTGAAAATACAGTATGTTATCCTATTTCTTATTTTAACATCTGTTCAGTTTTAAGAACTATATGAAATATTGTCTTTTGTGCATACATGAAATACTACGTTTAGAAAAAAAAGCTACATGATTAAGAAAATTTTGCAACAGTGATCAATTTTACCTGTGTACCAAAGGTAACGCAAATCTATCAATAGATCTATCAATATCATATAAAGATATGGGGATGCTATAGAGTGCAATGACTGATATGTTGTATCAAAATTGTGAAAATAATAATAGTAATCACTGTAGCTAACAGCAGTATAAATAAATATCTTATAAATAATATATATATAATTCCTTATAATACAGGAAAATCTTTTCTCACTAATTTCAGAATCTTGCTGCTGAATTCATATTGAATCGTTTTTATCTTGATACGGTTCCCCTAAGAAACACAGACTCTATTAAAATATAAGTAGGAAATAATCAACTTATATCCAGGAGGAAAAAATACTGAGTGGCACATAACCCAATTAAAAGCCTATTTGCTTCTTAGTTTTTATACAGACACCTCTCAAACCCCATTCCAATGAAGCGAAAATAGGTTTTTTAAATTGCAGCTTTGCCAAAAATAACTTTCAGAAAAAGAAAATAGGTACAAGAGCTTTTTCATATATTAAAGAGAGACAAAAAGTTTAATGTTTAGCAAAATATCAAATGCAATACTTGGTGGGGGAAAAAAAACCTTATTTTTCACTATGACAATATGAGAAACAATACTAAAGTGAACACCCAGGCCGACTGGAGATTTTTAATGGTAATATTATGATGGTTGCACTAAACAGGAGAGTGTGTTTTATGTCATTTCTTTCGACTTTGCCATTAACTCCCTAACAGCTGGCATCAAATATACTAAATTGTGATATAATGAGCTTGTATATTGCTAGCAATTACAGAGTTAAGTTGAATAAATCCTGAGAGTACAAAGTAAGTGTGCTTTCCACCTGACAATAAATTAAAAGTGACGCCTGCCTTAATTCAAAATTGCCTAGGATCATATATAAAAATCAACAAAAAATACTGTGATTGAAACCACATCTCAAAATTCGCCAGGTTGGACTATATCCATTTCGTATATGTTTATGACATCTGTCATCTCGATCTATTATTTAAACACTTTTTATGCATTGCTGAGTTGTGAGGTACGTTTGTGATCACTATACTTCTGAATTTGAAAGCCCGGACTGTGAATGCTATCTATCTTGGTTCTCTTGTCAATATATATATTTAAACAGAAACTAGATAACCAGACCATAATATTCTTTTAAAGCATGATACCAAAGGATCTGTGCCTTTAGAAAAACAATACAGTTAAATGTCTGAGGACTAGGTTTTGTTTGGATGCTGCTGGTTACCACATACCATCACTTATTCAGTAAAACTCAGACCTGTCATGGAATTAACTTTTCTTTAATTCATCTTGGAAAAAATATATTTTAGAAAACCATAATTTGGACTACAGATTAGTGGACTATATCCAAAGGGAATTCAGATGGTACCTGCAGTTAGAGACTCAGACAGGGGCTTGGGTTTGATCTGTCAGCATAAAAACACCATATGCAAAATAGAGAGGAATGGGGCAGGTAGAAGTACAGGACCCATCTCTACACATGCCCTTACACACTTACACACATACACAGAGAAAATATTGAAAGTTAAATAAGAGTCATGGAGCCTTATGGATTACATGGAGCTGGAAGTGATTTGAAGTAGTGATTAGAGGCAGTCTTTTGGTATCTTGGAGGAAAATAAAACTATCCCAACTGACAGTTATATTTTTCCCTTCTGAATATTTTTAGAGATGGAAACAATATATTTTAAGAGGTAGCTCCTTTTCTAAAAATGTGGCATCTTCCCATCTTGAACACTCCATATCACGAATGAATCTATTATGCACCCTAAAATCTTTTGGTGATCTGGAAGGTGTAAGGCCCTCTTAAAAAGATAATACAAACCTTAATATTTCCATCCCAACAAAGCAGGCTGCCTGTTTGGGACCTCATCATTTCCTAAAGAATCAAACTACTGAAATCAGATCAGCCCTAAAAGAAACTAAGCTTGTTTGCTGGCTAGAATTTAAACTAAGGTGGAAATTCCAAAATATAACAATTAACAATTACTTTCTTAATTGCCTAATTCTCAGGCCTTGAGTGGGGTGGAAGCAAAGGTGATAATCTGAGGTCTAAAAAAATGTTTCTCAGCCATTTTTATACCCAAGGGCAAAATCAAATGCAAGACACTCAATTCAGAATTCTCAATTCTTTCTCAGTTAGCTGCGCATTATGTGGTGACCAAAACTGAGGCACAGAGACAAAGACAGATTTGGAGATATTTATCTGCGGAGCTTTTACTGATGCACATGTTCGCAGATACACGCATTTTGCAACCACAGGTTGATTGAGACAGGGTCTGTGGACAAAAAAACAAGGGAGGGGGTGCTTATAATGAGAATTGCTTCTTTATCAAATGGTCTTTACCTGTTCACTACTGCAGAATTTTAGAACAACCTAAACTCTTTTGCTTGCCCAGAACATCTCAGAATTACTTCTCAGAACATGTATCTCTCCATTTTGTTACTCTGCAATTTTGTAATGCTACGGTGTTAAAAAAAAAAATCCTCCTCTTCCTCCACCTCAACAACAAAAACAATATTCTGGAGGAAAAAGAAAAGACTAATTGATTTGGAAACAAGAGGTCAGTGCTGGAATCTGAATTTATAAAAAGTGTACCAAGATATATCTTACATGATTCAATAATTTGTTGATCAACATGCCCATGAAACTCTTGATTCTAAATAACATGAATTTCTCTTTTACTCCTAATTCATAAAACCATAAGAAACCCCATGGACTGTCATTCCTTCTTTCAGTGGCCAAAGCTTCAAACAAGCAAGACCACTTTACTTTTGTCCTGGGTGGGATGTGGATTTGTGGGCAGATGACAAGGTGCTAATGAGGAGCTAATGTCCCTGCAGCTGGCACACTGCCAACCTCAGGATGGGAGGATTAGAGCATTTGTCTGCATTAGCCCTGGACAAAGGAGGGAGGGGCTGGGGAAAAGCCAACTCCAGGTTGAATAACTTGACTCACATTGGATTCTGTGTCCCATTCCTAAGGTAAGGAGCTATTTCAGGATAATTATGCACTTTTCCTAGGTGGCATGGCAAGTTCTCATGTGGATACACTTGACTTGGTTCTCATTCTGGAATAAATTAGTTAGAATAGGCAAGTTCAGAACCTGTCCCACCTCATCACCAACTCAGGATATAATCATATTAATGAGGAACCAGGTGAAACTTCTTGTCCACGTTATATTCATTTATCATGAATGTAAAGTTAGTTTATACAAGTGTCTAGCCAGATCACTTCTTGAATTCCAAATTTATTTTTAAAAGAGAAGGGCACTTTATTTTCTAATTTTGCCATCAAAAATTCACATCATGAGTTTCTAAGCCAGGCGGCTGATTGGAAAAAAACCCCAGAGAGACTTGAAATTTCAATAGAATCATACTGCCTGAGCAGAATACAGCTGAGGTGCTTCCACCTGGGCCATTTTCACCCAGGTCTCCCCAACATTCATTTCAATAACAACTATCCCTGTTACATTTTAAAATCTCACCTTTATGCTTATTAATGTGGATTTTCACGTACATAAAGAAAACAAGGAAGGTTTTTTAATGGAAATAGAGCTTTGGTGGGACAAAACAAATACTTTCTTTTCCTGGAAATGATTTTTTAAAAACATGAAAGTAAATATTATTAACACGCTAAATAATAATCCTCAACTGCATGCACATTAAGTTGGATCCCATAATTTTAATTTTAAAACATTTCATCTTTTATACACACGAATTTGTGCTCATAATATTTTTTTTAGATATATATTCTATATAAGCTCATCACCTCATTCACAGTGGTGCAGATTTTGAATTCCCTGCATGATTTACCAAGGATCATGCTATGTATGTGCTCCTTGCTGCCCCAACCCCAACACACACATGCGCAAACATGTCATAATTCTCCTGCTGGAAACAAGAACCATGGGAACAACTTCATCAGCCTTCTGACTGTAATCCTGAATTCCCACCTGAATTCCCTAATGCCCACTTATTTTCCCTACCTTCAAGATCTGTCCCTGGTCTAGTCCCCCACTCCCTTCATCTCTCCCAGTCTTCACCCTGTGAACCAAGCTTCCACTCCCCTTGGGATCTTCTCAACAGGACACATAGTTTCCACATCAGGACGCTCAGGAGTGCTGTGCAGTGTGCCTGGAATGCTCCCCTTCCCAGAGTCAGCCTAGCGGCTTCCTTTTCAATTTTCAAATCTAAGCTTAATTGTCCCACAGAAAGTTACCCCCCTCTGCTCCGATCACTGTCAGTAGGGTCTTTCTCCTTGCACTTCTCTAGCTCAATACTTACTTTTTTCACTCTCAACACTTGAACACAATGCTTATTTCTTTCACGGCTGTTTTATTTGCTTTTGTTTGCCTATTTTCTTCCCTAGAACCATGAGACCTTTCCTCACTGATGTATCCCCAGGGCCTGGCCCAGTACCCGTACTCAGTAGGCACCCAGCAACTATTTGTTCAATTAATGAGTAAATATAAGGTATCGAGTAAGGTTTAAAATATTTTAGGATGCAAGTTTTAAGCATATTATCCATAAAGACAAACAATTTTATTTTAGATGTTGGAAAATAGTTGAGTTTTTTTAAGATTTTATTTATTTATTTGACAGAGAGAGACACAGTGAGAAAGGGAACACAAGCAGGGGGAGTGGGAGAGGGAGAAGCAGGCTTCCCACTGAGCAGGGAGCTGGATGTGGGGCTCGATCCCAGGAGCCGAAGGCAGACACTTAACGACTCAGCCACCCAGGTTACCCAATAGTTGAGTTTTAGATAAAAGAAAAACTTTGTTCAGAGTTACTTCATACATTATGATTCCACTTTATTGCTAAACTGGAGTCCAGTATCCTATTGAGGACTCTTTTTTAGCATCTAAAATATAACTGAAACAATAATAGGTAATATTAACTGAGCACCTTTCAAAGCACTCTATTAACTCATTTAATCCCCACCTTGAAGATAACAAAATGGAAGCACTGCGCAGATGTGTTACCTGCCCAGGGACACAGAGCCAGGAAGTAGCAAAGCTGGGTTTGAGTGCTGACACTCTAGCTGCAGAGACCATGCTCGGAAACATCACAACGTACTTGTCACCCATTTTCTCCTCTGCAGTGGCCACCTTCAACAGATTGTCCAATGGCCACAGGCCCTCATTCCACATACATATATGGAATGAATGGGAGAAAAAAATTTAAAAGGAGAAGGACTTATAGACTCATGGCTCAGCTCCAGTTTGGGGTAGTTGGTTCACCAATTTCCCTTTTTCAGGAAATTCACAAATTTCCACCAATCTCCCTTTTTCAGATGTAATCTGAATTACAAGCTCCTTCTTACCCTCTCACCACACTGCATAAAATTTTGCTTTGTTTGTAGCATGTAGTCCAGCTTCTGGCTCCTTATGATGTCTGACTTCCTCTGGCCCTGGCTATACCTGAACACTCACAGCCCTCTCTTTATTTCTCAAAAAGATTCTTATCAGCAAAAGGTCAGCTAATATTGATTAGGTTGCTTCCTTTGACCATATGCAAGGAAACTTTAAGTGTATACTAGATCAAGGAAATATAATATGAGAACAAGTGCCTACAGGGCTACACAGACATCCGTGTGTGTGTGTGTGTGTGTGTGTGTGACCTTCAGAACATGGCTAATACTAGTTGAAGAAATGACCCTAAGAAACACAAAGAAGTAAGAAACTTTTAACAGATATTTGAGGGTCAAAAATGCTTGTGATAAATAACAACACTTCACTTCTTGAAGACAAAGGCAGGTATGATCCCACATGAAGATTGTGATGGAGTTCAGGTGAGGCCACCCCAGAATGTGCTGCTTTGGCGTGTGGACTACCCTGGGCTGAGGACAATTAAGCCCAACAGACTCAAAAAGAGCTTTCTACCTTTCCTTAACTGCCTAAAAGGATTTAGATAGGGGGTCTATACCAGGAAGAGAACTATTATCAGATAGCTTTTTTTTTTTTTTTGCCACAGAAAGACTTATCTGTGGCATAGCCAACATTTGTTTACCGACATTTGCTCTTCCCATCTTCCTATGCATTGTCTTCCTCCCCTTTGAAGTCCCTCTTGTCCTTAGCTCAGATGCTATATCTGCCTCAATTGAATGACTGTCTGAGAGCCTGTCATGTTTTTGTGGGGCTCCTATACATAAGAAATTAATTTGTTTTTCTCTTGCTCATCAGTTTTATGTCAATTTAATTATTAAGCCAACCAAAAAACCTAGAAGGCAAGAAGGAGAAAGTTTTCCTCCCCTAGAGTTGCAAAATATCAACCAGATTACCAGCCTAAGCACATGAATTGGGTCCACAGGAATTTTGCAAGGCAGAGAGAGACTAGCTCCATTACGATGGTGAAAACTGGTATGATAAAGGAATGAGGGAAAGTGAAATACCCCAGAGAAAATATTTTTTTCAATGCAGTTGCTGGCTGTACTGCTTTTGCTTTTCTCACTCACGTATGGGATCTGATGAACACTGAATGTAGACTGCACAAATAACGAACTGGGTGAGTGTGGGTAATATCTGAGCTAGCTGATTCCAATGGGTGGCTAATTTCATACACCATTTAGATTGTAATAGTACTAATCTACCTTTGACCCCTAGGCTGACACTTCCCTTGTGTCAGTAAACTTTTCCTTAAAAGGTGAGATAGTAAATATTTTAGGCTTTGCAGACCATCTCTGTCACAACTACTAAACTCTGCCATTGTGATGCACAGCAGCTGTAATGAAGTAAAACAGACAACAAAAAGGGGCAGATAATATAGAAATGAATGAGTATGGCTGTGTTCCAATAAAACTTTATTTTTGGGCACTGAAATTTGAATCTTATATCATTCCCATGTGTCATGACATACTCTTATTTTGATTTTGTTTCAACCACTTAAAAATGTAAAAACAATTTTTAATTCACAGGCTATGGAAAAACAGGTGGAGAACCAGATTTGGCCCAGAGGCTATAGTTTGCTGACCTCTGTCTTCTATTATTACAGAAAAACAAATAAAGAAAAGACTCTAGGAGGAACTTTTTAAAGAAGGCAAATCTCTTGGAATATCAGATTTTTAAAGATAAATTAACCATATTCCTTAAATTTGAATGTCATTTTTAAACTTTTTACTCAAGTATATACATACAGAAAAGTCTACAACTTGATGAATATTCACAAACCAAACACCATTGTGTAACCAGCATGCAGATCAAGAAACAGAACATTATCAGCATCCAGAAGCTCCCCTCATGCTCCCCACCTGTCAGCCCCACCACCACCACCCCTATTCCAAGGAGAGCCACTACTCTGACTTCTAAATACCTAGATTAATATGCTGTGGGTGTTTTTCTTTCTCTCTCTCTCTCTCTCTTTTTTTTTTTTTTTTTTTTTTGCTTTTGGTATGACAGTTTACTCTTCAAAAATAACTAAAACAATGTTGTAGGATAAAGTACGGTTGTACAATAAAAAAGACAATTAGCTGCTGTAACTGAGATTTATAATTTCGAAACCACATGATCATAGACTGTAGAAATGGAAGAAATTTTACAGAACATCCATATGTACACCCTCATTTTACACCAGATTCTCAGAGTAACATAACTAATATATTTATTATAATTCAATTGTCTATCCAAATATTAGTTAGAAAAGCATTATGCACATATGTATGTGGTCAAAATCTATACATCAATAATAATATCGACAGTAAAATAATAAATTAAATTTCTGGTTGTGCTATTATTGTCAAAGGTAATATCTCCCTCATTTTCATTATGTAATTGACAAAGCATGAGTTTTTTTTACACGGAACATCTAGGACTGGCCAATACTTTCAACTATTGGCACTGCTAATAAAGATGAAGTTCTTCACAACTCACAAATGATTAGCCTTCATGATAAGGTGAAACTGAATAATATTTAATGATTTTATTAACTATTTTCTTTTGCCATATATATCAGATATGTCCACATTTTAGCTGTAATATTAACTAAATGTAAAATAACACTTTACTAATTTTACTGAAGTTAGAACAAAAACTTTTTTTTATAGCCATACACCAAAATTGGGCATTGTAACAATCTTAGAGCAGAAATCTAAAAACTATGTGCTGCATTTCCAAACTAAGATACAAATACAGGAGCAAAGTTAGAGAAAAGGTAAGATCTGGAGCAGTTTTCTTTTTTTTCTTTTATTTCTTTTATTTCAAAGATTGATTTATTTGAGAGAGAGAGAGCATGCACATGAGCGGGGGGAGGGGCATGGGAAAGGGAGAGAATTTCAAGCAGATTCCCCACTGAGCATGGATCCCATGACCGTGAGCTCATGACCTGAGCTGAAACCAGGAGTTGGATGCTCAACTGACTGAGCCACCCAGGTGCTCCTGACAGTTTTCTAACATCATTTTATACATCATTTTATACATATACATCATATATGTACATATATGTATATATATACATATACATCATTTTATACAATACGTCCCCCAAACCCTAAAAGTGAATGTTTTTACCAGAAAGGTATTTTATACTAACAGGATCTGAAAATGTCTGTTTTTTTGATTTTGGGTTTTTTTTTTTCCTAAGATTTTATTTATTGATTTGTCAGAGAGAGAGCGAGCACAAGCAGGGGGTAGCAGCAGGCAGAGAGAGAAGCAGGCTCCCCATTGAGCAAGGAACCCGATGCGGGACTTGATCCCAGGGCCCTGGGATCATGACCTGAGCCAAAGGCAGACACTTAACCGACTGAGCCACCCAGGCATCCCTGAAAATGTTTGTTTTATGAAGAAAAATTAAAATATGTTATTATTATTTTTTTTTTTTTTAAAGATTTTATTTATTTATTCATGAGAGACAGAGAGAGAGACAGAGGCAGAGGGAGAAGCAGGTTCCCCGCGGAGCAGGGAGCCCGATGCGGGACTCGATCCCAGGACCCTGGGATCATGACCTGAGCCGAAGGCAGACGCTTAACCGACTGAGCCACCCAGGCGTCCCTAAAATATGTTATTATTTAAGTATAAACAGCAATGTATATTATATCCTGAAATAACCATTAGTATATCTAAGTATAAAAATAGTCTAATTCCAAAGATTTAAATAGGATTGGGTAATCCTAAACACAACTGTTCTATCTTCACTTTGTGACAAAGCTCTTGCTTTGTGACCTTGACCATGGTAAATTACCTTGAACCTCAGTTTCCTCATCTAAAATGTGATTTTGTGAAATTTCTTTCCAGTTCTAAAAATATAATTATTCTAAGAATAATAAGAATTAATGCCCAAGCAGAAGAATGTCTTCTTTCCTGAAATGCCTGAATACAGCATAGTTAGGAAAGAATTAAAGTTTGAAAACAATTTTCCTGAAATGTTATGAGTTTCTCTAACAGTTCAGAGACTAGATATTAAAATACTTCAACATTAAGAAATGAATGTTTTAAATAGTAAAAATACATTCTCAATGCAGGCAGTTAAACCTTCCAACTGCTGGCCAAAAAACTTTATCAAGTCCACATCTTTTAAAAGTGAGACTTGTGTGACTGGCCCCTACCACTCAGTATAAATTCAATCCAATTTAAAGCCCGGTAACAATGTGGGCAGTCTCAGACTATTACTTTCAATGGGATTGAGTCCCTAAGGATGGCAACGACTGAGTCCCATTGAAAGTAATGGAGTAAGCAATCACATGCCATTACTTTCAAGGAGACACAGTCTCTACTACCCATAATAACTTGGTAATATAAATCTGCACCGACTCATCAGCATGAAGAATGAAAATGTAAAAAATTTCAAAGCTGCAAATGTGCACCCTGAGACAAAAAAAAAAAATCATTTCTCTTTTGCACCCATAACTCATCAAAGTTAAAATGTATTTTAGTGGAGATGGGAAGGTCCAAGATCCCAGGGTAAGGCAGCATGGATCCTAGGAACAGGATCCCAACCTTTGCACATTTCCCTTTGAGCAACTATTGACATGTTTTTAAGTGTTATCCAGAATTACATGCCTGTTTTGTGCTTTTTTCATTCCCACTTTTGTTTTTAAGTGTTGGTAGCTTAGACAAGAATAGTTCTTGCCCTTAGAACTACGATTGGTTAAATTAATTTTAAATTAGCTTTTTCCTTCGGTCTTAATACATACATATGTGTTGATTTCCCCAATAGGTGAAAAAATCCAATCTTGTTTTCTTTCCATATGACATTCAGGTAAAATTCCAAGAAAAACTGTGTCTTAGAAATAAGAGAGTTTGCAAGATTTCCTCATTTTATTCCCTTTAACTAGAAACCAGTTTTGAGCAAGATGTCCGCTCTTCTAAACCTCCCCTCAAATCTAATCTCTCAACTGGCGAAAGCAATATGAACAAGTGATTGTAGCTACCTAGATTAAGTTTAGCTGAGGTTCCTTTTATCAAAGGAATGAGCAAGGGAATCAGAATCAAATAAACACTTGCAAAGCTGTATCTAGAGACATGTTAGTAAATGTTTACCAGCTAGTTCTCAGGAAGGAAAAAAGTGGTTCTGACCGTAGCATTTGCCAGTTTTCCTGGTGTAAATACTTCCACCATAGCTGATTTCATGTTACCAACATGATGGTCCTAAATGGAGAGTATGGGAAAAGATGTGCAGTAGCACACTATTATATATAGTAATTTCACCATAAAGATACAACAGATGTAAATGACCTCAAGACTACAGACAGTAGTAAAATGTTATAAAGTAATTAAAAAGTGATGAGTCTTGAGTACCTACTACTTTTATGTTAAATATAATTAATTTGACTTTAAGTGTAATAATTTAATTTTTAATAATGACTGTGTTAAACAACAGACTTACAAAATCCCTGCCAATATAAAAATTGGCTCTTGGGAGCCAGTACCAGCCTCCAGCATATCCACTGGGTGCTTTTCTTTTTAACTTAGGACAGTCAAGTTGATGTTATGCCAAGGATCACAAGGGACTTGCAAATCAGTTGAAGACTTACCCAGACTGTCCTTAGACCCGTGGGATCTGTCCTAAGTAAATATCCGAGTGTAAGGAAAATTCTGAAAAGTCATATGCAACTTCTTATTACATGACTCAACCTGTCTGGTGCAAATGAGTTAAGGGCTTTATCTAAAAATTTTGGTGTGGGAAAGGCATTTGAATCAGACAAACCCAGGTTTATCTTAGCTTCCCTTTGCTATTTGTGTGCCCTTGGTTTATTTGTTTTAATTTTTTTATGCCTTAGTTACCCAATTTATAAATGAGGCTAATAATAGATTATGTATGGACAATTATGAGGGCTATAACTGGAGTCTTTCTCAAATACTTAAATTTCCAAATACCACAATAGTATATAATTTCCCTCATGAAATGCAATAATGTGAGTGAAAAAAAATTAGGCAACTCCCTAGAACCCCTAATGATCTTATAAGTACAGGTTTTAAGTCATTTATGAAGCTATTAAAATAAATTCTACCATCTGTAATTTTCACAAGTTTCCTCTTTTATTTAAAGAACAACTTTTGACTATTTGAAACAGCTTCATGAGTCACTTTTTCTTCTGCCTTTTTAATGCATATAGTGGATTCTTCAGTTACATATTTGAACCACAGCCAAAGGCAGCATTGTATTCTTAAATGTGTCCAGAACTTCTAAGAGACATCATTTTCCTAGACTTCTTCAATTCTACCACCAGCCCCTGACTTTCTCTAGGAACTTTTTTCTCCCACACATACAAAAGTAAACAAAAGGATTTAAATTACAAAACTTTTTCCTTGATGAGAAAACAAAGACATGTGAAGGTGAGGATGTTATAAGATTAGCCAGGTGCATTCACTATCCAGAATCTACCTCTGCATATTAGCTTCACAGAGCAATTTAGACTCTTTTCTCAGGATAATTAAAAATCCTACATGCAGCAGGCATTTTGGTGACTCATGAGGAGTCAGAACTGTGAGTGTTTCACTTACTAATCCAAAGTTCCTTCTACTGGAGCTACCTGGGATGATTTTGAGAGTGTTGAATCAGATGGTATATGCGGCGTACTGGGAACAACGCTTGGGTCTTAAATATGTCAGTCGCCTCCCCTTTGAGACTCCTCTGACACCGAAATGATTAAAGATGCCCCAGAAGAAGGCAAAACATAAAGAGAAAGCTCTAGATTGCTTTCCATGCCAATTTTAGACTCTTCGTGTTGCAGGACATCAGCATGTCCATCACTCCTTAACATTCAGTTAAATGACCGCTCTAAAGGAAGGAGAAACAAAAGTCTCCTCCTCAGGGAGCCTGCACATGCCTCCATTAACTCATTTCTGAATTTTTCCTTTGCTTTTGCTAGATTGTTCCTTCAACTTATCCCCTAAAACTGGAGGGAAAAATTGTTCCCTTTAGCAAACATTTCTTGCCGCTCCCTCCCTCCCTCCCTCCCTCTTTCATTGTATTCTCACGTGGCTCCACTACAATTACTACCAGAACTTTCAGTGCTCATGTCTCCACTGAATTTAGTTCTCACAGTTCTAGAGGCTGGGAAGTCTGAGATCAGAGTGCCAGCAAGATTGAGTTCTGGTGAGAACCCTCTTCCTGATTCACAGATGGTCGTCTTCTAGTTTGTCCTCACATGACAGAGACAGACAGACAGACAGAGAGGTAGAGGGAAAGGGAGAGAGAAAGAGATGGAGGGAGAAGGCAAGCTCTCCCCTGTTTCTTCTTAGAAGAACCCTATCCCACCATAAGCACTCGACCTTCATGATTTAATTACCTCTCAAAGACCCTGCTTCCTAATACTATCCCACTGGGGGTTAGGTCTTGACCTATGAATTTGGGGCGGACACAGATATGTAGTCCATAACACATACCTTCTACCACTATTCTACTGGATCCTTTGAAGTTCCCAACTTTAGTACCCTAAGTTTTGCTTGAGTATGCCTTACACTGTCCCTGTGCTGGTCAAATTCAACTCTCTTTGGCAATACCAAATAGCTCAAAAGCCTAAAAAGTTAGTCAGCATCTCAAAAGGGGGCAGGCCTAAGAGAAAAGTTAAAATGAAAATATTTTTATTAGAAAATTAATTTGGGCGCGCCTGGGTGGCTCAGTCGTTAAGCATCTCCCTTCGGCTCAGATCATGATCCTGGAGTTCTGGGATCGAGCCCTGCATGGGGCTCCCTGCTCGGCAGGAAGCCTGCTTCTCCCTCTCCCACTCCCCCTGCTTGTGTTCCCTTTCTCGCTGTCTCTCTCTCTCTGTCAAATAAATAAATAAAATCTTAAAAAAGAAAAAAGAAAATTAATTCAGGGTATATGAAGTGGGAAAAGTATTGGTTTTCCATTTTAGCCTAGAAACCCTTGGTTGTTTTTCACAGGATGCCAGTATTCTGCCAAATACAAGGTTAGCCATGACTTCACCTTTAAAAGAACAAAAATGGTTCTCAAGGAAAGCACCACCAAAGAGTCTATTTCTATAAATTAAATGCATAAGATCAGGGGCACCTGGCTGGTTCAGTTGGAAGAGCATGGGACTCTTGATCTCAGGGTCATGAGTCCGAGCCCCATGCTCAGTGTAGAGATTACTTAAATAAATTTTTAAAAAAACTTAAAAAAATAAATGTATAAGATCAGACTTCAGATGCTTTAAACAAAGTATTTCCTGGGATACATGCCTATACTTAATAAATGTTTGTTGATTTATAGTATTAAATCACTTTACAACATACAGAGTATTCTGGAATTGAGGAGTTTCTCTTAATGTAGATAATTTTAGAACTTTAAGGCTATAGATCACAAAATTAGGAACTCCATGAAAGAATGTGAAAGTTAAAACATTTATTTCATCATGAAAAGAAAGCTTAAAAAAGAAAAAGAAAAAACCCTTTAATATGTTATCATTAAAACAAAATCTTATTCTAAACAAAGACCATTTAGTTGCTAGTCAAGAAAAATTCCCTACCCTTTCCCACCTAATTGAAACTCAATCTTTCCTCTAGCCACAAAAAATAGTTATTTTTTGGTCACACGTTAAACTTTCAAGTAATATTTTGGACGTGCTTTCTGGCATTAACCTATCCTTAATATTTATGTGTTTCAAAAAAGTCCAAAGAATACAGTTGAATAATGGGGAGTAATTTAAATGGTGCATGCAAATTGTCATGAAGAAATGAAGAGGGAATTATGTCAAAAAGAATGTTCACAGTATAATAAAAAAAGAAAGGAATAGTTTTCAATGCCTACTGACTTCTCGAAAAATATTCTATCCCACCAGACTGAACTTTGAAGATGTCACCACTGCTTGTGAAAACTCTTAAAGCAGAGAAAATATCCTACCTAGTTTGAAAATAGATAAATATATTCTTTTGGGGAATATCATGAACATTTTTTTAGAAACTATTTTGCCTTATAGCTGCTATAAGCAATGGTTCTGGCAAGAGACACATTTGTATTAATTTTTGTATTCACTACAGAAACCTAGAATTTTGTCCTGTTGTCATCTTTTAAGACAGGCTCTGGATTTACAGACAATTTTCACCATGAAAATACCAGCTAGGTGATAATATCATCAACTAAGCACAGATAGGTTTAAACAAACTTGTTATAGCATTTCCATCTTTAGACAAATCTCTCTCCTGTTTTTTTTTCCTTTTCATTATTTGCTTCCATCTAGAGAGGCTTCCATTCTTTTCTATGCTATATAAACCTCTATATTTTTTAGTATTCGTCAATGAAAAGAAGTCAGTCATGTCCTGAAGTGTTCCAAACAGCGCAATCAAAAGGAAATGGTAACAATAAACTTGAATGGTTGAAATTTTTCTTGTATCTCTTTTAAAAGTTGTTTTATCTTACTAATGCTGGTCATAAGACAAATCCTGTTCGGTGAATAGTCATTTTTCAATATGTTTTTTTTCTTACAGGTATACCCATTTAACATCTATGAATTCGAGAAAGAAGAGCAAAGGAATAAAGATGAAACAAGAGAGTAAGAGGAAGATTAAGAGATTGGTTATAATGTTTTACCAATTAAAAAATAAATTAAAAAAAGAGATTGGTTATAATGACATTTTAATTCAGTTCTTCCTAAGTACCTACAAACCAAACAAAAAAGAGTGAAAATTAGCAGTAAAATCTTATTTTATGAGGATTATTACGTAGAGTTGGTGATCTTATGGGCAAATCCGGTGCATTGGTATAGAATAACCACATAAAAAAGTTTGTTCCTCAGAGGAATGGTAATCTTAAACCAAACCACATTTATATTTGGTAGGAAGTGCCAGAGTTTTGTTGAATGATGAGGGAAAGCGGATTTAAATACGGAAATCTAGCAAACTGCAATTAACGTGCAGAAACTCTGTTTGAAAGTTTACAATAGCTACTTATCACTAAGTGGGATTTCCAAGGTAGGGATAAATGATAATATAATATATAGTATAATATTGGGAGAAAATATTTAAATCCTGTGCTCTTTCCTAGAGGGAGTTTCTGTTTCATTTGTTTTGAGATGTGGTGTATATATATATATATATATATATATATATATATATATATACACACAAAGGAATATTATGTTTTGTTTTGTTTTATGGTACATTTTGGTTGCAGTTCACCTTTCATAGCCTCCGGCAGGAGCCAAGCTCTCCTCTAGAAGTTTAAAGTGAGTTTTCTGTGGTGTTCGATTATTATTTAGAAAGGTCTGTCTTGTTTCTCATAGAGAAGAATCAAAGGATTCTCTTAGAGGATTCTGGAATTAGAGGATCAGGAAATCACAGGGCAGGTTGTCACAGGACACACGGCCTGGTCCTTGTTAGAGTTTGTTAGTTATCCTGACACACACAGTAAGAGGAGGAGCAGATCCTACTCTAATGAAGTGGCAGCTACATTCCTTTCAAAATGACCACAGTTTTTCTCTTGTGAATTCATTTCACAAATTATACAGACAAGTTTAACGTGGTCTCCAAATGGAAACAGAATGTGGAGGCTCTAAAACCGTTTCTCACATGATACACAGAAAAAAACACTAACTCTTAAATGCACTTGAATCCTGTTCTCGGTGTCTGCAAACTTTCCTTCCCTTGAAAATTCAGGATTCTTTCATTTGGTACCTCTGAAAACCGAAATAAGCATAAGGTTTATTTTCTATGGTTTGCATATTTTAAGGAAAAACTGGTAAATAAATCATTCATACGTTAAGAATGATTACTAGCATGTAAAGTGGAATACAGAATTACCTTAGATATATTACACACCATGCTTTTTCGGGACGGCAGCTAATTTCCAGCAGAAAGGTCATGCAAAAAAATAATGTGATTAGAAGAGGTTGAAGGGGAAAAAAAATAGCCACATATTTGGACATAGACCAAATTCCCTTTTTGCCACTGTAACTGAAAACCATTGCTTCAATATTTAATGAAACGCTTATGCTGCAGCACCTGGTCACATTGTCAGCACGGCCTAACCACTGCCTCCCCCGTGGGTCATTACTGCCGCCATCTGAAAGGGGGCAAACTGTTCATCGATGACAATAATGCCAGTCTTTAAGAATCTACAGCTACAAAACAGCAGGAGACAGAGTTACTTTGGCTTTGATCTTGGGAAAAATGGCTGGGGGCAAAACGCTGTTTCCTACCATCAGAGACTATACAGTTAGCAATAATTCTGTAAGTCAAAGCCATTCACAGGACTCAACTTGGCTGCCCTGCTTTGCTTTCTCTCTCCCCTTGCAGAAAGCTAGCAGCGCCTGGTGAGAGATCCTTGTCAACAGGAAAACACTAGTTCACGCCACCCTGCTAATGATCCAATGCATCAATACCTCAAACAATCACAACAAGCAGATGTCCTAAGTTAATATAGACTTCCCTGGGATTTTCCTGGTGAAACACGGCTTTAAGAGGCATTAGTCTTTTGTCCTCACTAGAGAACGGCTAAATCCTGGCACCAATTCCTTGGGTATGTGAACCTCAGCCTAATGGAATTTAATTACTTTAGTGGTATTAATCATCTGTACAGTAGAGCAAAGAGTATTTTATTACCACTTTTAAGGGTTATCGGCACATTTATTTCAAATGAACTGTCAAACGGCATTACGTGTAAGGCATGCCGGGTTTGAGTTCTGCAGCTCAGGTGAAAATAAATTTACAGTTTAAAACTCTTCCCCTATCATCAGCACCCCACCCATTAATAGTTGCAGCACATATGTAAGACTCTCAAAATTAAAAGAAATTAAGTGTTGAATTAGCTATTCATTTTTTACTCTCTGGTTTTATTCCTTATTCCAACCATTTGGACTACTCATTTGCAAAGGTTGCTTTATACCAAGGACCCCAGGAACACCAATTGGCATCAAATAGGCTGTGACACCATTACAGGCTTAGTTACAGAAAAGTGACGCTAATCTTTTCCATTATCAGGCAACAAGCACCAGCTCAATAATATAAGATTCCTTCAATTCACACCATGGAGCAAATGCTTTTGTTTTTGTTCATATTCAGGGAAAATGAATGTGTACTTCTCTCTCCTCTTGGTTGTTTTTAGCCCTATTTGAATTGTTCTATAAAGAACTCTAAGAAACTCTTGCATCATTTATAAAGCTTTCCTCCTGTGCTAAATAGATCCAAGAGTGGATTGCAAGATGCCAAACTCAGGTTAATTCTGTAGACTTCAGTAAACTTTCTGTATGCCATAAAGCATTCTGCAGAATTCAGGGGCAGCAAACTAGAAGAGTGGGAGTGAGGAAAATGCGGGACAAGGGTCCAAATACAAAGATGGCCAGAGAACTCTTGGGGGCTCTGGAAGCAGACTATCTGGCTTCAGTCCCCCAAGTATTAGTTATGATACTGTGGTATAACAGGCAATGTATTTGGTCTTTGTCCCCAGGTCCTGGCACAAAGCTCATCAAACTCTTGGAATTTCCGGGGCGCCTGGGTGGCTCAGTCGTTAAGCGTCTGCCTTCGGCTCGGGTCATGATCCCGGGGTCCTGGGATCGAGCCCCACATCGGGCTCCCTGCTCGGTGGGAATTCTGCTTCTCCCTCTCCCGCTCCCCCTGCTTGTGTTCCCTCTCTCGCTGTCTCTCTCTCTGTCAAAAATAAATAAAATCTTTAAAAAAAAAACAAACTCTTGGAATTTCCAGAGCGATAGGAGTGTTTTGTTTGTTTGTTTGTTTGTTTGTTTTAATCATTTACAAGGAACCCTTTTTGAGCTTATGCTACCGAAGCAACTTTAGGGTGTGGCTCCTGAGTAGCCTCAGGATGAGGCTGGTCACCAGAAAGACCAAGTACTTAGAGGGTTGGAACTTTGGGCCCCATCCAGAGACCTCCAGGAAGGGGAAGAGAAGAGCAGGGGCTGCAGAATAAACTCTAAAAACTCTTGAGCAACAAGATTTGATGAGCTTTCAGGTTTGTGAACCGCTGGGGGTGTTGAGAGAGTAGCTCACCTGAGGAGGCGTGGGAGCTCTGCTCTCTTCTCACACATCTTCCCTGTGCCCTCTGGCTGTTCCTGAGTTACATCCTTTTATATTAAACTGATAATCTAGTGAGTAAAATGTTTCTCTGAGTTCTCGCACATGAATCAAACCCAAGGAGAGGATCATGAGAACCCCTGATCTATAGCTGGGAGGTCATCAGCACAGGTGACAGGCGTCTGAAGTGGGGAGGGAGGGCGGTCTTGTAGGACTGAGCCCTTAAACAGTGGGATCTGGTGTTATCACCAGCTAGTGTCAGACTTAGGTAATGACTCGATGGTGCAGGGAAAAACACACATAATAGAGATACCTTTGATAAATTATTCAACCTCCTCGGTTTCCTTCTCTATAAATTGAGAATATAATCATAAACTAATCTTAAGGTTCAAAGACAATATGTATAAATAAAACGCTCTTAGCAGAATTCCTGGTATACAGCAGGCTCTGTTATGTTGTTGTTATGATTATAAGGAGGATATATAATTCTTGAAAAAGCCATATGTTCCACCTCATCACGTGGGTCAATATCATGTTGAATGAATTCCCTATGAATTTTAGTGACTTCTAAGACACCTTCATTTTTTCCTCCTCAGCCCACCCCTCCCCCACCAAAGTCCCCCGACCTGTTCCACATCCACCTGTTTACGGCATTTCCACTCCTCTTGTTTCAGAGACATTCTGCAGTGAGAAGCAAATGAGAGCAATTTGTGACATGAGATACCGCATGTGCGAAAGACACATAATTAGTGTCAAAATGGATGCATTTGCTTTTTAAAGTCTATTTGTCCTGTGATTTCAAATGAATCAAGCTGCTATATCTCTCTCAACAGCTTCATACTACTCCATAATGAATTAAATGGCTCCTCTGGAAAAAAAAAAAAGTGTAAGCTTTATGAAAAAAATGCCTTTTCAAATGTTGGGATAAGAAGAACTTAAAAAGACTCTTACGTCTAGTACCCCTTCGTTTAAAGATCTTCTCCAAACTCAATATCTTTGAAAGGAAAACATTCTCTAAGACAAAAAAAAAAAAAAAGAGAGAGAGAGAGAGGGAGAGAAAGAAAAAAGCTCTCTCCCCTCACCCCCATCTTTCCAAACATTATAATTAGCAGTGGGGGGTAGGAAAAAAAAGCTACAGTATTCAGTAAAGGCAGAATAGGGCTCTGAATTTCCCTACCCCTGCTTAGTACTCTGACATCCTAAACATGCAATGAAGGCCCCAAATCCTTTTCAAAGACATTTCATAAGAGAAGAAAGAATGCTCCAGTGAAAGCTCTAAAATGTTTAGATTCTACTATTCAGTTCCTCTATTTCCACTCTATTTCCATCCCCCTCTCTTTCTTCCCTGAATATTCCTGTTTGGTATTGAAATAATATACCTTCAGAGCACATTCTCTTAACTCTACCTTTGAAATAAGCTTGGTTTCTCCAAATTTCCCAAACTTTGGTCTAAATTAATTTCCTTATAGATTTGAAAAACGGAGCAAAGAATTTTTTAACCTGACAGTAACCTGTGGAAAAGGCAGAAAATCATTTGCACTTTGGGAAAGCCAGAGCTACGGATGGTTAAAGGGAAGAGTGTTAATAAATAACTTAATTGAAAGTAGTTAGAGATTCAAGAAAACAATCTGTACGGATCTGGCCAGATATATACACATCAGATTATATATAAGTCCGATTTCTAGTAACAGTGCATGCTTCATATTTTGGAAGAAAGTTAAAATTAGCTATAGATTTATGGGTCTAATTTTTTCCTATTTGAACAAGCAGAAAATAAATAAAGGACATCTCAGATTCCATCCAATGGTCCATGGGGAACAGGTTTACCTCATCGTTGTCACTGGCATTATAAAAATTAACACCATTGTAAAGACTATAAACGAAACTCATAGTGAAGGGTTTAGGATTTAATCCTAGTTCCCTTTTATTCTTCCTACCATAAACCCTGTTTCTTCACTGTGAAATGAAGATAATGTTAATCATCTTAACAAGCACATGAGGATAAATGACATAAAATTTATATACCAAGTTAAACTACATAAATCGAACACGTTATAAAATGACCAACTATATTAAAGGAAAAATAAAATAATGTCATCTCTTTTCTTAGAGGAAGCCCCAGGCTTCACAATAGTGAGCTCTAGCTATTTCTGGTTCTAGGTAATATAAGGACAAAGTAACCTTTGTAGTGAAAAAGACTTTCATTTAATCTACATTCTCCAAGCCTAGAATTCCTTTGGCATAATTTCTGTCTTTCCGGTATTTGCCTCCAGAGTTGGCCATGACCGCTATTTGAAGATAAGCCCTGTTAGCTGCTATCAGAAACAATAGACTAAGTGCCCAGTTGCATATGAAACCGGGCTAATGGAGATATCACACAAACCCAATTGATGTTTATACTCTAGAGGACAAATGCTAAGGTGATGTGAATGCGTGTAACTGGAAATAAACATAGGTGGAAAAATACCTAGTGAGAGCTATTATTTCTTACAACTTGCATGATCATTAAGTTCATCATTTTATTAAACATTTCCTGTTCATTAATCACTTGATTGGTACTCAGAGTACAAAATTGTCAATATCAGGATCATCGGTGTTACAGAAATGATTGCATAAATGCTGGTACATCTATTGATATAATATTCTAGTATCAAAATTATCACTGAGAGCTTATAATAATGGAGGGATATGTTTTGGCCAAATGAAAATAAATGGAAAACATTCATATCCGTGGCATGATTACAACTATATAAAATAAAGAACTACATATAGATAAAAAGTTGGAAGAAAATACATCAAAGTATGAACTGTGATCGGTTTTGCTTGGTCACAGCAAGAATTTCTTTCTTCTTTCTAGTTTTCCCAAATTTACTCATATTTTTTTGTTCTTTTTCTATGCTGAGAAAACACACATGCAACTAATTTTGTTAATTAGGAAAAAAGAGAAGAGACCTCATTTTATACTTTTGTGTCACCGCAAAAGGGTGTAAACCTACAATTGATGTTGTATGTCGGTTGAGAACAAAGGTAAGTACACAACGGAAAGAATAAGGCCCCTAGCATAGAAGTTCTGTTTCGACCATTGATGCTCCTATTTAGTTCTTTGTAATGAGCAATCCTTCTCCAATCCCAGACTACTGGCTCTAAGTGTCTTTCCACTTTTCAGATAATACTATGGATTTTCATTTACTGTTGAAGTTTATTTATCACTGCTACTTATTTTATCACAAGCATCAATCACTCAATTACCAAAATGTCCTTTACTGTGCTGTTAGTGAAAACAAGTGATTTCCCACTTAACAAAACTTATTTTTTAGAAATAAATTATCCTTACATGAATTCATCCCCAACTTGCTCATTTTTCTCCATTCCTGTGGATATTTTCATTCTCTGCTTGACATGTCTTAAGGAGCACTGACTGAAATTAGACTCGGTATTCTAGATGAAAGTGTATCATTATTTGATATAACATCAACTTAATATTTCTATATTATTTTCTCCCTCTTTTAATGCACCCTGGAGTCCTATTTGCCTTCCTAACTGTCTATGTGTCATGGGGAGACTTCTTCCTAGAGCTGTCCATGATGACTCCTAACTCACTTAAACAGCACACACTGTTTTAATCATATCTGTTTTCACAGATATCACCTCTTTTTATGAGCTGAGCTGTTCTTTTGCTAACTTAGCTTTTCTTTTATGTGAAATGTTCTAGGTCAGATAAGTAATATGGTATTCAAAGATATAATGATAAAAAGTAATGTTAGCTCAGCGGCAAAAAAAAATTATGTTTCAAACGTAGTGTTAATCATTTCTACAAATATATGAGAATTACATTAAAAGATTTTCATGAGTGAATATTGAAATATTTAACACTTATGAAAGAGATTTATGTGCCTGTCTTGTTTTTCATAAACGTCTTGGCCATTTTACTAATTAACCAAAGATATCTTTGTTTAGACAAATTTTGTCTCCATCACAGCCTATGCTCTTTCTACATTACTTTTTCCTGCAGTAAAATTAAAGCACTCAGTTTTACACACTAATCATCCTCTAGGTAACAGATTGCAATATTTTGAATACAAAAGTATGAGACAGGAAGATGGGACTTTTGGGCACTCATCCCGGATCTTTCGCCCAATGTGTGCTGTGCTCAGGAAATGTACTGCTTTCTCCTTTGCCTCAGTTAACTTGTTCAAAGAATGGATGTAGCAATTTTAACGACCTTACAAGATGTCGCAATTTTTGTGGTTTTTAAAAAAAATGTGATTCTCGATTATTTTTCCTCAGATTATATTTAAGTGTTCTTCATTGCATCTTTATATACCTTCCTAGAAATATAACCTGTGAGAATGTGCCCCCGTGCATAGTCTGACTTCAGTTTTGCGGCTGAACGTCGTTGCTAAAGGATTTCAGGTTCTTTCCAACCAGCCTCAGTTTTCAAAGCATATACTTACTGCAAAATTATGAGAAGGTATTTCCCCTCAGTACTCATACTTTTCATGATCCCAAAGCCTTTCCTTTCAAATTTAGTCAATATTTATTTGGAGAGAAATATCACTTTGTCAATTTGAAGCAATAGTTTAATCTTATCCTAGCTTTCTTTGCCCTTCCAGTAGGCCTCTCATCCACTTTCAGATAAAGTCTGGCTCAAGACATAAAAATCAGAATTTATATTAGTGGTCTTAGTAGAAATAAAATATAATTAGTGAAATAAACATTATATAAAATACTTACATATTTGCAAATGTTTATATTAGATTAATAGATCAATAGATTAAATTAATATATTAGGTTTGAATTTATATTACATACCTCTTTCAAATAGTTACTCTGTTCTTCTGAATCATCCCAATCGCATATTAATTTAGTTACTGGTAGAAAAAGATGGTGACTCATTTTTATATAGGGAGATAAAACAGAAAAGAGACTGGATACATGAATTAAAACATGAACAACACACTATTGTTACCTCATAAGTATTGCTGACTCCTTCATTAATTTCATTCTATATATATCTATTGAGTATTTATTATGGACCAAGCACTGATCTATGAGCTGGATCTATAAGAGTGAACAGAACAGAAAAAGCCTCTTCTATCATAGAGCTTACAAATAAAAAGAAGTATGAATTAGCCTGAACTCTATGCACTGACAGTTTTTGTAGGATACAAGTGGTTATTATCTACAATTCCATGTGATTCAGGCCAAATAATAAGTCAAATGATGATAAGTCACACAAAGAACAATGAAACTGGAGTAAAGGAGAAACCAAGTCTATGTGGAATATTATTCTTCTCAATAGGATAGTTGGAGAAGGAAGGGACCTTAAGTAAGCAAGGGAACAAGATAATGTGGATATCTCTGGAAAGAGCATCCAAAGCATGGGGCACAACAGAAACAAAATCCTGAAGCAGAATTGGATTTAGTTATTGAGAACCAGCATGGGCGCCAGTGTGGCTGGAGCAGAGTGGGCAAGGGGAAGAGTGGAAGACAGTGAGATCAGCAAGGTAGAGATGGGGCTTGGGGGCAGCAAGGTCACACAGGGCCATGTGGCCACAATAAGGAATTTCGCTTTACTCTAATACAATTGGAAACTTTTGGAGGGCTTTGAGCAAAAAGTTACATGATGCAACTTACTTTTTAATAGGACTATCCTGGTTTTTGGGTTGAGAACAGTATCTGAGAGGGCAGAGAGAAGGGCAGAAGCAGAGAGGCATATTAGGAAGCCTTTACAACAATCTAGGCAAGAAATGACGGTGGCTTGGGCCAGGTGGGCAGAAGTAAGGTGGGGAGAAGCAGTCATATTCAGGGTGTAAATTGGAGGTAGAGCTGACAGGTGTTGCTTATAGGTTAGATCTAGACTGAGAGTATGAGGTGGGTGAGAGGGATCAAGATGGCTGTAGCCTGTGTAGTGCAACATGGAACTCCTACATGACTTTGACAATTATTTTGGTGAAACAATGGAAACGAAAGCCTGATTGGAATAGGTTCAAGAGAGAATGCTGGGAGAAAATGATTAGAGACAACTTTTTTCCCCCCTAGGGGTATTCCTACTAAAATAGAGAAATGGGGTAGTAAGGAGCAGGGCATTTGTAGGTTCGGTAATTTTTTTAATTCACATTATACAACAGCAGGTATATTTTGCTGATGGGAGTGACCCAGTAGGAACGAATGATGGTGCAGGAGAGAGAAAGGAGAATTGTTGGACTCATGTCCTTGAATAGGGAGAGATGAATTGCAGGGTAGGGGCTGGCCTTGGGAAGGGCACAGTTTATCCAAGTAAGGTCCATGTAAAAGGCAGAATATGAGAATGCTCTTCTAAAAGAATATGAAAGTGACTAGACTGGGGAAGTGTACTATGATTTCCAGGTCGCAATAAAGGCCCAGTTCAGGTAGTGGTAAATATCACCGGCAATGTTGTGAGCTTTCCTCTAGTCAGCTGTGATGGTGCAGAGTGAACAGTTGAATTTGTCCAGGTTAAGATGACAAGAGGAGGACCATGAGACAATGATTCTAACCATGGACAACTGAATCTAATTCGTATAGGAGTAACAAGGACACCGGGTGATGACGAGAAAAAGTAAAAATGATTGATGGATCCTAGGGGGAAGTTGAGATACTAGAAGGGGAGAGCTGGAAAGATAAAAATGGTGACTGGAGAGCAGGAAGCTTGAAATTGAGATGACAGAACAGGTTGAGTTATTGGTATTGGCGAGGTCTAGGACAGAGGCTCTCAGAATCACCTGGAAGGCTTGGTAAAGGAATTGTTGACTTTATACTCAGAGTTTCTGATTCAATAGGTTTGGGGCTGAGCCCCCAAATTTGCATTTCTAATATGTCCCAGGTGATGCTGCGTCTCCTGGTCTGCGGATCACAGTTTGAGAACCACTGGTCTGGGGTGTGATCATGAGGAAGGTGGGGTGGAAAACAAGATTGATGTGATTAATACATGGACAGAGCTATTCAATCCATATGTAGATTTTATTCAGCCACCAATTGTGAGTCCAGTGCTGTATCTGATGTGAAGTCTCATACAGAATCAAAACATAAAAACAAACAAATCAAGAAGCACCTTCACTGTTCTGAGACTCACATTTCCAAATTATGTCTGTCTCGCAGAAAGATTCAGCACATTTATGGGATTATTTATTCCATTGCAAAGTGTAGAATTCTAGGTGTACTTTGTCTAGAGCAAAGAGCACATGTTCCTGAAAAGTGACAGGTAAACAGAATAATTTCAAATGTGGAAGAGAGCTCATTAAACAAAATCCTACCTAATCATTTTATAAATTTATAAATTCTCAATTTTACATATTGAGTAGTTTATGTAGGCATTAATGTTGTACTCTTCCCCCCCCCCAGAGGAAAAAAAGCCCCAAACACACAATATTATTCATATAATTTCAGGGAGTTTAAGGACCCTATGAAGCCCATCCACGGTGAGTGTCCTCAATCTAACTGAAAATCAGTCAAAGGTAGAACTGCAGAAAAAATGCTTTTGTACCTTTCCTTCACCCATACCACACACAGCCCTTTTTATAAAAAGTAAGCCTCTTTTGCAAAAACAAAACAAAACAAATCAAACATATTTTCTAAGCACAAGCAGTTTTATAAATATCTCTTTGGACATGAAAATCACATCGACAAAAACTGGACTAATCATAGATTTTCATGGGTCCCGAACACTGTGACGCAGCTAAAGAGATATAAGATCACGGTTTTAGCCCTCAAAAACCATATCTCAAAACCATACTATACTCTACACTACAGTTTGATATTATGAAAGGGAATATAAAGCACACACACATGAAATGTACCTGAAAATACATGGGTTCCAGTAAGGATTCCAGAAGGCAAAAGGAGAGATGTCACAACATTGTTAATAAATTTGCTGTCAAAAGAAGAATTCAAGTATTAAGTACTCCCAAGGCAATGGCCCTTCATGGCACAACAGTGAAGAATAGGCTTTCTCAAAGAAATCAGCCTGGAATTGGCCCTTGTAGAAGAGGGCAAAACAAATGCAGTCAACATATACAAAGGATGTCTCAAGACAGGGGTGGCTGGCTACCTGTCGGTCTGAAATTTGACATGTTTGGCAAGTTCTCCATCAAAATGCACCAGACCTGCCATTAGAGAGTGAAATGGGCCAAACAGTGTGCAAGATCTCAGCAGAGCAGATGAGCAGATTCAAATTAACGCAGAAGCTATCGTACTAAAGTCTCCTCCAGAAAAGCGGCTTCCCTGGGTCCTGGTCACTGCTTAGAGACTATTCAACTGTCAGCCTTGTTCCAAACACCCACTGTTATCATTGTCTCATCATCACATATCTGTGAACAGTCTACAGTTTACAAAGGGGTTTCATATACATGGCCTCGTTTCTTGCTGTTAGTAGCTCTTGTATTGACCTTTCATTAAGCAACTCCAGGGAGATAAACAAGGAAGAAAATGCATGCAATTATTTGATCTATGTAAAATCTCATTCCATTAAAAAAAAGGTCTTTAAGAAGTGACACAGATTGACACCCTTTGCACCAAAAGAGTAATGCAGCAAGTATCCTTGCTATTGTCCCCTGTAATCCCCATGGTAGGTTGAGTTTCATGAGTCAAAAGAAGAAGAACATAATTTGCCTCTGGGTGATTAAAAAGGGGAAAAAAAAGTATTGTTATCTTCTGAATTTCATAGGTTGTTGAAACAATGCGTTTTGCTCTGGTTTGTTTCTTTTACCAAATTCTCCAAATTAAGTAAAGGAAATTTTATTATGACATCATATGGAAATATTCAAGGTATTTGATTAGAAATACTGGAAATATTCAAGATACTTGATTAATAAGTTTTGGGGTTAACTCGGCTATAGTAAAGTCACAATTTGCAACCTTGAAAGGTCTTCTGATCATCAGTGGCCTGGGGTAGCAGGGGGATGAGATCGAGTTGAACAACTTCAACACTAAGGAGGGAAAGGCCAGTGCTGAAAAACAAATCCACTTAATTAATGGTTCTCATGAGTTTAGATCCAGATTATTAGAATTTTAAATAAATTAAAATTTAAAACTTTGCATTTCAGTTATTTTAACTATCCATTTTACCTCCTAGACCTGGCCTCTCTAGCCATAACGCTTTATTTTATGCCTTTAGAACATGCTTTATTAAAAAAGTTGAAGGGTGCCTGGGTGGCTCAGTTGGTTAAGTGTCTGACTCTTGGTTTTGGCTCAGGTCATGATCTCAGGGTCCTGAGATTGAGCCCCAAGACTGGCTCCACGCTGAGCATGGAGTCTGCTTGTCCCTCTCCCCCTGCTCCTCCCCCTGTTCTCTCTCTCTCATAAATAAATAAAACCTTTAAAAATTAATTAATTAATTAATTAAAAAGTTGATGGGGTGCCTGGGTGGCTCAGTCGGTTAAGCATCTGCCTTCGGCTCAGGTCATGATCCCAGAGTCCTGGGATTGAGCCCCGCATTGCATCGGGCTCCCTGTTTACCAGGGAGTCGGCTTCTCCATTTCCCCTCCCCCTGCTTGTGCTCTCTCTCTCAAATAAATAAATAAAATCTTTTTAAAAAATTAAAAAGTTGAGAAGTTTCCCATATCTTGGAAATAGATAGTGAAGATCTTTTGGAATACTCAAAATGTTCTATTACTCAGAACTCCCGCAACTTTCTGGAGTAAGCATATTGGAGCTGAGGGCAAGCCGCCACTCATATGTGCCAGTCAGGCCTTGTAAAATCCTGAGGCACCTCTGACCCCTCAAAGGCCAACATACAATTAAACTTGGTTTCAGTTTTAGGCAAGTTGGCTCTGATTATTAGGAAATTAATCATCTATAAATTTTATATGGAATATGTATGTGAGTATTTGGTTAAACAAAGCATTTTATTTTACAATAATTCCAGATAACAGAGTGCACTTTAATTTTTATTCAGAATTGTAATCATTACTGCTAAACTTTCCTCTCTGCAACTATTCTGATGTATTTGAAAAAATGACTAAATTTCTTTTTGGTCATGAAAAACTGCATACACTAGCATGGAAGCAAAAGATCTAGGAAGAAAACCCAAATAAATCTAGAACCAAGCAAAAAAGCACAAGGTATCCAATTTCACTCAGCAGTGATTAAAATCTCTAAACCACATGTAAAATTCTGCTGACTGGATTCAGCCAGAAGTGAAATAAAGGAAGTAAAAGTTTTTCTATACATAGTTAAAAAAAAAAAAAAATCATGGGTAATCAGAAACTCCACTCCACCAGGAAAAAATAACAAGATTTAAAATTGTTGTAATAAGGCAGTGGTTAAGAATACAACTACATTATGCTAATTATCATAGTTATACCATTAGCCAATGTAAATTACTACACTTATTAAAGGGACAAAAATGGCTTTGTGCTTAGAAGATACACATAAGTTATAGTAAGGTTTACAGGCTGAGAGTAAAATTATGTCTCTTTTGCAATAAAAATAATGGTTTTAAATAGAAAATAATAAATAACATGAGTGAACATGCAAGTGTATAATAATTAGTTTAACTTTTATAGAGGGCAGGACCTCAGTTTTATTATCACTACTGTATCATATTCACTTCAGCTCTGTACAACTGTAGCCTTCTTTAGTTAAAGCAAATGTTTCGTGTGTCATTGTGGCTCTAATTCCCACAAAGACACGTTCATTTTTTTTTCCTTTTCTACCAGCGAAGAAAGAACCAAAACAATTTTTTTTTTTAAGATTTTATTTATTTATTTGACAGAGAGAGACACAGCAAGAGAGGGAAAACAAGCAGGGGGAGCGGGAGAGGGAGAAGCAGGCTTCCCGTGGGGCAGGGAGCCTGATGCGGGGCTCAATCCCAGGACCCTGGGATCATGACCTGAGCCGAAGGCAGACGCTTAACAATTGAGCCACCCAGGTGCCCCCAAAACAATTTTCAAGACCCTTCAATTCAACTGTTATTTTAAGTTCACATAATCTTTCCCCCCAAGCCCAAGTTAAAGTTTGGGAGATGTTCTGGACATCTCCACACCATGAATCACTTACCAAGACCTGTGGATCCTCTTTCCTAATGCTTCTCCAATATGTTCCCTTCTTTCCATCTCTACCAATATCCCAGTCCAAGTGACCCCCACTTCTCACCTCACTTCTGTCAATAGGCTTTTAACTGCTCTCTCTCCTTATGCCCTACTCTGAACCAGTTGGAGTGTTCCAATAAAACCGTATCTCTCTGGAGCTTCTCATTGCTGTGGGGATAACTTCCAAAATCTTTACTTGGACCTGCAAGTCCTGCAGAATCTTGCCCCAACTCACTCTCTGGCCTTATTTCTATCCAACGTTACTATTCATATTCCAGCCTTTCCCACTTTTTTTCAGATCCTTCAATGTTCTATTCTCCTTTCTGTCTTCAGGCTTTCCCTTCTTTTCAATGCTTTTCCCCAAACTATGGCATACTCAGCTTAACAATCACTTGCTTACAAAAGTTCACTTTGCTCTCTCCACCTAGGTCAGGTCAAATATGTATATCATCATATACCAGCCGGCTGTATGATGATCACAATTCTAATTATTTGTTTACCTGCCTATTATCCCTTGCCTCCCCTGCTCGACATGTCCCTCACTCCCAAAACATATTATATACATAAACTTTGTTAGGCAGGGACCATGGAGGTCTTGTTCTCTACTGGATCTCCAGCTCTAAGAACAGTTCATACTACATAATATAAATAACCACCAAACTGTTGAATAGCTCCACTCCTGGGAGAAAAAAATATTCCATAGCTTTAGTGCTAGAGCCAAGGATGGCTCCACCAAAAACTAAACCTGGATAAAGAACAGCAGGAACTAAACCATCTTCTCTGAAAGGAACTTGATCTTGTTCATCCTAAACACCTTATTTTGAGCATCAGTAAAATCAGGGGTACAAATAGCTACTGGACATTGTTCATAATTGCAGGGATATTCTAATAAAACAATTTTGATGAACACACTTTCTAAACTATAAAGAGTTATGCTATACAAATGTAAGTTATTACTGGGATATGTGTGTATATGTGTGTATAAATGTTGATTTGAAGATGTATTTAGATATAATTATAAATATTTATATTTTCCCAACTGTGCTGTGATTTTTTTCAAGGGTAGAGATTGTGTCTTTCTTTTAGTGAAGTAAAAATTATGTTTGTTTTTCAAAGCCTAAACAAGTAATGTCTTCTTTTCTAGGTCTTACCCAGTAATGGTTACACAATGGTTGTCTACAAATGGTTTATGAATGAAGAGTTCAATGGTCTTTAGTAATCAAGAAGCAAAAAGCCATGCATAGTGACAGGCTCTGCAAGGAATTGCTAATAAGCAGATTACACATAGCTTTTCTCAGGGAAGCTTGTGCATCCCTCTGTACTTGCTTTCAAACATACTCACAGATGAATGCAGTGGTCCTGGATCCGAGCACGAAACACTTGTGATTTATATGAGACCTGATGGGAAAGGGCTTATCTTCGTATTTTCCCTAAGAAGAAGCCCAGTGAAGTAGCAATCTTTTCTTGCTAATCAGGATTAAAATGTACAGATTTAGCAACAGAAATATGAGGAAATTATCTAATCATCTATTTCAGAATGAATTCTTAAATGTATTACTTTTAAGTTTCAAAACTGATAAAAAGTAATTTTTCTTATCTATGATCAAAAAAAAAATTAGGTATGTTAATATAAACCCACAGGGAAAAATGTAGCAGGGAAAGAAAATTATGAACAACACAAACCATTATAATCAAAACGGTATGGTATCAGGGGCTCCTGGGTGGCTCAGTCAGTTAAGTGTCCAATTCTTGATTTCGGCTCAGGTCATGATCTCAGGGTCATGAGATCGAGCCCCTACATCTGACTCTGCGCTCAGTGGGGAGTCTGCTTGAGATTCTTTCTCTCCCTCTCCCTCTGCTTCTCCCAACCGCCCCCACTCCCTCTTTGTCTCTCTCTCTATAATAAATAAATAAATCTTAAAAAAAAAAAAACAGTATGGTATCAGAATAGGAATAGACGGAGAGATCTGTGGAACACACTAGAGAAACCACAAAAAGTCAATAGTAGGAATTGAATATACAGGAAGATGCAATTTCAATCTAATGAAGAAAGGATAATTTATTTAAAAATAACAACAATGCCAGTAGCTATCCCTCTGAGAAAGAAAAAATATCATATGCTAAAATTCAAGTTTGCTTAAAAATTTAAATGTAAACCTAAACCAATAAAAATATTAGAAAAAACTTTAGAGACTGAATTTCCAACCTAGATATTAAAGTAAAACTAGACATATCCGAATGTGCACAAATTACAATTTTTGAACAACAAATGATTCTATAAACAAAATCCATTGGCAGATAATATATTAAGATTTTGCAATCCAGGTGACATAAAAGTTTTAAAATCTAAAGTCCACAAATAGCTCTTCAAATTGATAACAAAAGGATCTACCACTCACGCTGATGCATCTTGAAAACATTATGCCACGTGAAAGAAGTCAGACACAAGAGGTCACATATTGTGTGATTCCATTCATATGAAATATCCAGAATAGGTAAATCCATACTGACAGAAAGCAAATTGGTGGCTGCCAGAGACTGGGGAGAAGGAGAAATGAGGAATAACTGCATAGATACGGGGTCTGGGGGTAGGCAATAGAGATGTTTTGGAACTAGATAGACATGGGCCTGCACAACATTGGGAATGTACTAAGTGCCACTGAGTTGTTCACTTTAAAATGATTAGTTTTAGGTTATGTGAATTTCACCTCAATTAAAAAAAAAAAGACATACCATCCAATTGATGTACAAAGCATTTTATTTTATTTTATTTTATTTTATTTTATTTTTATTTTATTTTTTTAAAGATTTTATTTATTTATTTGACAGAGAGAGACACAGTGAGAGAGGGAACACAAGCAGGGGGAGTGGGAGAGGGAGAAGCAGGCTTCCCGCCGAGCAGGGAGACCAATGCAGGGCTCGATCCCAGGACCCTGGGATTGTGACCTGAGCCGAAGGCAGACACTTAACAACTGAGCCACCCAGGCGCCCCCAATTGATGTACAAAGCATTTGAACAGACATTTCGCAAAAGAGTAAATCCTAATGGCCAATAAATTTATAAAATATATTCACCACCCCCTGGCAGACAGAAAAATGTAAATTCCATGAGATAGTTCATGTCCATCAGATCTGCAAAATTTACACAGAGAAGTAACACCTACTTCTGGTGAGGACTCAGAAAAATGATTTCATTTAACAATGAAAGCTGTAAATGTGAATTGCTCCCGAACTTTTTTGAAAATAATCCAGACGGATCTATAAAAATTAAAATTGTATATACCCTAGTTCCAGTAATCCTGTTTCTGGGAATGAATCTCAAAAATAAAAGCATCAGTAGGTAACAAGTATGTTTACTGAAACACAAAGAACTGGAAACAAACAAAAATGCCTTCAATAGGGAAATGGTTGAAGATCAAACGAATAGGAGGGATCTTTTTCCCCAATGTCATGTGACAACATGCAGAGAAGTCCATTTACCGACATCTCATTTTTGTAAAACAAAGGGAATAGGTATGTTTATATATGATTATATGAACATGAAGAAAGTCACAGAAGCATTGGGGAGGGGGAGATGCTGATGGTCTAAGGAGGAAAAAGGGGAGAGGGAAACAGAGAAAGGGAAAAAGAACAACAGCAACAACAAAACCCGTAATATTTATAGTCTCACTTTAAGCAAGTAGGAGAAAACTCAGCAATAAAGGCCTTGAAACAAGGAGACCCCCATCTGGGTGGAACAAGTCCAATCTGGGACACCCGGAAAGGCTCCTACAGTTTATCAAAACTCCTCCCTTGGCCACAGTGATTAAGGAGTTAAGGTCTTTTGTTTTGTTTGCTCAAAAAAGAGCAATGTGAGTGCAGGGGCGGGGGGCGGGGGTGGGCGGAGGGAGAAGGAGAGGAAGAATCCTAAGCAGGCTCCCTGCCCAGCACAGAGCCCCATGCGGGGCTCCATCTCACAACCCTGAGACCATGACCTCAGCTGAAATCAGGAGTAGGACACTTAACCGACTGAGCCACCCAGGCACCCCAAGGATTTAGGGGTTTTAACCTGTCTTAAAAGGAAGATTGTGAGATTGGTATCAAAAGCCACAATACATCTGATATGCTTGAATAAGGGCTCCTCTCCTTTTTGGCAGTAGGACTTTGGGCAAGCTATTTAAATTATTTAACCCAAAGTTTCATGTATACTTCTATACATTTAGAATAATTGCACCTGAGCAATAGGGCTGTAGTGAATATCTAGTGAGACAATACACTGGAAATTCTTATCACAATGCCAGGCACTCTGAGCTTTCAGTAAATGGGAACTAGTAGAAGTGAGGCAAGAACCCAAAACTATAGAAAACTCCAATCTAATACTTTCCCCTCTACCTATGCTGGTCTTCCACTACTGGAACTTGAAGAGACTTTCCTAATTAAAAATCAACCAAATGGACGTGGTAGGCAACCGTATCTGGCTATTTGCCTCACGGTATTTGCACTTGCCTCTGCTTCTACCTATAATGCTCTTCCTCAGATATTCATGTGGCTCTTTCTTCCATTTCTTCCACGCCTTTGCTTCAAAGTCACCCTCTTATTCCCTAACCTTCCTAGCTAATATTTCAACAAAACAAAACTAAAAAACTTTGACATTTCATATCCTTTTTTTTTTTTTTTTGCTCTATTTTACCTATTTATCTTATTTACTGCCTGTCTTCCCTTCTCAAATATAGGTTATTTTTCATCTTCCCCACTACAATGTAAGTCAGGGATTTTGGTCTATTCTCTTTTCTTCTGTATGTCTAGTACCTAGATAAGTGGTACATTCTAGGTACTTCATAAATATTTGTTTAATGAATGAGAAACATTGTTTAAATTTTCATTGAGATAATAGATACTATCAGCATACATATATTCACATAACATACACACATATATAGAAACACATACGTATACATGTAACATAATCATTATTAATAACATGTAAAATGTGAAGAAAAACATGATAACTTTAAAAGGAAGACATTTTTACACAAGTTTATTGAGTTAAAATCAAGCTCCTCTTTTCAGACTTGAAGTGAACACATCAAAGATTTCAAATTGATGTTTTACATAAAATTAATGAGTCAACCAGGACAGTTGAAAATATTGTCTTCATATTGTTGAGGTCTCACAAAAGGGAATTAATATATGTAGAATACAGGTGTTTTGGGGGATTGAGCTTTAAGAAAGGAAATAGCCCCTGATCCAAGAGAAGGAGTCCTTAATAGTACAAGGCTATCTCTAATTAAATAACACAAAGAAACAAGATGTCATGAGTGAAAGATGTCTTCTTAATCCTGAACCTCAGATTTTACTGTAGAAACACATTCCTGAGAATAACTAACATTGCCCCATAGCTACCACTTAGTGGCTTTTGGGTCATGACCCTAGGAGACATGGCAAGGCAGGCTTCTCTTAGAGAGATTCACAGATGGCATTGCCACACAGGAAAAAGACAGAAGTTAATTCCCAAAGAGACCTAAAATCTTGACTGCAATAAAAACATATTCATTAGAAGAGGAAGGAAGTTTATACTGATAGGAATTCATTTTTTCATAGGTTTGAAGTGAGATATTTCCATTATCATCAGATGTAAGAGTACATGAGATCTTGTGAGGACATTTTTAAAAGCAAGACTATGTCTATAAATTGAGGAAATATCAATTAAAATATGCTTTCTCAGGCCAAGCCAATCAATTAATTTCTAACTGTTCACCCGCTAGCCGCCTGGTGCCCAGCCCTTTCCTGAGCTCTGCGAAGGACACAAAAGAAACATGACATGATCCTCTCCTTTAGGAGGCTTGCAGTCTATTAGCTGGGAAAACCAAACTGGCATCTAGGAAATAAGCTGAGAGCAATTCAGCTTTGCCAGTATAGTTACAGGAGAGCAGATGTCGTCACCTCCGATAAGGTAGGTTCTGACTGTGTCGCGAAGAGATGGGTGGGACAGGAGAGGCTGAGGGAACCACGGAGAGGCCCTGCAGGGGGCAGTGAGCACAGCCCCCGTACAGGGCTGCAGGCCAAGGAATAAGGCAGGACAAGTCAGTGAAGTGAAATTGTGCAGGACCTGAACATCCAGATGGAGGAATTTGGGTTGCATGCCAACCAAAAGGAGAAACATGAAGGTTGGAATTTGATCCTTCGCCTTCCTGCTCCACCATCACTTCTCTTTATAAGGCACAGATCTCAGATTTCTTCAGTTTGAGATGAGGGCTATTTGGCTTTTCCAAATCCTCTGAAAAGTGCCCAGAGAGGCCATTTTGCTAAGTGTCTTGCTACAACCAAACTTGTTTCTTTAAAGCACGATGAATTCCACTGTGTATATTTGTGCACGTTAGCTGCTGTCCCTTTCACCTCACACAATCATCAGTGGCACCAAGACTGCAACATTTGAGCCAATCCTGACTCAGCCATAGGGCATTGGAGCCTCAATCCCTCCCTGAGATTAGGGGCCTTAAAGTGCTCCCTATGGTGTGCAGCCTATTTCCCAGAACTTGTGATCTTTGTCCAGGTTATATAACTATCCTTCTGCTTCAGTTTCCAGAAGGTATTCTAGCTCCCTGGGATTCACTCTTTTCTTCAGTGGGGCTGATGCCTTATCTTGAACTTCAGCTTATTTGCTTGGGGCCTGGACTTGGTTCTCTAACCAATATTCTGCTCCTGGTGCCTGGACTCGTCTTCTATACTCACAGTTCCTCTTTCAGCATAGTCAGATATTTCTGGAATAATGTTCATTGCATATGTTGCTATTAATAGAACTCACACCAGAGATTCTTGCTGTCATGGCCTTCCATCCAATAGATCAGATCCCATCAGATGGGTATCCTGCTAGCCTGGATTTTTGGATTCCAGTTGGACAGATGACCTGACCTATGTGGTAAATACTGTGATGTGCCACCCAGACCCCCTTCAATAAAAGACAAATTGTCCAGGTTTGCTGTCAGCAGTCTTCAGTTGTCAGCACTTTCAGGGATCTCCCAACTCTAAGACAGTGGCCTTAAGTTCACTCCCCTTCTTGGAGCAGTGCACATACTGATCACTGGGACACATCCTGGTCCAACACTGAGAGGTCATCCTACCTCTAGAGCTCTCTATTGGGTCATTCTAAGTAGACGTGAAGTCTGTATCAGACCTAGAACTCCCCTTCTGCTCAGTTCTCATTCCACAGGTGTTGATCCCCAGGGCATTCCGTTATAAACACGCCATCCACAAATCATTATCTCAGAGTCTGCATCCTGGGGAACCCAACTTATGTCCCACTATGACTGGGTTACTGCCCCAGCACAAAGCACAAGCCCTGTACATTTTGTTTTGTTTTGTTTTGTTTTTAAAGATTTTATTTATTTTTTTGACAGAGAGAGACATAGCGAGAGCAGGAACACAAGCAGGGGGAGTGGGAGAGTGAGAAGCAGGCTTCCCGCTGAGCAGGGAGCTGGATGTGGGACTCAATCCCAGGACTCTGGGATCATGACCTGAGCCGAAGGCAGACGCTTAACGACTGAGCCACCCAGGCGCCCCCTGTACATTTTGTTTTACTGTCCTTTTCACTTCAGCTCACATCTGAAGGCACGTGCCTTCAAGGCACATCTTTGGTTGAGGTTATGAAAACTTCTTAGCAAAATTTGGGGGGGACTTTTAGTATAATTTCCCAACAATAATACTTTTTCTCCTAAAAATGACAAATCTAGAAATGGTCATATTCTCATTAGAAGATCTGTTATAATTTCAAGTACCTTAAAGTCTAAAATGAAGCTTTTGACAAAGATCATATTTTATATTTGTATGATTTTAGCCTATTTACTTACGGTAACAGAACCCAAATAGTAAAGACTCAATGATACTTAGCTTGGAGTAGGGCCACTTATCTCTCTCCTTCATATAGAATAGTCGTACTTGCTGGTAATCATGTGCTTATCAATGGAAAGCCTAGGAGTCACTTTGGAATACGTGGGGACATTTTTGGTAGTTACAGTGATGGAGAGGATCCTTTCAGCATTCAGTGCATGGAGGCCAGGATGCTAAGTATCTTGCAATAAGTGAGTCAATCTAATACATAACAAAAAAACCAACCTACATCCTGAATAATTTTCTATTGTCTTGCAACACATTCGTGTACTTGAAAACCCCATTTATAATGATTTGAGCCTGGGATCTAACTCCATTTTATGCATCAACACAAAGCATTTCTGCCACAAATTTATTTTATTTTATTTTTTTTAATATTTTATTTATTTGCGAGAGAGAGAATGAGAGACAGAGAGCATGAGAGGGAGGAGGGTCAGAGGGAGAAGCAGACTCCCTGCTGAGCAGGGAGCCTGATGTGGGACTCGATCCCGGGACTCCAGGATCATGACCTGAGCCGAAGGCAGTCGCTTAACCAACTGAGCCACGCAGGCGCCCTCTGCCACAAATTTAACATGAACTGAATTTTCTGGCAATGCAACGACCATGTCATCCAAGGGAAGATTACACACGATCTTGTTCATAACCTGACCGAGAGTTATTCATCATCTGGTAAAGCACTTCACTGATGGCAAAGCCACTCCTGTGTCTGAATAGCCAACACATCATAGCTGTACCAGCAGTGTTGAGGCACCACCACCATGCACCTTACGGCCAGTCTTGGCCAACTTTGTTCCATCTCCTGGTGTAGTTCTCCCCATCACTCACATCCTGAGATACATATTACTTTATTTTATAAATCCATACTCCTTTTTCCTTTATCATTACAATTAGTGAATTATGTTGATTTCTAAAACAATTCATGTGTATAGCAAGTTATATTAAATATGAATTTCGTCTCAAAATAGAAAGGGGAGTTACAAAATATTTATAGCAAAAAGATTAATGACTCAAATAAGGTTGAGAAACATCCATGCAGGATATTTTATCAGTTGTCAAAGGAGTTAATTTATATCTTTTTTTAACATACAAAAAGCTATACATATTTAATGTATGCAACTTGATGAGTTTAGAGATAAGTATACATCACCACAATCTATGCTCTAAACAAAGGCATCACCTCCAAAAGTTTCCCACTTGCACTCACTCTTTACTAGTATTTTTTTTTTTTTAAAGATTTTATTTATTTGACAGAGAGAGACACAGCGAGAGAGGGAACACAAGCAGGGGGAGTGGGAGAGGGAGAAGAAGGCTTCCCGCAGAGCGGGGAGCCCGATGCAGGGCTCGATCCCAGGACCCTGGGATCATGACCTGAGCTGAAGGCAGACGCTTAACGACTGAGCCACCCAGGCGCCCCTTACTAGTATTTTTTAGTGATAACAACACTTAACAAAAGATCTACCCTCTTAGCATCATTTTAATAAAACTTTCTAAGCAGAGAAAATATAAAGTTGTAATCACTGGCCTTAAAATATACCCACAATCACCATTCATATTCTAATTCATGTTAATTAAAACATGACAATAAGCTGCTCAAGTTAAACAAAAATAAAAGCATCTAAAAATTATAAAATAGTTTTCTTTGTCATATTTCTCTTCTATCCACATATTCTAAGGGAGGAGGCAAAAGTATTTCCCTTTAGAATTAAAGTTTTATTTCTTGAGCCTTTTTTATTTGCCTTATTTTGTAAGTAATCTCTACACCTAACATGGGGCTCAAAATCATGACCCCAAGATCAAGAGTCACATGCTCTAATGACTGAGTCAGCCAGGTGCCCCAAGCATTTTTTAATTAGAAATTTATAATATATACAATGTTTATTAAAAGACATTAGTAACATAAACCTTATGCTGTGCCATCAGACAAATGACTTTTACCTGAAAAGTTATTTGATAAGACAGAGTACCAAAGGAAATGTAAACACCACCTGTAGTTACTAAGATCTTGAAAGGAGCTGAATCCTAAATATTTCCCTACCATATTACTATACTTATGCTATTAATAAAAAATCAGTAAGAATGATATATAATTAAAAGTTGCATGCTTGGGGCACCTGGGTGGCTCAGTCCGTTAAGCATCTGACTCTTGATTTCGGCTCAGGTCATGATCTCAGTGTCCTGGGATGAGCTCCACGTCAGGCTCCATGATCAACAGCTCAACGAGGAGTCCACTTAAGAGTCTCTCTCTCCCTCTGCCCCTCCACCCACTTTCTATCTCAAATAAATAAATAAATCTCTTTTTTTGAAGATTTTATTTATTTATTTGTCAGAGAGAGAGAGAGAGCACAAGCAGGGAGAGTGGCAGGCAGAGGGAGAGGGAGAAGCAGGCTCCCCGCTGAGCAGGGAGCCCGATGCAGGGATCGACCCCAGGACCCTGGGACCATGACCTGAGCCGAAGGCAGCCAATTAGCCGACTGAGCCACCCAGGCATCCCTAAATAAATAAATCTTAAAAAAAAAAGTTGCATGCTTGCTCTTGTTGTACCATAAAAAGGCCTTTGTTGTAAAATTTTTTAGAAAAAAAATTTTTTCTATGCTATCAATTTCAGTTAAAATATAATGATCACTTAAATGTAATTTTGAACAACAGTTACACTGTTATTTAAAGTAATTATTTCTGAGAGTTTAAAGTATTTCTTTCCTTAAAATCCTATGAAGTTTGAAATATTTGTTGCAAGTTTATAAATGATGCTAAGAAGGCTGCCCGGTGCTTCAAAACAAAGCCAAATTACAAACCAAAACCAAAAGGTAGAAACAGAGACCATACAAGGCCTGTACACCCAACTTAGTTGACTTGTTCTCGTTACAACTCCTGGAAATTGAGAAATACTGTACCTGAAGAATATTAGCATTTTTACTTGAAATTTAAAAGGAAAGAAATGTTAATGGGAGATGAAAAACTATATAAAAAAAGATGGTGCCAAACTGGTAGAAAAAGAATAACTTCACCCACCTGGAAAGCTTCTTGTACTCATAACAAACCGCTTTTAACCTCAGAATAAACCAAGGTTGCAATACTGTCCAGTAACATATATCTGTTCATTTGGTATCTTCTTACTCACATGTAATTTTTACTTTAAGAAGCAAAAAAAAAATCTGCCCAATATATTAAAGTAATTAGAAATTATGGCATTTAAAAATATTCTATAGAAAAATGCAAGTTAATCTTTGTTGGAAAACATTTGATAATTATCTGCCTTATCATCATGCTTTATAGTTTAACGTCAACTGTCATGATTCCATAGGCTAAAGAGAGAAAAAAAGGAAAGAGAACAAAAAAATCTGAAAATAGGTATGTAAATTGAACTGAATTGAGGAATATGTACAGAAGAACATTATGCATATGCATTTTATATTAATAATATAATTAAAGAAAATTATTAACTTTAACAAAAAACTTACAATTTCACATTAAAAATACAACAGAAATGTATAAAACTCAAAATTTCATACATTCATTAGCTAATACTCACTACCCAGAAGGGGCAGTAAATTGGGAATCTCAAGGTTTAAACCCATGAAGTTTCCTTAAGTTCTCAATGTTAACCACTTTCATCTTTATCTAGACCAGAACCATTTATAGAAGCCGAAAGAAACAGACTATTTGCTGAGTAAATTAATGAGCTTTCTCAAATGTTGAATATACAATAAAGCAATCTAGGTAACTTAAAAATATTCTGCCTGTTTATAATAGCTGCCGTTAATAGTAAGTTGGAGGAGAAAAGCGATGCACAAATGTTTGCCTTTTCTCTGCCTTTAAGCATATCGGGAATCCACATTTTAGAAGGGAAGGAGGGAAGCTCAGTTTCATTCTACTATTGATCTATCAGACAAGAACTTAATCAATCTTCTTTATAAGCTATTAAAGCTGAGCTCGAGAAATGAACTCACCTGACGCATGCAACATTGATTGCCTCTTTCTAAGAACTGAATATGTCAGTCTTATCTGCAGCTGTGATTCAATTTTTAAGGGACAAGATTTTTCCTTCATTAACTTCCCCAAAATGCTCCAATTAAGAAAGAGCATTTTTGATAGTGGTCCAGAGTCAATGACTAAAACAAAATGAAGACCATAACCCTCAATTTCAGTCACAGTCTCCAGAGAAAACAAGAGACCAAAAGCATATGTTCATCAAAGGAAATTCAGCACTAGTCCCAAGATCCTGCTCTAGCGTGAATTCTGAAGAATGCTCTGGCAGCGTAAACTAATGTTGAGACCTTAAGCTCAGATAAATCTTGGAAATTCAAAGGGAAACTCAAGGCAGCTATAAATCTGTCTTTACTGCATATACATTTCAGCCAGGGGCTTCTATATGTAGTATTAGGTTATGCGACATCCCATTCAGCATCTAACTACCTCATAAATATAGGCAGAGAGGTCATTTTATATTTACAGGGCAACCCCAAAGTGCTAGATACTATACGCTGGGGGTGGGAGAAGGGGGAGGACTCTACATTTCTAGTTTATTAGGAAAGGTTAATAGCACAAATCCTCAATGACCAAAGAGAGTTCCCTTTGGCTCAGCTTTCTGGTTTCCATTTCCTCTTTCTAGCTCCCTTAACAGTCAAAAAATTAAATACTGGGAGAAACAGCAATAAAGAGTTGTCTCCACAGTGTTCCTGGGCTCTTTAGGGCATTTGCCCACTTTGGCATGGAAATATCGCCAACTCCCTAATATAATATGAAGACCATTTTCTCTAGATTTGTTGTTAGCTTATTTTCCTATGGTAGATAAGAGGGGAGAAAATATCTAGTCCCTCCTACCACCCCCCTTCATCTCCTTCTTCCCCTTTATTTCTCTATATTCTTGGTAAATAGAACACAACCGGATCATAGGCTGTTGGGTTTCTTTGACGAGGTCTGATTTTCACAGTTCTCCGATCGTACACACGTGAATTCGTATCATTCCTAATGAAGCCACCCACGGGCAGGGATTGTAGCAAAGTAGAGAAAGAGGCAAAGGCCCTAGGGCAACATTCCATATCAGAACTGTCCGCTGCACCCTCCTACCCAACTATCTTCTGGAAACTTCTCTAAAGCGGATAAGGAAGGCATTAGATTGAGCCACACATACAGACAAAGAGGCACTGGCTAATTGAGCTCCACTCTCAGAAGCGTCGTCCAGCCCCAGTGCCCTGAAACCTCATATCCCAACAAAAGAATCAGCCTCTCTGCTCTTCAAGGTGTTACCGTCTGTGTGAATTCCCTTAGAAATCCAAGGAGTTAATGGCCTCAATATTTCCAGAATGCTTAATACATTCAGAAGGATGGCATGCAGTATGGGGTCTAATGTTTATTTATTGCAAAAGTCAAGAATAGCTGGAAGTCCATTAAGAGGATGTTCAGCAGATTATATTAATTTGTAATTAATTTTCAGTGGTATTTATGAGAGAACCCTTTAATCAGCATAATTCAGACTTTGAAAATTATAATATTAACTAATATTAATTAAATAATAATTTATAAATTTCAATAGTTTTAATTATCTTTTGATTAAATTACCTGTTAGTCAATTCCACACTGCTTTTGATATTAATTAGCTAACTTAAACATGATCTACTGAAACTACTCCCCTGTGGATTAAGGCGTATTGTCTAAACAGGTCAACACTGAAATACTTAAGTGTGACAATTTAGATCGCATGATTAGCAAAATTAATTGTTTAAGGCACTGGCTTTTTCATTCTCAATTTGCCAGCGGGTAAGGTCTTTAAAATATGCCCTGGGTTTCCCTGGGCCCAAATCTGAGACATCCCACATTCTGTTACTCCCCCTCTCAGCATCCCCGCCCCCCCCGCCCCTCCTCCTCTATCTTGTTATAGAACATTCTTGTCTTCTGAGACCTAAATTAGTGTCAGCCTATTAATCAGCCAACAAAATATGTCAGAGGAAAATGAAGTTGCAAGCCCCCTTCCCTTTACAGGCAGACTGCTTCACCCTCTCTCAGTGCAGTGTCTGCGGGTGGAACTGGGATCTCAGGGCCACAGCCCAATTTAGGCCTCCTCTGTGTAGTGACAAGCAGCCCAGACCTCATTTTTTTTTAATGTTCATATTTAATTTAAAGCCACCTACCCTCAAGTTCTCAAAGATAAGTGTGTCGTTGACTCCACGGGAGTCTCCTTTGCATTGGCTGGAGCTACACTGCTCCTTATCCTCTCCCCCAGCCCCAGCCCACCGCAGCATGGAACTACTGCCAACTCCCTAATAATAATATGAGGAGCATTTTCTCTGTATATGTTGTTAGCTTGTTTTCCTGTGGTAGAGAAGAGGGGAGAAAATATCAGCAACCTACTTCAGAAGTGGACTGTTCAAATGGGTCTCCTGAAACGAGCTGTCAGCGTGCAGTTCGTATTACTCATTAACACCATCAAGAGAAGCAGAAGGATACACACCAAATGAGTCAAGTAAGAGAGGGATTTTATTTTTGCCATGTGAAACATAAAAAAGCCTACCGGTTTCTAGGAGCTCTAACTGACCATCTTCTTTTAGAAAACACCATGGGATTATTGAAGTGCTACACCAGCTAATGTGACATAACTTTCTTTATTGATAATTCTTATTTGGGGGCCAAAATCCTCACCAAGAAGATGTTACAGCTTTACAAACGGAAGTCACAAGTGGCCATTTTAGGTTATTTATATTATAACATATATTACACTCTAAATGTTTTCATCCCAGAACTCCCTATGTACAGTGATTAATGAAGATAAATTATATTTCTGAGCCCTGGACCTTCCCCAGGACAGTATCTGATATGGTTGTCTTGCACTGGAGCTGAGAAGAGTGCAGTACGTGCACATGACAAGCAACGGCGATACACAAAGTAAAAAAAACATTTGTTAAATCCTGAAATTTTGCAAATAAACAGAAAAAAAACCAGACTTTGCAATGTTATTTCTGACTTTTGTAACATATTTCTGCCAATTACATAAACTAAGCCGATAAAATATACATATGATACAAGAAGGGGTATATTGTACAGATCTGAATTATTTTTGTACCTATGAAATTTTCTACTTACATTATTATATTTTCTAATTTAAGATCTTGTGATTTTCTTTTGGCTTTACCTTTCATTGTTTAGACTATTCTTTTAAAAAGGAATGAGTTGTTTCCTTGCCAGACACAATATAGAAAATTTTCTATCTACATGCTTGAAAAAGAAAATAGTTCTTTTTTTTTTCTTCAAAAATTAATTTCAAGTGACTTGTAACTATTCGAATGGTATGAAACTAATTTTCATGGTGTATTTCTGGGTGGATGATTGATAAAATGTTCAACTGACAAGCAACTTTTGTATAAATGCAAATGACAAATTCTGTTGGTTATTTTGATAAGGGGAATAGGGAGTGGCAGAGATAGGGACAAATACCATAATGTGAAATTTTTAGAAATATATGAATTCGTATTTATTAAATTCATAAACAACAAAACCATGAGTTATGAAAAAAATGAATTCTCTGTTTGAAAATACTTGACTCAAGTCTTCAGTTGTACAGTGCAAAGAGAAAGCTAACTACCAGGTGGGACTCACTGGGAAAATAACACTTAAAATAAAGCTAAATCTCAGTTGGAAACCACTTCCACGTGATATGTGAAATACAAAATACTTGAGAACAACCCTAATGAGAAATATGCAGAAATGAAGAAAACAACAAAGTTTTATTGAGTCATTAAAAAAAAAGACTTGAATAAATGGAGAGACATATTTCTCTTGAATTGGAAGACCCATCATTGTAAAAAATGCAAAATATGTGTAGTTAACAAATTCACAGCCACGCATAATTCAGAGCCATACAGAATTCCAGTTAAAATCTAACTTTTTTTGAATGGGTCACTCTAATGATCATCTGTCAAAACTAAGTAAGAAGAATGAGCAAGAATAAATAAGAATTTGGAAAGAGTACTGGGGAAGGAATGGACGCTGTCAGTTATCAAAACACATCACAAAACTACAATGGTTAAAGCAGTATGATACTGGCTCCAAAATAGGTTGATGGAGGAGAAATCCCCACAAACACAAGCAAATGTGTATTCAATGTTTACTGTTACAACGATGGGCATTTCTATCAGCAGGGAGAGCAGCAAGGTCCTGGGATCACCGGTAAACTATTTGGGGAAAAACATGTGGGATACTTATGTCACGTCATATTAAAAAGAAAATCTATGGGGGGCCTGGGTGGCTCAGTTTGTTAAGCGTCTGCCTTCGGCTCAGGTCATGATCTCAGGGTCCTGGGATCGAGCCCCACATGGGGCTCCCTGCTCAGCAGGGAGCCTGCTTCTCCCTCTCCCTCTGCCGCTCCCCCCGCTTGGGCTCTCTCTCTCAAATAAATAAATAAAATCTTAAAAAAAATTCATTCCTCAAATGACCTTTCAACAAATTTTTCATCATCTGCGTCTATATTCTAGGCACTAGTCACACTTCCCAGATATAGACTAGTTGAAGAAGAAGAAAAAGAAAAAGAGGAAGAAGGAGGAGTGGAGGGGGTAAGAAGGGAGGGATGGAAGGAGGGAGGAGGGAAAGTCTTTGACTTATGTGAGTTCATATTCTGTGGCAGACATTTTGGACAAGCCAGATAATTAACCTATAATATTATTCTAGATCGCAATAAGTGCTTTGAGGAAAACTAACATAGAGTAACAGGGAGGCTTAGACCCACTTGCGATGGGAGGTCAGAGAGGGCTTTTCTGAGGAGCTGGTATTTGAGTGAAGACCTAGATGGAGTGAAGGCACAAACCACGTGTATTTGGGGGTAGAACCTGTGAGGTGAAGGTGACTGCAAGAGCGAAGGCCCTGAGGAGAGAGCTTGCTTGTGTGTCCAATAGCTGCAAGGGGGCCAGTGTAGTTGGAACACAGGAGGTGTGGGAAATGGGGAATCCTGGAGCCAGATCATGCAGGGCCCCGGAGGTCATGGTGAGAATTTAGTATTTTGCTCTAAGTGTGATGGAGCAGGAGAATGACATGATCTAATATGAATTCTGAAAGAATTACTGTTTTATGAGAAGTAGACTATCCAAGGCTAGAGTAAAAGCAAGGAGAGACCTCTCAGGAACTCTTGCTGGGGTCTAGGTTGAGGGGTGTGGTGACTTGGAGATAAAAAAATGGTTGGATTCAGGACACGTTTTGAAGGTAGAGCTAACAGGATTTGCTTATATATTGTATGCAGGATCCAAAACAAATGATCTGAATGATGCAAGGAAAAAATAACCAAAATAATATCATTGCATTCACAATATTTTAGCCAAAATGAAAATCTTGGAGAGAATATAAAACAAAGAGAGGCCTTTTGAGGAATAGAAGAAATGGTTCTTTCACTGGTGAAAGAGCAGTGGTGGAATATTCTATAAATCATGTATCCAGACCCTGAGAGGTAGGTAAACAATGACTTTATGGTCTGCAGGAGGTACCATTACCCATTGAACTTCTCCCCTCTTCTGATCTCTGTCTCCAATAGTAGAGGCAACTTGATGCATGAGGATGGAATTCATACTAGAAAGAAAAAATTAAACCCACAATCCCCAAACCTCATTTCAATTTCTTTTCAACCTCAGGAACCACCAGCTGCCTTGCTGGGGTTGTTGACTAGGTCACAAAGAAACTGATGATTTAAATTCCCACTCCTCTTTCCCTGCTCGTTTGCCAGAGGAGGGGCTATGTGTTATGAACTGGCCCAATATTAAGCATCCAAATAAAAAACAAAGATGAGCTGTTGGCACATATTCATGTGATAAATAATTATATTTTTTTAGAACTATTGAAGTCAATCTTCTAACTATAATGCCAAAGTTTTGTCACATGATTCCTAGAAATTTTTAAAGGAATTTTGATACATAACCCATGATAACAGAATGTAAATTTGTTTTTTTAAGTTTACTGACACAATTATTTTTATTTGATTGATATAAAGTTGATACGTAATGTTATTGCTTACAGTCTGATTTACCAAACTGCTATTAAAGAGAAAGAAATAAAAATTGATCTTGAAAACTGAGCTAAAAATATTGAATTTGCATTAGTGTCCTTTATTTTCATATATATGCCTACAACCACATGCTCACATATTTCAAAATTTCCCACAATATCTAATTATTAGATGCGTGATACACAGATTTATTTCCTTTTTGGCTTTTATCTAAGGTTTTACATAGCTTGTAATAATATGTCAACAAAATTGGTGATTGTACCTTGACTTGTAAAATAAAACTCATTTTAAGAGCAGCATAAATCTAACAGAGCATGTCTGGTGTTCTGATTGGTAGAAAACCGGATGTTAAACACTAGGGACAAACTGATCTTCTAATTCTGGTACTTGAGTAAGTACTAAAAGGAAAAAGAAGAGGAGAGAAAAAATCGTTACCTGGAGTTGATAGTTTAACTGATCATGATCAATTTGAAGTGCTTATTGCTTAAGTAAATGACCTTTGGGGTGATTTCATTAGCTCCACATACTGCAAAAGGTTATATCTGAATTCAATTTTATGATTGAGTCTAAGCATATAAAATCTCAAAATAGTTTGAATGGGTAAAAAAAAAAAATAATAAACCAAACCAGATTCTTTCTGAGATAAAGACTGGACTGTGAAACCCTGCTTGGCGCTGCTTCTTAATGGTTGGCTTTATGTGGGAGTAAATATTTGAGAGAGGAATGGCAATGCACTGATATCATCATCACTTTGATGTCTGTGGTTAGGAAATGACTTTAAAATTAGCTACCAGTTCCAACTTTGTAGTAAATAAGACTTGGTCCTCCTAGATCTGCTTTGTTTGATGACGTCTCTTTACCTTTATAGGGCTGCGATGCCCGATAATGGTTTGGTTTGGGTTTTACCTTCCTTTCCCTCCTAAAAGTGCTATAAGGCATGTGCTTATTATTTTACTAAATTGGGATATGTCTTAAATGCTTGTGGAAAGAATTCAATTGGTTTTTTTAAGTTTTTATTTATTCATTTATTTGAGAGAAAGAGAGAGAGAGCACGAGCTGGGGGGAGGAGCAGAGGGAGAAGGACAAGCAAACTCCATGCTGAGTGTGGAGCCCAACGCAGGGCTCGATCCCACGACCCTGAGATCATGATCTAAGCTGAAATCAAGAGTCAAAGGCCTAACCGAATGAACCACGCAGGCATCCCTGGAAAAAATTTTACATGCTTCTTTGAGACATACCAGGCAGAAAAACCAAGAAAGGATGTTTGAAAAACAGATTAGGTATAGATACTTTTCATCTTCACATGTTATTTGTAGATGAAATAGGGCCAAATGTTATCTCTAAATACCCTCAAATCAGGAATAATGGGGCTAGAGAAAAAGTGTGGAAGTATATTAAGAAGAATGAAACTATATTTTTATCCAAATGACCTTGAAACCAATATAATGATTCATTTCCTTGACGTGTCATTCTCTTCAGTCATCATTGCTCTTTCAAAGACACTAAGGTAGTCCCTGGCTGGGGTATTAGCCTGTTTCATAATAAATCTCTTACTTGAAAGTTCAGGACCACTTTTGTATTCTTTTGTATTCTTTTAATTTCTCCTCCATCTTCTTCTCTCCTCCTACCACATCCTTTCCACAACTGGGGGGGCGGGGGAGGGGTACTTCCCCAAACCTCAGTCTCAACCTCTTCCCGAGTCTTCCCTGGGGTCAAGGACAGCATCTGTGGCCACAGTGGTCAGAGGCGAAGGACGCAAGAAACGATGGGATCCCACGGGGGTCCCTCTTTTCTCTCATCCTCCACCTCACTCTGGAATCCACATAAAGGACTTCAAACCAGACTCTACTACCTGCTGGAAATGTGACTGAATGTCATCACCTTGCATCTTTGAACTTCAGCTTTTTCACCAAATGAGACTCAAAACTCCTGCTCTACCTACCTTACCGGGCGGCTAAGAAGTCTTCTGAATTAAAAGAACCCAGTGAACTATTTGTTACTTTGAAAAGTTAAAAGATGGCTATTAAACATTTCATTTTAAAAGCAGCAGAAGGATCAAGTGGAAAGGGTGAGGCGCAGAGACCTGGCTTTGAGTCTCCACAGTGCTACTTCCTGGTTGTGTGTTCCTGGGTACTTCACCCAACCTCTTTGCAAGAGGAGTAATAACGGTATTAGCTCATCTCTCACCTACAAGAGGTGGTACGCATAATGTTTACCTCCATTTCATCACAAGCATTGAGAAAACGATTTCGAAGTTCTTTGTGAAATACAAACAGAATATAGTCGTCATCAAACTGACTCTATAGAAACTGTGTTTAATAGGTACCATTCTAGCTCTTGTTACATGAAACATAGGACACTCTCCCTTAGCAAACCACAATGATTCTTTAGGAACAAATAGTATAAACTTTTTCCTCAAACACTGGTGACTTTTCATGAATTACATTTATAAACTCAGCATTGCATAGTATGATTGTGTGATTGTTAAATTAGTAAGTCAGTGGATTGATGGTAGGGAGTAAGATAAGTTTTAGACTTTGTGGTTTGATAGATATTTGATGATTTAAAAAAGAGAGTTAAAAATAAAACTGACATAAGGATAGTGGCTACCTTAGGGGAAGCGTATGAGCTGTGATTGGGGTACTAGGTAGGGAAAGGGCATTTCTAGGATATTGGGAATGGTCCTTTCTTGGCCAGAATGAGAGCTGCATGAATGTTCACTTGGAAATAGTTATTAAAGCTATGCTTTATGTTTTATATGCTTTTACTAATTGTGTGATATAATTTGAATTTAAAACATTTTAAACATTGAAAAAGAAAAAATGTAACTGACAATTTTGACAACTTTCCAAATTTATAGCACTCCATGGAAAATAGGAGTTCAATATTCTTTTATACTTTTTCACTTATTTTAATGGCAAAAAAAAAAAAAAAATCACTCACACTGAATGCTCCCATATCTTGAAGGACCTGTGAACGAGAAGAAACACGGCCCTGCATGTCGGTGTCATTGTGACCCATGATAAGTGGTAATCCGTATTTGCACAGATCATCTTGCACTAACCCATTCCTCAGAGCTGATCCTGTATGACGAAACATACAGGATATGGGATCATTAAGCCCTACATATTTTGAAGATGCGGGAAGACCAATAACTATTTTGGCAATGCCCTAGAATTTTGGACATTCTACTTTTACCTTTTTTTCCTTTAAAACATGCTATCTTCTTTCTGCTTCCACTCCCACCCCAGGCAAACCTTCCAACACAAATGTTAAAATTATACTTTCTGGTTTATAATGTAATAGGTATGATTCAGATTTTGAAGGTAGACTGCCTGAATTCAAATCTCATGTGCCCTTTTTATTAGCTACATGAATTTGTACAACGGTGCCTCAGTTTCTTCATCTGACAAATGGGTATAATAGTAGTACCTATGTCATAGGGATGTTGTGATTTAATACAATCAAAGCGCCCATGACAGTGCCTCATACAAACACACTAAATGCTACATCAGTACACTAGAAATGAAATCTTCCTTTTAGGTCTGGCTTTGCTCTTCTGAATTTCTTCTTATTTAATCAAGTTTCTCATGCCCTTCTCTGACCCATTTGCCTGCTTAGGAATAGATACTAAGTATTATTTATTTTGTTGCATTTTGTCTGGTCACTTGCTATCTAAAGCAGACCTTACAATGTATTTTCCTTTCATGATTAAAACCTAAAACAGTTTTTGGTGGCTGGCTCATGAAAATATCATTTATTTTCTGACTTTGAATGAACAGAGGCTTCTCAATCATCATCATCCCATTCCCACCACGCCTCCTCCTCTGGCAGCATGATCTAAAGTTCTAAAGTTCTCTGTCACTGGGGCACCGGGGTGGCTCAGTGGGTTAAACATCAGAGTCTAGATTTTGGCTCAGGTCATCATCTCAGGGTTGTGAGATGGAGCTCTGCATCAGGCTCTGTGCTCAACAGGGAGTCCGCTTGAGATTCTCTCTCCCTCTCCCTCCACCCCTCCCCCTGCTCGCAAGTGCATGGGTGTGCGTTCTCTCTCTCTCTCTCTCTCTAAAATAAATGAATAAATCTTTAAAAAGAAACAAAGTTCTCTTTTACCGACCAACCTCATGCCACATAGATAAGTGCTTTTTAAACCATATAGACCATATAGAAAACATTAGCGGGTGATGTGTTTGTTTTTTGGTAGAAATGGACACGGGGGAGAGGGGAAGATGAGGTGACTAAGTATCCTAAAGTACCCAAGAATTTAATCGTCACTACAGTGTTCATTCAGAGGCTACAAATCACACCATTGCTAGGAGGAACCTCTGTTAGAGATAAGGACACTGAGTTTCAGACAGGCCACCGCCTTACCCAAAGCAGTCTGGAATAAATACAGAATAGCACTGGGTTCCATGCTTCTGGGCTAGCATTCTTTCTTTCTTCTATCTCATGACATCTCTCAGCCAAAGCATTTATGCTGCGATATCTCAGAGGAAAAGTAATTAATGAATAACTAGGCACACAGCTGAACAACAAAGGTAAATGGCTTTTATACATCAAGGCGAAATCTGGTAGAAATAACCACTTCCATCTTCAGCTGTTCAGATAATTAATATTTTTAGAGTGCTTAAAGCATAATCACATACATTTAATAATTCCAACAACCCTATGAGAAAACTTACTTTCTCTTGCCCAAAGTCACAGAGCAAGTAAGTAGTTAACTCCCAGGCTCAAGCTCAAGTCTTCCTTAAACACTGACTTACATTCTTAAGCAAACCACTCAACAATTACCAGGGCAGTAGGAAGCCCTTGGTGCAGGAAAGACAGAGATAAAAGAGCTTATGCCAGGTAAAAGGCTACACAAAATTAAGGTAGGCGCAGTGATAGAGGTATGCATGGGATGCAGCGAAAGCCCAGAAAAGAGGACCACAGAACTTTTTTGGGATATGCAATATGAGCTAAGTTTTATTTTTTATTTTTTATTTTTTTAAAGATTTTATTTATTTATTTGAGAGAGAGAGAGAGAGAGAGAGCACATGAGGGGGGGAGGGTCAGAGGGAGAAGCAGACTCCCTGCCGAGCAGGGAGCCCGATGCGGGACTCGATCCCGGGACTCCAGGATCATGACCTGAGCCGAAGGCAGTCGCTTAACCAACTGAGCCACCCAGGCGCCCTATGAGCTAAGTTTTAAAGAAAGAGAGAATATTAGTGAGACCAGGCTGTAGGAGAATGGCAGTAGAGGGACGAAAGAATGTGTGCAAAGAATAAGAGCTACTTTATATTGAGCACTTGCTGTTCTCTGTGCTTCACTGATCTCCACTATCGTAGATAGCAGATACTACTATATTTCCCTTTATAGTTGAGTAAAGCAAGGACCAGAGAGGTGAAGTAATTCGCCCAATGTTACACAGAGCCTAAATTTCAATTTAGATAGGCTCAGGATGCTTAATAACCTCCGCACATCCCACCACTCACACCATGTGAGAACACAACAGTGCTTGTTCAAGGACAGGCCAGTCGTCTAAATTGCAGAAACACAGAATATGCATGAAGAAGTGTAATACATAAAAGCTAGTGGAATGGGCAGGAATCAGGTCTTAATCTGCATTCTTGGCAGGCTATGGTGCTTGATGCTTGGTGCTTGGCTCTGCCCTCACAGTGATGGAATGCAGGCCGCTAGAGAATATTTATGACGGAGGAGGCATAATCTAGTCTATGATTAGAAGGGTCCTTCTGGATAAACATAAAGGTGGAAATGGAGACAAGGAGACCACTTGGGGTCTCTTATAATAACACAGGCAAGAAATAGTAAGGGATGAAACTAAGATAGTGGTATCGAACATGGAGAAGAGAAGGTAGATTCAACAGATATTTAGGATGTAATATATACAAGATGTGGTGTTTGAAGGAAGAATCTCAATCCACACTCAAGATTTTTCATGTTATGAAAGGTGAATGGCAGTGTTATCCACTTGGATATCAAATACAGAAGGGGGTGTGGATTCAGGGAATTGTGTGGAAATTAGTTCAGCTTTGGACATGATGATTTTGTGGTAGTTTTGGTAAGAGGGACCGGAGAGTTATTGGGCAGTCAGTTCAGGACATAGGTTTAGTGCTCAGAAGAGACCTGGGGTTCAAGCTGGTATGTGATAGGGAGGGTCCTGGATACATATGAGAGCTGCTGGGCAGCAGTTTTAGAGTCAGAGGAGAAGCAGACCCAAGAGGGAGCCCTGAGAAATGGCCAGGTAAGGAGCTGGTGGGAGGAGAGCACCCAAGAGGCTGCTTGAGAGGGAGGAAGAGATCCAGGAAATCCTGGTGTCTCTGAAATCTAAGGGAGAAGGAGCTTCTGAGCAGAGAGAATTGGTCCATAGTAACAATCGCTACAGAAAGGAAAAACAAGACCAAAGCAACCTGGAGATATTTGTTGACTTCACACTCGCCCTCACATTTCTTCAAACCATGTGAGAGCCAAACACCATCCAGTACAAAAGCAAATGGCTCCCTTGATTATTCAGTTGGTTTACATGTGGAATCTCTGCAGCGTACATAATTATCTACTGCTCCTTGATGTGCAAGGGAAATTTAGGAGGAATATGAACAAAATGCCTCTTCCAATGTATTTGGTCACGCGACAGGCAATTAGAAAACAACATCAACAAAATGAGTTGAATATATAATAGAGCTATGGGAAATTGTGCTATGGAGAAAAAGATACAAGTAAACCTAAATGCTGAAAGATAAACATTGTACAACAGGTATTAAAGAAGTGTGTTGTCATATAGAAACTTAAGAAGTGGTCAGTAGCATCACAGGCAGGGATGTGCTAATAAATAAATCCACCAATGCATCTTTATTATGCATCTTCTAGGCTCACATTGCCAGGGGCACCGTGGGTGCTGCCCCGCGGTATAATGTAGGATCTTGGATAAGGAGACAGGCGATACCAACACACAGGCAAAAGTAGGGGTCCGCAAACACATGGATAAGAATGAGGGCTTCTCGGTCAGATCGACCAGAGACGGAGTTCCCTGCCCCACCCTTACTAACCTGGACGCAAGTTAGGTAACCACTATAATTACCATAAGCTTCAGTTTTGTCATTCATGATATACAATATTCTATTGTTTCCTGTTACTATCATAAGGAAATAATAGCCAACTTTTATTGTGTATTTTATTATATGCAATATACCATGACTGTTCTATCTGATTTAATCATCACATCTATCCTCTTCAGTTTGTTACTACCTTTATCCCCCTTTTCCAGATGAAGATACCAAGGCTCAGACAGGTTTAGAAACTTGTTCAGGAACACACAGTAAGTGGCAGATTTAAAGTCTTAGCCTCGAGGACATGCTTCTATAGACCATAGTCTCCTGCTTCTCAATAAGCATCATGGTGGTTCCAGGGAACACAAATGTCTGTTCCATGGAGGCAGAGGGATGGGACTGTGGGATGGTAGGATTTGGACAGGCAGAGGGCACTCTTCACAAGCTGTCCACCGAGCCCTTCCCAAACACCACCATATTAAAATTCCTATGGACATGTATACTATAGACCGTACACGTGTGCGTGTGCACACGTGCACACATACACACACATATACACATAAGTACTTCTATTCTTTTTTTTTTTTTTTTAAAGATTTTATTTATTTATTTGAGACAGAGAGAATGAGAGAGAGAGAGAGAGCACATGAGAGGGGTGAGGGTCATAGGGAGAAGCAGGCTCCCTGCCGAGCAGGGAGCCCGATGCGGGACTCGATCCAGGGACTCCAGGATCATGACCTGAGCCGAAGGCAGTCGCTTAACCAACTGAGCCACCCAGGCGCCCAAGTACTTCTCTTCTTATATAGGTGTGTAAAATAGAGCAGGATTTTAAGAGAAAATATACCTGAGCGACTATGATGATGCTTTCCCCTGCTTAAGTCAAAGCCATGTTGGTGGGAGCCAAGTTTAAACTCTCAGCCCTTTCCCCTGCTCAAAAGCGGACAACCTGTCAATCAGCAGGGAGACACCTTACCCAGGAGTGGAAAGGCAGTCACCTAACTGCTCCCTACCAATTTAGTTAGAGATTCGTTCTAACTCTTATTCGAAGTGCCTAGAAATTAATGTAATATTTCCTGTACTCATTTGCATTGCCTGCGGGCTGGAAGCGCCCCCTGTGAGGGCCACCGAGTTAGGCAGGGAGCTGTATCCAGGGCAACTCAGCACCAAGTGAAAGCAGAAGGAGCCCTTGTAGAGTGGCGCTGACACTGGGATTAGGATCTGTTCTATGAGACCGTGCCAGGCTGATAAATTGAAGTGGCAATTTGGGATTTCACCAGATAGAGAAGTAAATGTATTAGAATGAGGAAAATCCAAGGAGAGCAAAGACTGGGAGAACCATACAAGTTGGCGAGTGAGGTTTTGTTTTGTTTTGATTTTTAAATTCAAGTCTCTCCTTTTGGCTTTGCGTTTGAATCCTGAATTTCACCATCTCTTCTGCTACTGCAAATATATTAGCAACGTGGATTGCCTTTGTTAGTCTAAACTGCCGTGTGTTTGCAAATATGTTTCAAGAGAATGCCGCTCAAGAGAATGCTTCTCTTGGACCCAAATCACAGTGTCTACAAGTAACTCTTGACCTTGAAGCATCTGTGCCCTGCGTGCAATGAGACCAGGTGCAGGAGCCGTTGAAATCTTCCTAAACTATTCATCTCTTATTGATTCCCTTGTTCTAGTGTGAGCAGAGAGACACCTACACACTAGTTTAAAATTCGGAGCTCCCAAGACTGTGATGAATGAAGGAGACATGGGATTCGGAAGTACAGAATTTTCTCAGCCAGGAATTGCTGGGAACCTTATTATCCTGGCACATCCTAAACACATTCATTAATTTATTTCTTTAGTCTACACATCCCCAAACATTTCCAGGATCACTATTTTTTCTTAAGCTTAATTACTTGGCAATTCTTCTAAGTGCTATATAACTTTTAAATGAATAAAGATAATTTTTGAGAATTCAAATTAATTGGGAATACTATGAAGTGTTGGCAGGGGTGGGGTGGGGAGAGGAAGCAACTGGAATTCCTTTCACTACATTAGAATCTACTAACCCACAAATGATGTTGTCGCACACACACCAGGGAAAAACCAATCCACTCCCATAAAAAGTTTATGAAAGAAGCATGGGCCCCTTTAAACACGTAGATTGTCCTCTATTGCCACTGAAAATATTTCTCTCATTTCCAGTACTTTTACAACTTAGGTAAAATAAACAGAGGCACCATCATGCTCACGGGAAATCTGTTACCTCACTTTCAGAGCCAGGGTTTATTTTTAAGCTGCTTTTTCCACCTAAAAGTTAGTTAACATTTGGAAAAAGCCAGACAACTCATCGGTTCCTGAATCCTAAGAAAGGCCCATATGGCAGGCGAAAAGCCGCAGGGGTAGGGTGAAGCATGTGGCGATGGGTTTTGCTTCTCATCGTAGTGATGGTGGTGGGATGGTCTACATATTTTATACCTTCCTCGACCCTATGCAATTCCTCTGCCCAGAATAGTGACAGTGGATGAAACTGTCTTCTTTGGTCTTCCATATAGGTAGCTCTGTATCCGTGCACACACTTCAAGCCCTGCTCCTTTGTTCATACTGTTCCATCTCTTCAGAATACCTTCTCAGAGGCAGATACTGGGAAACATTTGCATGGGCCACTTACAAGACTCTCTACCCAATTTTGTATTTATAATTTGCACTATTTATCTTAAAAAGGGACTCAACGGTGTACACACTTCAGGTTTCATAAACCTGGATCTTTCCCAGGCCTGTCTTATCCTCTCTCCACTTATTCAAGTCCCTGTTCATCTCCTAAAACACTGGGCAGGCCCTTCTTTCCTCACCTCACTGACCTTGTTAGTACCTGAAAGCCTTGTTACAAAATAGGGAAAATAAGGAAACAAGTCTGGACTGCAAAAACATCAGACTGTTCTTTCATTAACCTTGGTCTCCTCTGACTTATATAAGACATGTAAATAATGAGAACCATTTCCATTTGCATTTTTTGAAAATATTATATAAATGCTGGGCAAACTTCATGTTTACCTTAAAGTCTAGCATCACTGGTCTGTGTTTCACTGAGGTAAATGTTTTTTCAATGGAGGTCATTTGCTTACATACAAATACGTAATTGATTTCAGATTGCTTTCATTTATCACTAAAATTTTAGATACAAAATTAATTCCCTTTAAAGCTTTTCAACACTCTAATCTCAAAAAATTAGATGGAACCTATAAGACTAAGCCTTTTATAAAATGATGACAAATCTGAAAACCTCTGCATTCTAAACAAAGGAGGATTCTTAACATCATGAATAACGTGTCTATAATACAATATATTACTTCATTTATTTTTTCATAAAACAGCGCTTTATATACTTCTAATACCTGGCATATGGAGAACAGTTTTTTAAGATACAGCATTTTACAACTCTGGGTGATATTTTTTATAAAGGTGTCTAATGTGTCAGAGAATAACTTATAGAAGCTAAACAGCCACCTCCACTTTTTCAGAAAGTCAAATCTTGACAATTTGTTACTTAAAGACATTTTTGCATTAGAAAAAAAGAATTGATGGGGATACCCAGGTGGCTCAGTCAGTTAAGGTTCCAACTATTTTTTTTTATTTATTTATTTTGATGTAGTGTTCCATGATTCATTTTGTGTATAACACCTAGTGCTCCATGCAGAATGTGCCCTCTTTAATACCCATCACCAGGCTAACCCATCCTCCCACCCCCCTCCCCTCTAGAACCCTCAGTTTGTTTCTGAGAGTCCATAGTCTCTCATGGTTCGTCTCCCCCTCCGATTCCCCCCCCTTCATTTTTCCCTTCCTACTATCTTCTTCTTTTTTATATATATATAATGTATTATTTGTTTCAGAGGTACAGATCTGTGATTCATCTGTCTTACACAATTCACAGCGCTCACCATAGCACATATCCTCCCCAATATCTATCACCCAGCCACCCCATCCCTTCCACCCCCCCCACCAGTCCAGCAACCCTCAGTTTGTTTCCAAAGATTAAGAATTCTTCATATCAGTGAGATCATATGATAATTGCCTTTCTCTGATGGACTTACTTCACGTAGCATAATACTCTCTAGTTCTATCCACGTCATTGCAAATGGCAAGATTTTTTTTGATGGCTGCATAATATTCCATTGTATATATTTACCACATTGTCTTTATCCATTCATCTGTTGATGGACATCTTGGCTCTTTCCATAGTTTGGCTATTGTGGACACTGGGGTTCACATACCCCTTCGGATCCCTACATTTGTATCTTTGGGGTAAATAAAGCGTCCAACTCTTGATCTTGGCTCAGGTCATGGTCTCAGGGTTGTGAGACTGAGCCCCTTGTCAAGCTCTGCACTCAGCATGGAGCCTGCTTAAGATTCTCTCTCCCTCTCCTTCTCTCTGCATCGCCACCCCCACCACTGCCCCATTCATGCTCCCTGGATCTCTCTAAAAAAGAAAGAAAAGAAAGAAAGAAAGAAAGAAAGAAAGAAAGAAAGAAAGAAAGAAAGAAAGAGAGAGAGAGAGAGAGAGAGAAAGAAAGAAAGAAAGAAAGAAAGAAAGAAAGAAAGAAAGAAAGAAAGAAAAAGAAAGAAAAAAAAAAAGAAGAAGAAAATGGAAGAAGAGCAAACAAAATCTCATTCTCCTTACTTTAGATCTGGAGCAGTGCTTCTCAACCATAATGTGCATACAGATCATATAGGGGTCTTGCAGATTCAGACTGGTCTGGCCTGGAGCTAGAGAGTCCACCTTTCTCACACGCTGCCTGGTGACCCTGATGTTGTTGGCCCCTGGACTACACTGTGCAGCAGGAGTCTAGTAGAAATCTTCGTTCTTTCTTCTACCCTCTCCAACTTACCATTTATTTATTTATTTATTTATTTTTGAGATATAGGTCAGAAATCTTATGACATTCTAATCTCATTAATGACTTAGAAGAGCTAGAAATTTCCTTGGAAAGAGCTCGAGTTTTCAATGATTTGAAAAATAGCTAGTATGTGAATGGGAAGAGATGGCTAAGGAGAAGATCTGATTGATGCCTAGGCTGGAAGTAAGAAAGACTGAATTTTCATTGGTAGATCTAAGACTAATAACAGTGTGATCCTGGACAAGTCATTGGGTCTTTCCAAGCCTTGGTCTCTTCATGTTTAAAATCGGGATGCTGGCCTTGTGGAGGCCTCCCTCTGGTTTCTAGATTCTATAATGTTGGCCATGTGTTTGCACGTGTCATGAAGGACAGCACATAACTAATCTGTTTACTTGGGCTATTTTAATAATCAGGGCAGACTGCTAACCAACATATCTGCACAATCAGTATAAGGATACTGGGGCTTAACGTCAATTAGGAAGATTGCCGGAAATAATATATACTTTGTTTCTTTCTTTCTTTGTTCATTTATTGCCAACTCTAGACTCTGCTTTTGTGCTTTACTCATAGTAGAGAGTAGTACCCAAAATGAGAGCTAGGACATGTGAATCAAGACTTGTCTGTACCATAATCTACGTACGTAGATCGTACCCACAAGCTATGGGGCTTTGGATGAGTCATCTAAACTCTCTGTGAATGGGCATTTCAATCCCCATCTTAGGAAAGTAACACCTAGCCCCACTAACTCACAGGACCATTAAGAAGCTAGAGTGGGACACAATATACATATGATGCTTTAGAAAGTTTTAAAAAGTGCCTTGCAAATGCAGGTTATATTTTTATCATTCCCCACAGCTTTTCTAAATAATTTATCAACTAGCAAACAAAAATACACTTTGCATTTTGTTAGGCAGGCATTTTCTTTTCATCTATTTATTGACTAAAATAAACACAAAGAGGCAGGAAAAACAGAAAGAGATGAGTAAATGAAAGAAAACATTTTCCAACAACATGCAGAAATCTATGGAAATAGATTTTCTCTGAAGAAAAGAATCTATTAGAATATTCTTGATGATCTAATAAAAAAAGGAAAAAGACTCAAAAGTTTCATAAATCATTTTGCACTTATTTTGTTATTAGGAGAAGAGGGAATTGTGTGGCAATACGTAAATTATGAACAGAAGAAATTATAAAGTGCACATCTGCAAAGGAAATAGTTTGGGAATACAGTTAATAACTTTGCCCATACCATTTTACATTGTAATGGAGTAACCACCGAACTATTATGGAAACGAAAAATTTCCTTGACAAAGTTGCATTTTTAATAGACCCATAATATGTAGTGTTGTTCTATTTTTCTTCTTACTGGATGAGTACAATGATCATCATGCTAAATGTGATCTAAATTCCATCTCTTCTCACTGCTCCTCGAATGCTTGAAGTTTATGTAATACATTAAAATATGAAGCATGCGCTATCGCCATCAAAGAAACTAGAGAAATTGTTGTAAGCATTTGTTTGGATTCTTTTAAATCCCACGACAAGCAGAAATGCACATCACTACTGAAAATCTGAAATACATTTAGTCACCTTGCAGTCTGGCAAATCTAGCTTTGCTTGCCCTACCTTAAAAGTGAGACAATTCTTAAGTCCCTCCAATATAAATTTTAGTCACATAACTGAGGAAAGGTAGGATTTCCATCATACCTTCTTCCTGACTGAAAACAAACAAACAAACAACAGATGTGAGGGCCTCTGGATTCTTGAAGCCTGGTTAATTGAAGTTTCTGCACAACTAAAAAACAGTATTATTTTAAAGCCTTATTCTTTTAGCCCTAGTTGAAAGTGTTTTTTAGATCTGTCCTAGAAAATGCAGTCTGGTGTGCATAATGAATTCTTACTTTCATAATTAAGGATTTTGCACTACCTCCGGATCATCACTTTAAACATCATTTCTCAGTGTCCAGGACTGTAACACATAAAAGTTTAAGATGTGTACCATTCCCAGGGTATCTATCCCTGGAACTCTTTGTTTTAGCACACAGCATTATTTTCTTAAGGGTCCTAAAATTCAAGAATAATTTTGAAAATATCCGGTAGGCTTTCATCTTTTTCTATTGCTGCAACTGCCCCCGTTGGAACCCTCACCATCTTGTACCCAAACCCCTGTGCCACCCTCCTAGCCAGGCTCCCAGCTTGGGCTCCTCCCCTTTGTACCCTCCATCTATGGGCACAGTCACCTTTCTAAAGCCCAGTTCGCTCAGGTCAGCCCTTGGCCTTGATTCCAGCTTGAGAAAGCAAACCAAGCACTCATGGCTACCTCCCCTTCCTTTCCAAGTCCTGCTGAAAAGGCAGAAGAGATTTGGTTTTGTTTCCCAGAGAATAAAACCCTAAGAGCTCTGGTAAATAAGAAAGCAAGCCAGAAGCAATCTGATAAGGTTGGAGGAAACGGACCCAAAGCAAATGGAAGTGAATGGAAGGCCAGAAGACCAGAAGGAAAACCGCAGCCCAACCCATCTGAGGTAAGATGAGCCCAAGTTGAGTCAACAAGTTCCAAGAGTGGGAGTGAGCTGTGGGGCTGCTCTAGGGAGGGACTTGAATTCCATTCTGCACAGCCGCACCTCGGAGAAATTTCTCCCCATTCTCCTTCTCCAGTGTGTCAAATGAACAGGAGCAAACCATAGTTTTCCCCCAAGATAAAACCTAAGATTGCCTTTCCAAAGAAAGTGGGTGATATGGCTGGTAAGTAAGCCCAGTGAGGGAGCCGGATGTAATATTACACCTTCTAGCCAGCAGCGAAGGAGAAAATAGAGATCGCAGTGCTCCAAGGCCAAAATAAAGCCTCCTGATCTGCCAGTTGTGGGAGTCCTGCGAGGGCATGCCTCCTCCGCACCCACACCTCCTTCAGACAAACCTGACAAACACACGGTGCTTCCATCTGAAGAGGAGGTCTGTTGGAAACCACGCTGCGGAGGAAACACGCAGGGATGATCACCGTATTTCAGGGACAGCAACAGTACAAAAGAAAAGGACCAAGAAGAACTTGGGAGAACAGATGAGTTAATAGAGAAAAGAGAGCTGTTCCGCAAACAAAAGAAAACGAGCTATTACAATCTTCGCTTTAAAGCTGGGGCGACATTACTAAATGAAGGTTCACTAAATCATCCTGCGTCACGCAACTAGTCTGTGGGATATTCCAACAAAATTTGTTTGACTCCAAAGTCTGTGTTTCCACGAAAACACATCCTGTGCCAGGAGAGCAGGTCACCTTTTGAAGCAGAGGATGATGTGTGAAAATGGGGCTGGAAGGATCGGTAGAAATGGGGCAGCTGGAAAGGAGAAAGGGAGGGTGGAAAGGAATTTTAACCAGGGGAAGAGTGTGAGCAAAGAAGCATGCAAGGTGTATTTGGAAACACTTGACGTCGAAGATTTGTCCTGGGGAAGTGTGAGACAAGGGAGAAGAGCCAGGTTGAAGACCGATGCCCCAGTTTTAAATGCCCAGGAGTAGAGTTTCAGTTCTGCCCTTGCTCGCAGTGAAGAACCGGAGAAAACTTTTAAGCAGAGGGGAAGTTCCGAGCAGTAGCAATACGATTCTCCTGAGAGGTATGCAGAATGTATTGGGGAGGAAAAAAGGCAGGAGCAACAGCGGTATGAGGAGGTTTGGGGGCTCCTCTTATGACTAAAACTGTCTCAGAGACCGAGCACTTCAAAGAAGCGCTGACATCTCTTTAAATTTGACACATGCATGTTCTGTGTCTATTAAAACTCTGGTTTCATTTTCATTTATCTTTCTATTTGTACTAAAAGAAAAACATACGTTCAAATTGAGCCCCGGTTCTAACCAGTACATTTCAGATCACTGGTGTTAATGGGTCAAGTCCCTGGAGGGCTCCACATTTAGAATAGGCTGTTCGCACATGCGAACAGGGCTCATACATTTTGTCCATGCTCCTGAAACAATTGATGTACTCCAGTATATGGTGTATGTTTTTTATAATTACACCAGAAGAAAGCATTCTTTATGGAAATAAATGTGCTTTTTAAAAACACATTTCTGAAAAGCAGCAGGCAAGGCATTAATAACAAAGTGAAATGATAAACCGAATGGAAGTCTGAGAAAAATTCTATATTTGTATTATACAGGCATTGTTTTCATTCCTGGCACCTTATTTTTCATGTACATAAAGAGAACGCAAGCTACAGCAGGGTGAGACAAAGATCAATGCTGAATGTATTACTTGGCACTGGTCAGACGCAGTTTAATAAGAAAAAAATTGATCCATTAAGCTAAACCTAATTTTTGGCCGAAAATGGTTGAAATCTCTTCTTTATATTGCTAGCTTCATAAAGACCTATAATATTTGGAAGAAACAACTCAAGGCTGAGTTTAATAGGATTAAATGTATTGCAAATATACTTGACAAGAATCTATCAAGTTGTTAATGATTGCTATTAATATCAAACAATTTTTGTATAGAATTTTTTATTAGAGCCATTGTAAAATACAGCCATAAGAAATGTAATATAAAAAGGTTTTCAGGTAATTTGTAACAGCTACAATTGCAGAACTCAAATCCTAACCTACAAGATACAGTAATTTATTTTATCAATCAGTTTCTAACACAAGTGCAATTCAATTTGTAAAGTATTTAAGTGTTGGTTGTAGGCCTGTGTGGCCAAGTGCAGAAGGACCACATCTCCAGCTGGTCGTAGTGCTGCTACCTACCTGTCAGGAGATTGTAAAGCGGAGGATTTGGCATTATAAGATGTTGAAATATTTTTGAAGATGCAATACTAACTTCAAAAAGATTATTTTAATGCAGCTTCATCTCAGATCATTAAGAAAGCAGAAGTTTTAGTCTGAAATTTCACAGAACCATGGAACTTTAAAGATAGTATGGGATTCAGTTAGACTGGCTGGTTCAGTCTGCCATCTATAGATACAGAAACTAGAGCCACAGACTGATTCTGTAAGATAATCTGCCAAGTGTGCATACACTGGAGGAATGCTGGATGTTTTTACTCACGAGATGAAAAATGCTGTAATGAAAACGGAGGCTGCAGAGAAGTGAAATAGACACTTGTAGCCATAACCACCATATATCAACCTGAAAAACATATGCACAATAAATGTTTTTTACCTAAATCATAAAGATTTTGGTTCGAATGCTCTAATTCTTTACTTCCCTTTCCTTATAGGAATAGTCAGTATGATATAACAATAAATCCAGAAATACTACACACACACACACACACACACACACACACCAACACTCACCTATACACATTTTGCTCCGAACTTAAATAATCATTTTAAATGGATCCATGTAAATTAGAATATTTTAAAGATCATGATTTATATAACCAATTATGCTAATAACATATTTTTTAAATGACTATGTTCCCCAAAACTGGTAAAGAAAAATCATGTTCTTGTACCTGTTTAAAAAAAAAAAAATCTCCTACGGCCTGGGTACTGGGTGGTGAGTTATGCCCTTTTACCTTCAGGGTACCAATTTAAATCCCCTGCACATCAGGAAGGAGGAAATATTGTTTCTGTTTTAATGGCTGTCCAGTGTTCTATGCAAAATAGATAGGAGGTTTCGGTTCAGTTCTTAGTAGATAGATGCTTACATTATAGAATTGTCACCCAGGAGAAAGGACAGGAGCTGAAAGATTATGGGGGAGAGGCACCCTCTCACTTACATACAGTGGGACATCTAGGGTGCCTAAGAAAATGCTTTTCAGTTTACAGGGGTTGATTAAGTATTCCTCATAATTACTGGATTGATTACAATTGGTCAAATCTGAATGTTTCCATGTGCATAGGTTTTTACACACAGTGCTGGTGGCCAAATATTGTGATCATTAGATCATGGGGAGCTAAGACTACCTTTCTCTGAATTACAACTCCTGAATATTTTGACTGCAAAGTATGATGTAAAAACTCTGTTGATGATTAATTTGTATTTTAAGCATATAAATCACTTCTTGGTTGCCATGTTAATACTGATTTAGAAAAATATACACTTCAGTTTATATTGATCTGTTTTTCTAATTCATCAGAAGGGTCTAATATGGTTGCTTTTGCAATTTACTTTCAAAGTTATCCTTTTAGGAGATGAAGTAACCAAAAGATATTGAAAATCCAAAGTAAATTACATCGTACCAGTTAGACTTCCCTGAAGAAATGGATACACCCCTGTAATCCGCTCAGCTCACAGCTAATAGGCAGGGGATTCAGCTCTGTCTTCATCTTTACTAAACTATGACTCTCTTTTAAGCACACAACATTTGTCTTCAGAACACCTATCAAATATTTAGTATCTCCTCTAACACAATTAAATTTCCTATTAAATTACAATCTACATTATGAATCAGAGCTTTAAAATGTATATAAAATCCACAACTATATTGTAATACTTACGAGAGCACACCAAAATGGGATGCTTTGAAAAATAACATGTCTCATTTTCAAAGCTCCAAACATGTAATTTAATAATTTTTTTTAAATCCCTGGTTTCTTGAAACTGGTTTGCTTACAGAAGTTGGGTTTGTGTATAATTTGCTAATGGGGAAAGGACCTAAATAAACATACACTAGGGAGAAAAAATAAACCTTAATCCCTAAATGAAAGTTGAACTTGCATATTGCCATAGGAGGGCACACAACAGATGTCATCCAAAGCAAAGAAAGAGAAACTGAATCATATCTATCTATGCATATATGTCTGCAGACAGAATGTATACGTGTGTGTGCATGAAGACAGATGATCAGATAGACATACATTTGATGCCTTTCATACTATAAAACAAAAGCTAGAGAAGGAGATAACAGGTGATAAAGACTATCACAAATTTTCAAAGTAACTAAATTTAACTAAATGCAGTCTCTCGAATAAAAATAATGACAGAATGGGAAAACCTTGCTGGGGCTCCTATCCTTGAGTGTCATCTAGAGAAAAAATATTGCACGCAAAACTGTAAACAGTGGACAGAGTATCTAGAAGTAATCGATGTTTCAGAATTCATTGAACTGTGGAAAGGAAATTAATATAAGAAAGCTCAACACTAACAAAAATACAATTGCAGGAGAAGAGATCTAAAGAAATCAAAGATAGTGAAGGAACTTTAAAAGGGAAGTAAGTTTTGGAAATGTCTGTAAAGCTATAGGCTATTCCAGGGAACTCATAAGAAGGCGAAATCATGGTCTAGTGCATGGCCCAACAAGAAAAAAAGTCAGATGGGAGGACAAAAATGAAAATTACTAACCGTCTCATAAGACAATTTCCTTCCTTGCCATTAATATAAAAGTATGTAGCCACTAAAAATGTTTCCCAGGTTTAAACCGATGGTCAGTCTGTGTGGAGTCCTGATTCTATTTCCTAGAAATATTTTGTTAGAGTTGCTATCAACCAACGTGTCTCTGTATTCCTTTAAAAATTTATAGCAAACCTACAGAACAAATCTATAACCACATATCATTAGATATTTACTACTATTAGTGTAAAATTGTTTTTATTAATTCACATGATGTCCAAGTCCTGAAGCTAAAATAGAATCCAGGTCTTTTGATTCTTGGTTTACCTTTGAAGTTAATTTTAAATGCTGCTTTTCCATGAAATTTCCTAATAATATGTAGTCAGTTTCCAGCTAATCAGGATAATGGAAAGAGGGAGGTCGTAGATCACCAAAATCATGATTAAGACAAAGCTAATAAAAACATGTTTTAAATGGAGTCAATGTAAACTGAGTTAAAATTACATCCAATTGGCTAATTTAATTATGATGCATTTAGACAATGGAATACATGCAACTACTGTTTTTTCAAAAGATGAGGTTGCTATATTAATATGTTTACATATGAATAGATAAATATATACATATATTGAAATGTAGAAACGAAATACATTGTTATTCATGTGAAAACTGGGCATGTGTGTGTGCATAAAATTTTGACTTTCTGGATATATTTTAACATCTGAAATGATGTGCACCAAAATAGAGTGATTGCCCCCAAAAATATGTCCAATATGAGGATGGTCTAATTTGGTCTTGTTTTTGCTAGCCAGTCCCTCCTGCGGATTATGGCTCTTACTTCCTCTTCTCAAAACACTCTCACTTCAATGTCACCAGCCCTGGCTCCAACACATCAACTTACTCTTATCAACTTGTTAAACATGAATCCCATGGTGGTGTTTGGATCAGGCTAGCCAACTAGAACCTCCATCAAAGTTACCTTCCATTCTGAAATCATCAGAGATTTTGCCTTATCAATCCAGATTAACACTAATTCAGGCATTCCTCGTGCCCCCTACTGACTGACGAGAGCCCAGCACTGCTTTGCCAACGTCACCAGGAAGGAATGCCTTCTCATGGCTTTAGGGCTTTATCTCTTTGTTTTTCAATCTACTTGAATAACTTATCCAAGACTCAAAAAAATCAATTTATAGTTTTATTTTTCAAGTTAAAAAAAAAAACTTCTTCCTCTATTTAAACGATAATGCCAAGTTGTTGAACGCTTCCTCTTTTTCTAATTGTTTTACAATTTCAAGATTTTTTTTCTTGAATGTTAAGCATTTTCCTTTTTACGTTAGGTTGACAACATGTCAAGTACATGGCTACTCCTCTGATGGGTAGGTAGCATAGAGTTTTTGCATGTAGCAGGACACACTGCATGGCATTTATTAATACGTATTTCTAAACAGTAGATGTCTTCTGATATCTAGGGTGTTTGTTTTGAGTAGATTTATAGTGGGGGCTCTGTTTCTCTTTTAACCACAGTAAATTTGCAAATTGATTAAATTATAATTAATTATATTTATTTTCTGACGACTGCCTCTCTTGCACCACTAGCTAGTACAGTGTCATATAACTAAATCAAATAGGCAGATATACAAACACACAAGGGGAGGCATTTAATGTGGTGTTGCAAATCTTTCAGTTTGTCTAGTTATCATCCCACCCCTTCAATCCTTTCTGCTTCTTCCCCACTGAGAAAATGAGAAAGAGAGAGAGACATTTTTATATTCTTTGCTTTGGGTATATATTCTCTTAATCTAGGACATTATTAAGCTGCTCAGAATATTTGCAAAAGATATATATTATCTTATTTAACATTAGCCTTTCCCTCCATCACCAAAAACAGATTTATAGAATTTCAGTGGTAAAAAAATGGAGATAGGATACTGGAAATACTAAGTGTAGACAAAGTCTTAGCAGTGATTCCTCCAGGTCTGTAAATACATATAGGGTATTTTCAGTATTACTCACCTGTGTTGACCCAGCACTTTTGAGAGAAGTCTAGTTAAAGTTGTCAAATGTTATTACAATTATTCCCTAAAATTAACTATAATTAAAATGACTAAGAATAAATATATAAACAACTATGTATGTGTGTTTAATCAGTAATACCACTCAATTTGATCATTTTAATAGATTATATATAAATGTGCATTGTTGAATACAGTTGTTGAAGTACATACCCATCCTAGGCCTACAGGATTTTACATATATATATATGTGTGTGTATATATATATGTACACACACACACACACACACAGAGATATGTATATCTGGGGTGTTGTGAGCACCTATAAAATTGTCTTTACAATATTTATTATCTTACTTTTCATAGTCATTTATCATATGGCCTATGTAAAAAAAAAAGTTAGAAACCAAAATTCCTGAATTGTATCCCCGAGTGGAATAAAGAGTGCACAAAGGAAAAAAAGAACATGGTAGCCATGGGATAGATGTTTGAAGACCCCATAGAATGAGAAATTAAATGGAAAAAAACAAAGAAAGAGACTGAGTGGGAAAAGCAAGGGGAAGAAAGGAAACTAGATTATACATTCCTCCAGAGAATTATCCTTATTGTCTAGTTCTTTTGTATCTTCCCTCAACACTTACATGGCTGTTTAACATGTGGTGGGCTCTCAGTAAATGTCACTGACTTGCTGGAAAGGTAGAGCAGTAAGCACGTTGGCTAAGGAGAGAGGAAATGAATGTGTGGGCAATTTGCAAAGTTGACACTGTTCATTCTCCGTATTACCTAATGGATATTTTTCACTTCCCATATCATTGATGACATTGGTTTCACTTTTTTATAGCCCCAAAGTAGTATCTCAATGATTAAGAGAGGTGCATTTTCTTTAGCATGTAGGTGACTGAAGTTTCCAAAAGAAAACTTTCTCAGGGGGCACCTGGGTGGCTTAGTCATTAAGCGTCTGCCTTCGGCTCAGGTCATGATCCCGGAGTCCTGGGATCGAGCCCCACATCGGGCTCCCTGCTCTGCAAGAAGCTTGATTCTCCCTCTCCCACTCCCCCTGCTTGTGCTCCCTCTCTTGCTGTCTCTCTCTCTGTTAAATAAATAAATAAAATCTTTAAAAAAAAAAAAAACAGAAAAAGAAAACTTTCGCAGGATCCTATCAAAAAACAAACAAACAAACAAAACTATAATACAAACAGATAGTACAAGAATGTGATGTATGGTCATAATGGCCTTAAAAACAAATGCTCATTTACTGAAAATGGGCTTTAAAGATTCCTATAGTCTACAGACTGAAACAGAAAAGGTCTAATTCTCAAAATACTAAAAAGAGCTCTGCCCATCCATTCTTTTTTCTATCTGCAATTAGAATTGTAGAATTCTCGTTGAAAAAATTAAGGATGTATTTTCCAACCTTAAAAACAGGGGATACTGTTTTCTTAAAGGGAACACACATATCAAAGCTGAGGCTCAAGTATTCAGCCAACAACAAAATTATTCACCAGAATATTTGGCCTTAAAGATGCTTAAAAATATGCATTCCTTCTTTCCAAGGCGGTTACCTGTTGTTCTTAAAGGAAGGTAGGAAAGAGAATCTGTCAACCAAGTCTGGCAACCAAAGACCATAAGAAAAATTATCCTTCAGGAAAATAGCCCCAATACATTTTTAAAAAGTTAATCAGCTCCAAGAGTCAAAACTGCAAAATGTTCTGAGTTCACAGAAACATGAAAATTTTTCAATTCAAAGAAGTAAACTTGTGGTTATTTCATTACCATGGAGAACATACCATTTCAGACATGGCACCGCCATTACCAGCAGGTATCATAGCAAGGTCTGTGAAAGCATGGAAAAAGAAATGCTTTTTGAAAGTCATGAAAAAGGAACATAATTATATACGATTAAGAGTCAAGATCATTTAGGGGACAGTAGAGTCCAGTACAATAAGGGTGTGGGTTTGAATCTCACCTGTGCCATTTGCTAATTATGTGACCATGATCAAATCACACAATTTCTCTGAAACACAGTTCAGAAAATGGGATTAATTTTACAAGCAAAGATATAGTTACCTAGAGTTTCCATCTCAGATCTATTCAGGGGAGAAAGTTAGTCCTTGGGATTCAAGTTATTTCTTAGCCCAATGCCATAAATATTCTTAAAGGAGAAATATATGCAGGGAATTTCAAAGAACAAGCATCAAGTACTTTTGGCGCATAAGATAAGACCATGTCTATGTGTGTATGACTATGTTAAATACACATTAAAAATTTCCCAAAGCCTACATATGAAATGATTGGTGGTATTTCTTTCTGGGAAGTGAGACCGGGAGTTTTAAGAGGGGGAAGAGCTCAGGCAGGGAAATTTTAACTTTCATTTTATTCCCTTCTGTAATGTTTAAGTCTTTAACAATGTCATATATATTATATGGTTCAAAAAATAATTTGGAAGACAAACGAATTATCTCAAACATCAGCATGAGGTAATATATCTTTTTCAGTATATGAAAGTAATTAATTCATGGTCCTTTTCTCCCAAAGACTAAATGATCTATGAAACATAAAGTATAAAAAATTTACCAAAAATAATTCATTTTTAATAGGAGATTAAAATGGCAATAAATGATTTTTTTTAACAATGCCTTGTAGTACATGATACTTTTGAGCTAATTACTAACATTAATATAGTAAATAGTACAAAATGTTCTCGACATTTGGTCCTTAAGACATAATCAGCCAACACTGTCACCACTATCATGATGAAGACTATAAACATCTTAGAAAAAATGGAAATACTTTTAGGATAGGGAGCAGAATCATTCTTATTCATCTTCACATCTCCCTTGCATACCACAATGCTTGGCACATAACAGATCCTTAATAATTAATTGTTGAATAAATACACAAATGAAAATAAGTTAATGGATGACACAGAAGTACATCCATTCAATACTTGCCCCAAACTGTTAGTGACTGTTTTGAAGATGTCCACCTTTTCATCCTTAGCTCCACCCTGCTTAGAGATCCTGCCCTAGCCCCTTAGAGTAAATCTTCCTTGCTAACTGGTCAGTGGCTCCTTTTTCTGATCTAAGTTGATTGAACCAGCAGTGGAGAGTGACATGAATTAAGCTACTAGATTCCCTTATTTGTAATTAGCTTCTCTCTGATGGGCACTTGAACAGGGAAGCTGAATTTGAGCCACGTGAAAATAGAGGAAAGAGAGGCCGTCCCCAGAGGTAGAAAAGAATATTTCCAAAACTCAAGAAAGAAGAGATGAGTCCTGTCATGAGGCTCAACTGCAATTAGTCCCATTGGGTATTCTGAGCTACCACTATATTCTTCCAAAATGTCACTGTTTTTTTTTAACTTTATTTTAAGTGGGTTTCTGTTCCATGCAAATGAGCATAGAGACTGTTCCACCACAACTATCTACAGAGTCTTCAGTATACACCCTAGCTTTTTCCACTATTAATATAGATGAACTATATATATTTATATCTAAAGCCAATCCCTCTACTTGTGCACCAGATCACATTCCTTCTCACCTACTCTGGAAAATTTGATCCAGCAGTTTACTCCTTTCTTGACTACATCAGCAATTTTTAGCTATCTACTGGATTAGCCCCTTCAGAATATACAAAGCAGCCGTTTTTTTTTTTTTTTCATCTTAAAACAAAGCAAAATTTCTGTTGACCCAGTGGTGTGCTAGGGTTGGCTCATACCAGCTTTCAAGAGCCATCTCCTTTCAACTCAGTGAAATCAGCCACGATGGGGGTGTTTACACTACTGAAATTGGCAAAAGCTACAAATCAGAACTGGTTTTTTTTTTTTCCCCAGAGAACCAGTGGTTAAATACTTACAAGCCTATCACTTTTTTGACCTCACTACCTTCACCAATTATCATCCCATTTTTTTGCTACCCTTTTCACCAAAATATATAAAAAGAGTCATGCATAAGCTTTTGTCCCCACCTCTCTACCGAAACTGCTCTTATCAAGTCTCCAATGGCAACCACATTGCTAAATCTAGTGGTCAATGACCTGTCCTCATATTACTTCATCTATCAGCAATGTTTGACCCGGCTGACCAGTTTTCTCACTAGTCATTTCTTCTCAGTCTCTTTTGCTGGTTCACCCTCTTTCCTCTGACCTCCTAGAGCTCCAGAGCTCAGTCATTGGCCCTATTCTCTTCTCCATCTACACTCACTCCCTTGATGACTACATTCAGACATGGCTTCAAAGACCACAGAGAGGCTCTATGTTGCCGGCCCAGACTTGTCTCTTGAATTCCACAGTCTTAGGTCCAACTGACTACATCTCCACTTGGCTATCTAAAAGATATCTCAAATTCAACAAGTTCAAAACCAAACTTCCAATCTTTCTTTCCAAACCTGTTTCACCAGCAATCATACATCTAAGATGATGGCAACACCATCTTTCAAGTTGCTCAAGCAAAAAACCTTGGAGCCGTCTTTGATTACCTTCTCACTCTCACACTCCACACCCAACCCATTAGGAAATCCTGTTGGTCCTATATTCAAACTAGTTCCAAAACACGATGTTTCTCACCCTATTGCACTGCTGCTAGCCTTGGTCAAATCTATAGTCTGGATTATCCTAAGAGACTCCAATAAGGCCCTGTACCTTACTATTACCATAGTCCTCCCCATATTGTTTATTCTCAAAACAAAAGCCAGAATGACCCTTTAAAAGTAAAGTCAGATCATGCCATTTCTCTGCTCAAAACACTAGGAGTGAACCCTAATTTGCTCAGAGTAATAGTCAAACTTTAGATAATGGCCTACAGACCCTTCATGAACTAGCCTCTTGTTAACTTTCTGACCCCATCTCCTAGGACTCTGCCTCTCACTCATCCTCTTCCAGCCACAATGCAGCTGCATCTTGAATATGCCAGACCTGCTTCTGCCTTTGGGCCCTAGCTCCAACTGTTTGCTTTGCCTGGAACCATCTTCTCCTACTTATGAACCTGGCTGACTCCCTTACTACCTTCCAGTCTTTTCTCCCATCTTCCCCAATTTAATATATTGCTTAGCCACCAACCTCCTAAACTCCTTGCCCTGTTCTTCTTTTTTCATTTTTTATTGTGCTTTCCACCTCTCAATCTACTTTATAATTTACTTATGTGTTATATTTGCTGTCTGCCTTTCATCACAGAAAGTAAACAACACAATGGCAAGGATTATCATCTGGCTAGCTGGTGACCCAGATATTTCAGGTAGTCTGCTCCTAGTAAATTCTTAACACATATTTGTTGAAAAAAAATTAATAAACGACCAACAAAGACCATAAATGGCAAAGACCTTAATGAATTTATAACAGAGAAGCAAATATGTGGTTATAAAAATTAGAAGTTTTAGAATTGTTTCCCTAATGAAATTTTCGCTTCTATAGTTTCCTGGTTAAAATTTAAAATTTACAGAAGAAATGTAGCAGTATTCCCACAACTGTACCTAAACCTCTCTCATATCTGGGACTCAAATCCTGGCTCTTATAAGAGCTCACAGCTCCTATAGGAGTTGTGCATTTATCAGTGGTGACACAAATGAGCCCGTGTAGTATTTTGTACATATGGTGTTAACTTTTATGCTTTAATATATATGTGCAATATGTCTGAATTATACTTGCTCTAGGAACCATCACTTTTATTTTACTGACTTTTGTGTATTTAAAATCTCAGGCATAATACAGTATTGAATTAAAGGTTTTTTGGTTGTTTAATTTCCACAGAAGTAAGGGAAATAAAAGAAAAAGAACAATTGTTTTAACATTCAAATTTTCTTCACGGCTTGTACAATGCAAAATTCTCCCAAGTTTAGGAAGTGCCAGAGAACTAAATATTAGAAGATGGATGTGAGGTCCCCAAACATCTCTGCGTTGACTTCAGTTAGGTTTCGAACACATGGTTATTAGCCTTAATTCATTGAAAATATGTTAAATAAAGGAATCATGTATGGAACTTATGAAAATACTGATGAAATATACTCATTCAAACATGAATTAAGACCTTATTGTAGTCATGGGTTGCGGTTGTTTCAAACTGAATCTCATTTTATCCTCTTCAATTTAATCTGATTACAATAGAAGAAAACATCTAAAAAAAGAGTGTTTAATTAATTTTAAATGTTATATGTTCATTTAAACAACAACAAAGAATGACCACAAATGTAATGAGGCTAAAACATTTAATTTGAAAGGGAACACAGAAGTCCCCAACACCAAAGAATAAAAATTGAGAGTATTGTGAATGCATCATGATCGATTAGTACTAACTAAATGAATAACTAGATGGAATAACTTTTCAAAACCTGTATAACTGTTCTGTAAGTATTATATAAGACCATAGATATATCTAAGAAAGACTGAAAAAGTTTTCAAATATATCAAAGTGAAACATAATGCTACAACATAGGGAGATTGAATAAATAAAACATTTTTAACTACTGTTTGGAGTGAACTGTATTCAAGCTTACTTTTGTCTATATCTATCAGAAATTTTATTGTAATTGAACTACATCATGTCCTTGGCCTCAGTTTTTATGCCTGCAGACATGAAGAAGTTATGCCCCCGCTATAATCAACCACAAGCTTTACAGTCACTGTAGTGGCATGGCCCAGGTTTTCTAAAATAGTTTCAATTTCAAATATTTTCTCCCCACTTTTTATATGAACCAACATGTTGTTCATATATTTAGTTTAAAAATTCTCTTTGCCTACTATAATTCTAAACTTATAAATATTAAGAAATAGCTTAGATTAACATACATCAACCCCCAAAATAAGACTTTAGGGAAAACGTGTACATTAATCTCCTTAATTCAACACAATTTTTTTGAGTCCTTGGGCATCATCATTTGTATATAAACAATGTACTGATAATAACCAATTCTTATCTCTTTGATCTGGCAGGATCTCTCCTTGAAAAATATTATTAGCTACAAGTTTTTGTGAGTGAAATAAATTCCATTTTGTAAAAAATTTCACAGTTCATCTTCACTAACTCGGACTGGCCTCTCCACCAACCCCTCTCACTAGTTTAAATTAAATAAAGATTGGTTTTAAAAATGTAGACAGCTACTTAATCAAATAACAAATAACTGAGCAGGCTGCTTGAAATCATGTTCACTGATAAACTCCTGGTCAGTTCCAATGACCATAGACTCACCTGCTTTTGCACAGGTAAAGGACTCCCCAAGGAAGGAACAGTTTTCTAGAACTTATCAAGGTCCACTTGATAATATTTATAATTCTCCTATGAGAATTTCCTAATAGCAAATACACACAAAAATAAGCAAAACATCAGGGATTGACCCTAAAGGTATGACTGTTCTAGTTGTTCTGATTTATTTGTATCCTGGGGAGCAAAACCAAAGGAATATGCTATATTACTTGTCTATCAGCTCAGAGCCCAGCCCAGGAAGAAGGTGAGAAGACTGCAAGTGAAGTGGAAATATGGGGGAGACCTGCTGGGGGCCCAGGAATCTCTTCTGTGGTTGTTGGAACACAGATGCCTGGGCAGCTCATCCCTGACCTGCCATCTTGCTTTCATTTCTCACTTTATTTTTTATCTCCATGATTTTCTGTTAACTTCCTATTAACATCCATCAGAAACCTAGCTCCAGTTCTGACCAGCCTAAGGGCAATAGGTTGAATTGGGTCATGGAAAATATGACATAACTGATCTAGTTTCCACAAGGTTCATGGACTGAATGGAAATTATTCAGAAGGCACTGGAGGAGATAAATATTCATATTCTGTCTTTCTGTCTGTATTTCTCTCCTTTGTGGCCTTTTTGTATTCAGCTTGATGGGAATTTATATCTCTAAGGAAACTTTTTTTTTTTAAACTGCAGCCAGGATCTGAATTATCTTGAGCTAATGATCACATGCCAGGCAGAGGGTATGACTGAGATGAGATGTATAATTTCCAGTGAATATTTTCACAGTTTCTCTGGATCATCTATATTGTTTTCCGGTTAATATAACTTTTTTAAAAGTCACCTTCAATAGGGCATGTAGTGTGGTTGAAATATGACAATATGAGGAAAGTAGAAATAGAGAAAACAAGGGAGGTAAGAAAATAAATAAGATCAGGGGCGCCTGGGTGGCTCAGTTGTTAAGCATCTGCCTTTAGCTCAGGTCATGATCCCAGCAGGGTCCTGGGATGGAGCCCCGCATGGGGAGCCCTGCTCTGCGGGAGGCCTGCTTCTCCCTCTCCCACTCCCCCTGCTTGTGTTCCCTCTCTCACTGTGTCTCTCTCTGTCAAATAAATAAATAAAATCTTTAAAAAAAAAAAAAGAAAAGAAATAAGATCAGGCTTGGGTTGCGTAGGTGGCTCAGTCAGTTAAGCGGCCCACTCTTGGTTTCGGGTGGGGTTGTGATCTCAGGGTCATGGGATCGAGCCCCACATCGGGCTCCGGGCTCAGCACAGAGTCTGCTTGAGATTCTCTCTCTCCCTCTCCCTCTGCTCCTCCCCCACATTCTCTCTCTCTCAAATAAATAAATAAATAAATCTTTAAAAAATAAATAAGATCAGGCTTAACAAATAATTTATATTTACTCAACAACTATTCATTTGTTCAAAAAATTACTGAGTGCCTACCATGTGCTGGGAATAGAGAAGTCAATAAGTAAGTCCTTGCCTTCATATGATAGTAGCAAGACAGACAATATACCAAAAAAAAAAAAAAAAAAAGTGGTAACTGGTATGGTGAGAAACAAAGCTGGTAAGGAGAGTAGTGTGGGGATGCCGATTTCCACAGGGTGGGCAGGGATGTTCTATCTAAGTGGGTGACCTGGAGGTAGAGGAGGGGATAGAGGAAGGGAGCAAGTCATGTACCTGCATACCTATAGGGGGTAAAGGCATTCCAGCAAGAGGGAGCAGCAAGTACAAAGACCGCAAGGGGCCTGAGGAGCTTCAAGGAAACCCGGGGGATGCAGCCGGGGGGGGGGAGGGGGGGCGGGGCGGGGCGGTGATAGGAGAAGAAATAAGCAAGTGAGGGTGGAGAAAGAATCAGAGGTCCCATCATATGGGGCCTGTGCGCCATGACAGGTCTTTGGAGTTATTCTAAGTGTGATGGGAACTCATTGGAAAAGGTTCCATTATTTGATTTACCCTCTGAAAATGTCACGAGTCTGCTGGGTTACAATACCCTATAAGGAGATATGGTGGAAGCAGGAAAACCAGGGAGGGGGCTAATGCAGATGGAGAGCCAGGAGATGGTGGTGACTAGGACTAGAGTGAAGACAGAGTGGGCAGAAGGGGCAGCTTGGGGAGATGCTTGGAAGGTGGAGCCTGCAGAAATTGTCGATACGGTTGGATGTGCAGTCTGAAAGAAAGACAGGAGTCAAGGATGAAGGAAGGATTTGGGGAACTGAGCAACCCACAAATGGTGAGGTGCTGGTGTTGACTGAGATGAGGAACACCGGGGGAGGTTTGCAGAGATGAGGCTCAATGGAAACCAAGTGTTCCGTGTTAAGCATGTTAATTTTGAGTTGCCTATTAGGTGATGGTGCACAGTTGGAGCTCAGAAGAGAGGCAGGTGCTAGAGATAAACATTTGGGGTCGGCACATAGTGGGATCTGAGCCACAGGTGCCAAGGCAAATTGCTTCATAAGTGAGTGATGATCCACACAACAGACGAATGAAGACTGAGCCCCGGAACACACCGATATTTTGAGGTGGCAACGAGAAGGAGGATCCAGCAAAGAAAACTTGGAGATGCAATGAGGTAGGAGGGCACCAGAGGTGTGATGTCCAGGAGTACTAGCCAAGAAAGTGTTTCAAGTGTATCAGACGCTGTTGAGATGTCAAAGATGAGCACTGGAAATTTTAGTAGAGTGACAACTCTAAAAGCTTGGCTGGAGTGTGGTCAAGAAAGAACAAGACGTGAGCGTGCAGAGAGAACCAGCGCTGTAGCAACACTCTCTTGCCAGATGAGCAAAGCATCGCTTGGAATTGCGGTTTACGCTCTTCCTTAGTTCTTTGTGGCTTAATTTTCAGCATGGCCTCCAGTCATTTTAGTATTGAACTTGTGAGTTCAGTGTTTGGTGTTGCAGTAAAAGCTTCATTTTGAGCAGTTTAAGAAATAAAAGAAGGCAGAAACCATGCAGACATTTCAATTTACGATTCTTCTCTAAACTATGTTGTTAGCATTATATTACACTAGTTAATCATCTGATGTTAATATCTATGCAGCTTTTTTTCCCTCTAAATCTGTCAAAGAGAAAAAGTTAAATGGCAAAACATCCAAATGACAGAATTTTTTAAAGCATATGTTGGATTTAATGAATGTTTAGTTAAAAACAAGTAGGCTTTGAGGATATCAGGTCTCTGAGATCATTTTGAAAGGGAGAGAGGAAAATGATAGACTCAATGTGATTGCTGCAATGATTTTTCCTTTATTTTTCCTTTTGGTCTGGAGAGAATAGATCACAAAATGAAATGAGCCATTACCCAGGTGAAAAGTATACTCTCCTACCAAAAAGAACCTTACAGCAGTTTCCATATTTCTACATGTACTTTATTCTTTCTTCAATGTGACTCTTACTGACTTTAACAGCAGTATTATAAGAATTACAAGACAATATTAAAACAATGAGTAAGAGCATTTTACCTAAATGTATTTGCATGTATCCAAATTTTACTCCTCTATCAAGATCCAGCTCCGGGGCGCCTGGGTGGCTCAGTCGTTAAGCATCTGCCTTCGGCTCAGGTCATGATCCCAGGGTCCTGGGATCGAGCCCCACATGGTCGGGTTCCCCACTCCCTCTGCCTGCCTCTCTGCCTACTTGTGCTCTCTGTCTCTCTGTCAAATAAATAAAATCTTTAAAAAAAAAAATCCAACTCCAATAAACCTTCAGTGAGACCTTTCCGATCCCTTCCTCTTAGAATAAATCTTTCACCTATAAATAATATTCTATCTGTAAATCTTATTCATTTTTTTTTCATTTATTCAACTACTATTCATTGAGTGCTTATTATGGACTGGCACTCTCCTAGGTGCTTCGGATGCATTAGTGAACAAAACAAAGCTCCCTGCCTTATGGAGCTGAGATTCTAATGTGGGACAGACCCCAAACCATAGACATCATAAACAAATAATCACCTAGTATTTAGAAGGGGATCGATTCCTTGGTAAAATGAAATGTACAGCAGAGGAAGGGGGTGTAGGGGATTCCAATGATTAAAATAGAGGTTAAGGTTGGCCTTACTAAGGCGAAATCTTAGCAAACCTGAGGACTTGGAGGGAAGGAATTAACTATGTGGTTGGTGGGGGAGAGCATTCCAAGCAGCAGGAGGAGCCAATAGAAAGAGTTAGAAGATACACACCTGACCTTTGTCAGGACCAGAAAAGAGACCAGAGTGGCTTGAGGGAGGTGAGGGAGGGGACGAGTAGTAGGAGATGGGGTCAGAAGCTGATGATTATGACAGTGAAATGGGGGCCATTACAGAGGTTTGAGCTGAGGAGTGACATGATCTGACTTCCTGTTCAAAAGGACCCTCTGGCTGTTGAGAATAGCTTGGAGGGGGTCAGATGGGAGTAGGGAAAACAATCAGCAGACCCTGGCGGTTACCTAAGTAGAATATGATGGTGACACAGACTCCAGGAAGACAGCGGAGCTGGTAAGAAGTAGTTGGATTCCTTTAACATAGCAACTTTTAAATTTTGTTATAATTATGTATACATCTTATCACCATTTCTAGACTACACACTCCTTGAAGCCAGGATTTGCATTCGTGCTTACATTTCCAACAAGGGGTGCTCAGTGACATTTTTAATGACTAAATAAATGGTTACTAGACAAAGAATCTAGCCTATCAATATCTCTGGCACATACCCTGTATTTCAAGGCATATTTATGAATGGACAATAGCACCACCAAGAGCATCAGCTTTGAATAAGAAGAGAAAAAAAATCTATGTACTGCTTAACTGATGGCAGAATAATGTAAAGAAAAAGTGGTCCTTCATATATATGAGTTTTATTTAATTGCCTACAGGTTTCTAGAAGTAATCTGCTTCTCCATTTTCTCTGTTTTCTCCTTGAGATAAAATAGTAGCCAAGGGAAAGAGAGATTTCTGGAGAATTCAGGTTCATAGTAGGTTTTGTCACGGAAATATTTATTATTATAAGAGCCAGTTGAATGACTTTCTATAATGCTAACCCTTACTGTAGTTAACACTGCAGGGAAGAAATCTATCTCTGTCTTCAAAGTCCATTATAATAAAAACACATGCATATAAAATAAATAACTTCTCCAATACATACATATTTGGCATTACAATAGCCAAATGATGCAATCATTTGCTACTAAATCACAAATTTCCAAAACTTCAATATAGCAAGAGGGAAATTCCTTCAGGAGAAAAGTACCCACAATGATCTCCATTCATAGCTATAGAATACAGCTAAAGAAATTTTCTTTTTAAATACAGTGATTCAGGTTTTTAAAATGCAACATCCAGTTTGGGTACAGAGTTCAAGAAAGCTGCTACATGCAATGTGGAAATAATTTACGTGTACATATAAAAAAAAATCCAGGATGGGAGCAGATTTCAATCTCTCAAAAATACAATGTCAGAGTCTGGGTTCTAGGCTGATACAGTTCCTAAATGAATCTGTAATCTGGAGGGAAAATTCCATCTCTAAGAAGTGACTCCTATTTCCTGCGCCCCTTATTTCTTTTAGTTGCCATTGAGAAGATTAAACTCCGCTTATAAATCTAATTGAAAAATACCAGCCTGAACTGGACATTACTATTTAAGACACTGGTTCTTCCATCTAATCATTTCATGGGTATTTATTGAGCATTTCATATTTCTTGGCAAAAAGATAATAGTTCTGAGTTCTGAGAAATTAAAAATTTTATGAGGAAGAGAGACAAACATGCAGTAGAACAGTTTGACCATGTTCAGATAGAGCCAGGCCCAAGGTGCAATGGCCGCCCAGGGTGAAGATGCTCTGACCCCATCACGGAGCTAGGGCAGCTCTACTACTGTTTTTGGAAGGATGGACAAGGCTGGCCAGAGAAAGCAAAGGGAAGGGGAAATCTTCAGCAAAGGGCAGGCATGATCAGGATCTGATTTTTAGAATGACTGGCCCAGCAGCAGTGTCAAAGATGAAGTGATAGAAGTGGTCTGGAGGCAGGAAGATCCTTCCAGAGGCTTAAAGGAACTAATATAACAAATAATGAGGGTCTAACATAGAAAATGGCAGTGGGGATGGAAAGGAAGGGAAAGTTCGAAATCTATTTAGGAAATAGACCATAAAAGACATGGTCTTGACTCATCAGGGAGCAGAAAGAGCAAGAGGGTAAGGACAACCACCAGCTCTCCAGTCTGAGAGTCTGGGTGGATGGAGGGCTGTACTCTAAGCAATGCAGGAGAAAAAGCAAATAAGGCACAGAGAATTGTTCGAAAGCTATCATATCTGACATGATGCATATTTGAGATTAGGACTGAATTTACAAATATATATTTGTGGTCTGAAGGTCTTTACCTATTGAGCTTATCCAAAATCATGAAAATTAGGGCGCCTGGGTGGCTCAGTCGTTAAGCGTCTGCCTTCGGCTCAGGTCATGATCCCAGGGTCCTGGGATCGAGTCCCACATCGGGCTCCCTGCTCGGCGGGAAGCCTGCTTCTCCCTCTCCCACTCCCCCTGCTTATGTTCCCTCTCTCGCTGTGTCTCTCTCTGTCAAATAAATAAATAAAATCTTAAAAAAAAAAAAAAAAATCATGAAAATTAGAGAGATCATTGAGGAATACTTAACAAATTTCCTTCATTCTCATTTCTCTAATGTGTAAAGTATTGACAAGGTAGAGACCAGTAGACCATATCAATTTTAGATATTTGTGTCTGGTGAATATTTACCCATTTTAGACCTTCCATTACATAATCAAAAGCATGGCTTCTTCTTGAACACTTTTTCTTCTCTATATTCCACAACAAAATCTGAGCATACTGTATTTTAGTGATCATTGACCTAAAAGGAGAATAAAATAATGACAATTTGTGAAATACTTAACTTTATTTACCAATTAATAGTGGTGAGTTTTTCATTTGGGATCCTAATTTCAAATTCACTAATTAGAATTCTGAAACATTTAAATACCCTAGGAAATTTCTTTATTGAAGGACTTTCTTACCATAAAAAGATGAAAATCTCTCTGATTCCTTGTCACATTTGCGGTAGTATTTCCTTTTCTGCTTCCAAATCTTCACTGGGACCATCAACAATGCCCCCAAGATGCACTTGGATGGCTCAGTTGGTTGAACTTCCGACTATTGGTTTCAGCTCAGGTCATGATCTCGAGGTGGTGAGATCAAGCCCTGCGTTGGGCTCCATGCTCAGTGGGAAGTCTGCTTAAGATTCTCTCCCTATCCTTCTGCCCCTCCCCGCACTTGTGCATGCATGTACACTCTCTCACTCTCTCGCTCGTTCTCACTCTAAAATAAATGAACAAAATCTTAAAAGAAAAATCAAAAACAATGCCCACAAAATGAATCCCTTCTCAAGCAGGACATCCTGAGTCAGAAATCTGTTGTGTCCCTCCGCAGAGCTCCCATTAAATAATTTCTATAGTTTCTGTAATAACCAAAACTCTTGAATAATGTACTCTAGGATGCTCTATTTCAAGATCTTTAACCCTAGAGACCTAGATGAGAAAACTTCGTATCTTTATTATATATTTCTACACTCATAAATGAGTCAACTTTCATTAGATTACACTGTAATCCACCAGTAGAATGCTTCCATTCCAAATATAACCAGATTTTATCTACCTATTATAAAGTAAGAAAGCCATGTGTGCCCTAGCAATAAAAAAGCATTGTCTGAATCCGTGTTTTTCAAATTGCAGGTCGTGACCCATCTGTGGATCATGAAATCAATTTGGTGAGTCACAATCAGCATTTTTTACAAAATAAAATAAAAAACAGTGGAGTAGATAATATCAGAGTACATTACATTTGTTAAGGGTGTATGTGGTTTTGTGAAGGTTTTGTATGGATGTACTAGGCCTTAATGTAAATTATTTCTTACCAAGAGTTGCATTCAAAGAAATTTGAAAGCCACTGGCTTAAATAACCTCATCAATGGATGTTGCTGAGAAATGCCAGGAGTTTGTAGCTCAAATATGAAGTGAAAATAAATTTTATGAAAAGTGAAGATTTATTTTTGTACAACAGCTCTCTGAAAATCAAGCACTCACTTATTTCAAGCTGTCAAATATCTTACAGAATAATACCTTACAAATAGGATCAAAGGTTTCTCCCATACTGTGTTTTATTACTAAGAATATATGGTCCAACAGCACTAAATGACAGATTCTCACTTGATTGATTTAGCCTTGCTACTTAGTAGTAATTATGGACAGAAGTCTCATTTAGTTGCATTGATCTTGTATTTAACTTAAGAATAAATTCAGAAGTTGAGATTTAAAATGCACTGTATGAGTCCTTAATCCGTGAAAGGACTTAAAAGATAAGAAAGCAATTGAAAACCTACAAATGCATATGTTACCATTATGTATAACTTATATACACACTCCCAAACATCATATTAGTATGTATAAACTAAAGGATATTCTATATTTAAAGAATAAACGAAGACCATAAATACAAATCTAATGATTGTGCTTCACTGTAATTTTATGAGAAGCCTAACTAACATAAAAGTTACATACAGTGCTTTATTTGTGCCACCAGGAATAGTTCTATCCATGGAACTAGTGGAAAAAATTGACCTAATATCACACTACCTAGTTATTCCTCACCCTGTGATGCCTAACTTATATTTTGGCAAATAAATTTTAAGTCTGTAGTTTCAAGAAAAGTATCAGTCATGAGTTTTACCTGAACTTGAAATAGTCCTCTTTTGAGAGAGCTATAGTAACTATGAGTTTATATTTTATTTCATTTCTATCATTCCATTCCTTAGGTTCTTTATGGTGTTTTAAAAAATCCATAATATAATTCTATGAGAGTTAACATAATAGACTGTAACAGCTGTTATGGTCTATTGTGTAAATAAGTAATTACAGAATTTACAGACTATCATGTAAATATGTAATTATGGACTTTTTAAAATGTGCATTATTTACTCGATAGTCTATCGTTTACATATGTAATTATGGACTTTAAAACATGTATTATTTACTCAGTCTGTAACAGCTCCTTGGGACAGAGTCGTTCTGGCCTATCGGGTAAACATGTAATTACAGAAATTTTTTAAATATGTATAATTTATCTGATAGTGCTGCTACAGATTATCACATCCATATGTAATCACAGATTTTTTTTAAAAAAAATGGTTATTATTACTTTGTATAATGTTTCCACAAGTCAACTCAGAGATTTTCGGTTCGTGGATCAGTTATCGAAAACCATGCAGTGATTCCATCGTATTCCATGTTTGCTAGTATAGTGGTTTTTTGCAGGTCACCTAAGTAAATTTGCAAGTTTCCCAAAGAAGTTTAAGAACTGACCCCAAAAGAAACAAGTCATTTTGAGAGAAAGGATGCTTTTATAATAGTCTCTAGCTTAAGGTTCTAGCTTTCATTTTTCCATAGTTATTGACATTACCATAGTATTTATTGTAAAAAGCCAGAACTTTTGTAACATATTTTGTTTCTTTAAAGCAGCATATCCGGCATGCATTTTACCTGTTGTCCTCTTTCATATTAAATTATGCACAACTCCTTAGGATGACAATTTAAACTACTTGCCAATTTCTGTGGTGTAAATTCTCCCACCAAAACTGATTTCAAGCTACCAGAGGGATATCACTTAACTTGGACTATCACTTCATTACCAAACCATAATTGCAGATAGGAACCTATTTCAGCACACCACGGCCTTTTAGGCCATTTCAAATTTCAATTATTGACTTGCGGTATCTGAACCTTATCTGTAGTAGACACTGAACAAGTCAGACACAAAAGCCCAACTGCTAAAGGCTCACATCATGTATTTAAAACAGTGAGTTAATAAGAGACCCTGTAGTGACCTATTCCCTGGTTCAGAAAATGTTACAATCCTGAGTGGGTTACTCAGCACTTTGAGGATGGGAGGGCATTGTTTGGTGTGTTGAATAGGAAACCAATCTTGGGGTAAGTTGAGATGCACCTATGAAAATCAGTTTGGCAAGAATGTTCTAGAAGTGATTAAAGTATCAGATGGGTGATTGGGCTGGAGAACTTTAAGATCTATTCTAATCCTATGATGCTCTGTTTTGTGATTTAATAAATAAGTAAAGGTTAACTAGATCACCTTTCAGGAAGCCATCTGTAGTTCCACAGTTGTGTACTAGGAGATTTAATTGCCATTTTTACCTGAGTAATAAGTTGTAAGCTCAGCTGGGCAGCTCTGGAAGACCGAACCTTGAGAGGAATGTTGTAAAAATGAACTTCAGATACTGAAAATACCAAAACTAAGGATGTTACAGTATGTCTTCTATTTTATTTTTGAGTTGTGCCTTTTATTTTAATAACAGACTTAAACATTGTTCTGCATTGAAATTTATTTTTTAAAAGATTTATTTGAGAGAGCATGCACGTGCACAAGAGGGGGGACGGGCAGAGGGAGAGCACGAGAAAAAAATCCTCAAGCAGACTCTGTGCCCCGCTCGGAGCCAGAAGTGGGGCTCGATCCCAGGACCCTGAGATCATGACCTGAACAGAAACCAAGAGTTGGCGGCTTAACCGACTGAGCCACCCTTGCACCCATGACATTGGTCAATTCAACACTGAATTGACATTTAAATTTCAGTTTGCCTTACTTGGTCCAGTTTTTTAAAAATCTGATTGAATATCTATAGATAAATCCTAACGATGGGTAGTATATCTAGTGGTTAATTATTTTAAATACCTCTACTTTCAAATTTAGGGGAGAATAAACTGGTCCCCTTATAGAGCTCAGACAGGGGATCAGCGCACATACACATGAAAAATTCTCTACACAATAGGCAATCATACTGTGTGGTCAGTTTAATAAACTGCCAGAGTGAGAGGGATTTCAAGTAATTCCATACAAAGGGAATGAGCTCTTATATACATTTGTCGAAGACGCTCATAAGATTTTGTGTTGTTTCACCACTCAAAACACCCTGCGGAAGGAAGGCAGGACCTTCCATACACACTAAATTTTAGTTGTGTGGAGCCTTTATCAAGACCTGGCACCATGGGTTGCCTACCTTCAGGGAGAGATTGTGTTCCCACATGTTTAAATCCCATGTAGCACAAAACACAAAATATACATGACATTGGAGTATCACACGGCCAACGGCTGACGAGAGCATGCCCAGAAGGGGGCAGGTGCTGCCTGCCAGGGGCTGCAATTTAATATCCTGCTATAAAGGCAATAGGAGGCTCCTGTTCATCTGAAACCTAGAACCTATAATAAAAACAGTGAACAATTCAAAATTGGCACGTTAGTCCTACTGGCTGTTTATGTGCCAGGATTTTTTTTTTTTTAACCGTGCCAGAGCCTCAAACTGTGTACAGTACCCTGAAACAATTGAGCGCTTATGTGCAACGTGGAATTATGGGTAGTGAGGGATTTACTATCTAGGAAATTGTTTTCTTTGTTTTAAGGAAATAAGGGTAATACATGTCCCGATGGCTATTTAGGGAAATCCCTTATTCTGGGTTTATTAAAAGGCTGAACTACATAATTTTATATAAAGTAAGACTTGCAACAATTACCAGTCTGAGGCACAGAAACGGGAAAGGTAAGCCAGAATTTCTAAACGTTCACTTCATCCAGGTGTACCTCACTTTAAACAATAAATGCATCCCAGGAGTGAAGTGAAAAGAAAATACTTATAAATTGAATCATATTTTAAATTAACTAGGGATATGGTTACTTAAAGGAGGCTTCAGCTGGTTCTTTAGTAATGTGGATGACCGATTTGCAATTTATCAGTTTATGAAATATGAATTTTCAGATGTCAAATTTTAAAGCAGAGTACATACATACATACATATATTTATATGTGGGTATATATACTTACAACGATATGTCCTTATAAATATTCTAAAAGTCACACAATTAAAATCAAAATACAGCAAAGACATTAATGTTTAGCTTGATCCATATGGATTTTCTGGGTTTAAAGGAACATATAAAATATTTGTTTGAATAAGGCTGTGTTAGAAAATGAAAACTAAAGGTTTCCAGAATTGCAGTTAGTTATCTGTGAAGTGGGAGTGCCGAGCAGTAAAACTCCGTGTCCACTTGGCTGCAACAATTAATATGGAGCTATTTTCAAGGTGGGATTATGGGCAATGGAACCTCTAGGGATGGGCTGTTTTGCCCATGCGTTAAATCCTCATTTTGTGTGAACTTAATGAAAAGATTGCAATATGTTCTGTCAATGGTTCCTAGAGCATGGAGATGTCTCTTTCTTTTTCCCCTGAGTAAATGTAGTGAGATTTGTGCTGCATTTTATGGATGGAAATGTAAAGAAAGTGTGTGCTTTTTACTTTGTTTGGAAGTCCTGAAGATAGACTTAAAATCATGTAGGGAAATGCAGTTGGTCTAAGGATGTAATATTGACTGGATGCACAATCAGTGGATTTGTAAACTTTGCTGTGTTTGGGGAAAACCTCTAACACTATAAAATATCAAGAAGAAAGAGTTGAGTTTTTCTATAGCATTTTAAATTAGGCATAGCTATTTTCAACAGAAGCTTGTTGGTCTGCTCTAAAAAAGTTTTTATTTATTATTCTAACTAATTTGAATTCACAAGTGTGGTGTGCTATAGCCAGAATAAAGACTTGCTTCGCACAGAAATGTTCAGATGCTGTAACACAGTCAAGCATATGCTTATCTTCTTTTGATAAAAGAGAGACTACTTGGGGATAGCAAATGCACAATATTGATCATAACAAAAAGCCCAGGGTAGAGCGGAAAGGAACAGAAACCAATAGGTGTACATGCCACGAGGTGCCCAGTCAGCCTTCAGGTGACCCTGGCACAGCCCGCATACCATCGGTCCATCAACGAGGAGGGTCTCGCTGGAGGTGAACTATGTGTGGACATCTGCCTGAAGCCAAAGGCCACCCAGGGGTATGCATGTAGTCAGGGTCCTCCCTTCCTTCACCCCTCCCCAGCCCATGGCTTAGACAGGACCAAATTTGTTTTTTCTCAGTATTGTTGAAAAATACCTCACCTTGGGATTCCTGGGGCCACAGAATATCCAGGGTCCTAGCAAACAACTCAGAGGCTCTTCATAATTTGCACCAGCGACCCAGTTACCTCACCAGTTTCTGTCCTTATCGGGAATCCAGACTCTGAAACTCTGAAATTAAGCAGCTCTTGATTCAGTAGACCAGAGTTCGTTTTTGTTTTTAACACCATGGAATTCTTTGGGTAGAAGGAGATCTTAAAGATAAGTCAAATCCCTAATCGCTTTAAGGTTGAGAAAGCTAAGGCCCAGAAAACTGACCTGATTTGGCAGACTGTTGGCCAGTGGCCCAGCCATTGATGGAGCTCCATCCCAGGAGAAAGGAAACAACACGATTAAGCTAAATGTTAGGGGCTGTACACACGTTACCTCATTTCACCCTCACAAAACCCCTAAGAGGTGCTTATCTTTATCATCCCCATTCAGAGTAAAGTAAGTGAGATTTAGAACAGTTGACTAACTTGCCCCAAATCCTATACCTTTAGGACAGTTTGCGGAAAAATCCATTCACCGAAATGGCCAATTTACCCAATGCATTTGAAGAATGGTCAAATTGCTGAATTTACCAAGAACTTATTTCTTTAAACTATTATTTTTGCAGTAATTAATATTATCCTTATAGTTAAAGTTTTAGTCAACGGTTGGTTTTTACTTTGTCTTCATGGCAACATTTGTTTGGAATTTAAATTTGTATTAGTAACTGCTATAGATCAGATTGGTGGTCCTAACTCCATGGTCGTTATAAAATCCCTTCTGGGCATTTGCACATCCTTTCTACTGCTTCTAATGGTCTCTGCTTTCACCCTGCATCTTCCTGCAAACTAGGACCGAGTTAACATAGCAAAGGGACAGAAGTCATAAGCTTTCTGCATTTGATGAAATTTCTAGCAAACAGAGTTGCATGGGATGGTTCAACAGCCCAGGACAACATTTCCAAGATTTCATTTTGTTTAGTCTTAGTTTTACCTTAGGTTTATTAGTTTGCCATGGCCATTTATGCCCCACAGTCCCGCAGCTCATTCCTCAGCCAGACCAGCCAAACGGCTTTTCCTGTTTGTTTCACATCTCAAGCACTTTAAAAATGTTTAAACAACATGTCAAGTAATCCATTTAATTTATCTAGGAAGCACTCTGTGAATCAAAAAGGGGCAAAAAGCAATGGGCCCAATTAAATGAGTTGGATGACAGAAACTCATCCTCATGATTCATAGAAGTTCTTGAATTTAGAACAAGCACAACACTAGGAAGTGAAATAAATGAACTATAATTCCCCAAAGTCAGGGACCAATATGCTAAGAAAACATGGAGTACACTGAACTTTCAGAACCTATCAACGAATGTAAAATGGCTGTGGCAAAAATAAAAATTAGGAGTTCAAACTAAAACTTTGAATTGGCCTCTCAAGCTGCCATGGTTACCTCACTCGGTGGCATCTGTGATAAACTTTAGAGAAGCTTCATCCAAGGAAAGTGTTGATAAATCCATGATTGGGTAACTCGGTCATTCCACGAACTTTTTGATAGGGGAATTGGATTTTGGTGAAGAAATGGTTTTTGGGGAAATAGCAATTCAAGGAATTAGTCCTTCAAAATTGTTGGGGTTTTTTGGAACACTGATATGCTTCTGATCACTGGATGATAAGGCATGGAAACCTGTCTGCTGACTCCAAAACTACCATTCTAACCTCCATAGCCTTTCCAATTAACCACATAATTGGATATAAAGTGGAAAGATATTTTGAAGTTCCTTAAAGCTAAAGAAATGAAATGTGGACTGAAAATTTTAGACCCCTGAAGAAGTTCCTTTGAAAAGTATTATAATAAGTATATTAAATCAAATAGCATAGTTGAGTTCAATGTAAATCCTGTACTATAGGTCCCAGTAGTAGAATGAGAGAGTGAGAAAGCGCTTTCCCTGATACCAAGAACCGTAATTTGAGCAAGACTCAAACATTTATATTCATATCATGTGGATCTGTCTGGCCACAGTTAATTTGAGCATGTCACTTTATTCCCTGTACAGAATATCTAAAGCTTTAAGGCAGATTCAGGGAGACTTTTCTTCCTGAAACACAAACACTACACAACTCTCTCATTAACTGGAACTTTCACATCTGCACTGAAGTGAAAATAGAACCTAAAGCTCTGTCCTACCTCATGTATGTCAAATAGCACAGATTAGAGAAGGTATGTTTGACAATGGCATTTTATTCAGGCTTGAGAGGGAAAGAGTTGGACAAGTCATAAACCTGCATAACCATGCAATAAAAATAATTGCAATGATGTTTAAAAGACACACTAAAATGAATACTTGAAAAAGGCAAAATTTTGCCTGCTACTCATTTGACTTCACCCCAACTTGTCACAACCATTGAAAAGGTATGTCTCTACAACTTTAGAGCTAAAACCACTTTCGAGTCGTCTGGAGCCACAGGTGGAACTGGGAATGTGTTTCCAGGGGTGGGGGAAGAGAGAAATAATTATTTGGTAGTATTTTCAGGTTGAAAGGGTCTAGGTCAGTTCTGTTCACAGAAATATAATGTGAGCCACATATACGTCTTTGAATTTTCCAGCTACATTTAAAAAAGTGAAGAACAGGTGAAGTTATTTTTAATGTGTATCTCCTTTAACCCCCAAAGTAACCAAAATATTAATATTTTAGCCTTATAATCAATATAAAATTCTAATGAGCTATTTTACATGATTTGTACTAAGTCTTCAAAAGTCTGGTATGAATTTTACACTTACAGCACAACTCAATTTGGACTAACTACATTTCAAGCACTCAATAGCCACACGTGACTGGTAATTACTGTACTGGACAGCATGGGTCTAAATCCACAGTCTCATTTGAAAAGGGTAGGTGCTTTGAAGATACTGGAATTGGGCGATTCCGTCTGGATTGTGGTTTGTTTATTGTTGACTCTGAACGTTAGACTGTTGGAGGCTATAGACCAAAAGAGCACAATTACAAGACCTCTGAACTCTGGGCTATAATGCGTACCCCCACCAATGTGCAATTCATATCGCCAAGTTGTAAAATGTTTGGGCTGTCCCCCGGTTTTCTAAATATTTTCCTTTATATCTAAAGCCAAGTAGATAAGAAATAAAGGAACCCTCTCCTCTTCGCTGTACCCCAACTCTGGTCATCCTTAGTACTCTACTATCCATCCACTGGATGCTCAAGAACTGCCATTCCTGAGTGTGGCTATTTGCCTTACATTTTGACACACAGGCTAGAGGTGTCTCTACTCCGACCCTCTGCGTAGGCAGCTCGCCTCATGACGCCCTGTGAACAGTACTGCTGCATCACCACACCTCCACCACCTGTCTGACAGCTGAGAATCAGCTGGGGCTACTTTCAGAATGCTGATGCCCAGAATGCCACCCAAACCTATCACCTTGGAATCTCTGCAGGCAGGGGCCAGGCATCCGTATTTTTTAAACTCCCAGGACTGAGAACCACTAAAGTGTTACTAGCAGTCTGTGTTGATTATTAACTCAATTGATTGGTGTTAATGAGGTCAGAGATAAGCAGATGATGCTCCCCTGCCAGATAACTTTATTTTATTCCGTTGGCGGTACTTCCACGCCATTGTTGGTGCAAATACTAAACACTAAAAAGGCAACACCAAACACAGGCCTTGATGTGTGTAATTGTGCACAGAAGTAAAGCCCTACTGATACCATAAAGAATCATCAGCCAAACTTCCCAACTTCCGCAGTCACCCCCTTGACTCACAAGATCAAAATGAAAACGGGATTTTTTTCCAATGGGAAAAGAGTAAAACCAGCCTCCAAGAAGCCACTGGATATTTTTACCTTGCTAGTGCAGTCCTGTCCAATGTTCTTTTTAAATTAGTTTTTAAATTTGAAATTTTTATTTTATTTAATTAATTTTTAAAGATTTTATTTATTTATTTGACAGAGAGAGACACAGCGAGAGAGTGAACACAAGCAGGGGGAGTGGGAGAGGGAGAAGCAGGCCTCCCGCTGAGCAGGGAGCCCTCTGCGGGGCTCGATCCCAGGACCCCGGGATCATGACCTGAGCTGAAGGCAGACGCTTACCGACTGAGCCACCCAGGCGCCCCTAAATTTGAAAATTTTAAATGAAAAACACTTTAAAACCATACTTTGTCAGTTAAAAAAAAAATCCTTTCTAATTCTCATCACATCTTTTTGGGCTAGGTTAAGAGAGAAACATCCAAACTTCTAGTCTCTACTTTTAAGATATCTTAGTTTCAAACCTGTTGGTGTCTTTATTTTTTTTTTTTTAATTGGCTGAAGTAAGAAAGAAAAAAAGAATTAGACTCTTTTATTCAACTCAAGTAATGAGTTGCTTTGTAGCACAGCAGTAGACTTCGTCACTAAAATACTGATTTTTTTCCCCCTTTAATTAGTTTTTGCTTTGGTCAAAATATGCTGTTCATAATTTTCAAAAAAAAAAAAAAGATTATTTGTTTAACAAATTTATCAACAAATAGCTAAAGAGTACACATGACAACCAAAACATTCTCTGATTTGAGAGGCAAAAATATATGATGTCCTGTTATCTTCAAAGGCCTGAGAACCTGTCTGAGGAGATTAAACTCACATTCTATGAAAAAGATAGCTAAAATTATGAACAACAACAAAAAAAATAAAAGCAAAACAGTAGCTTTGAAGTGTTCAGAGAAGAGAGATCCCTCACTTCCAGCTGGGATGGGCTATTGCAAGGCTAAATAGAGACAGGAAAGATTTTACCTGAACCTTGAAGGATGAGCAGAGATTAGATCATTAGTCCAGAAAAAGAAAATCTATGACCAAGAGCATGAAGAAAGGAAAGCATAAGATGGGCTTAAAAATAGTAATGAGACAAGTAAAGAGATTAATGAGACAAGAGTGTTTGACCAGGATCAGGTGAAAAGTTCCACATCATCCAGGCTTAGATTGAAAGGGTTAAGGACTATGGACTAAGCAAAAACATAGTTAGGCAAATTGGATTAGTTCTTCTGTTCTCCAGCGACAGGGTAAAGCTAATAAAGGTAAATTGGTGTAAGAGTTGACAAAGGTAAGGTGATAAGGGGCCATGATGAATGTACCTAAAGGCTAGACTAGGGATTTTTATTTTTAGATTTTCCTCTAGGTAATGGGAAATTGACAAAGACTTTTGTCTGTTTGCTTGCTTACTTGTCTGTTTTAAATAACGCAATAAAAGCCATGTTTTCAGGAAGACAAACTTTGAAACCATATACAGCACAACTTGTAGTGGAACAGAACTTGAGCTGGAAGAATGGATTAGTAGAGCAATGCAGAGAAGCTGATCTGAATTGTAGCAATAGAAAGGGAGGTATCAGAGAAATTATGGAGGAATGATAAAAAGTAGGACTTGCTGACGAATAAACCTGAGAGGTGCCTGGTGCTCCATACATAAACTCCCAACACTCACTCCTTCACGCCGAAGCCTGCTTGCTGTGACTACATGTGATCTCTGCTTGAGGTCTTCAGCCTGGTTGAGAGGAGTTGCGTGGCCCACGTGAAGGACCAGCCAGAAGTGCCAGAGAGCAGAGAGAGAATACTCCTAGAAACAGCCTAAACCAGTAAGAATGGGATGTGATGGATTAATGCTACAGATTCCTCACCCCTCTACTGGAATAATTCTTCATTCTACACTATCCCTCAGAGTGCCCCAGTGGGATTAAACTTGAGTTCCCTGGTAGCAATGTGCGTGATAATGCGCCATTTCTTGTCTGTCTTTTATTCCTTATCTCCTTTCCCACTCCCTCATCAGCATTTCTTGGTATCGCTCGCAAATACACTTGTGGCACTGGTAACCCTGCCTTGGTGTCTGCTTGCAGAGGAACCTAAATTAACAGTTAAGAAGAAAGTAGCCTTAAAAATTAGGCAGAATAATGCCCCCCTCCCAAAGATGTCCACGTCCTAATCCCAAGAATCTGTGAATGTGATACCTTCTGTGGCAAAGGGAACTTTGCAAATGTCCACGAAATGGGGACTAGCCAGATGTGCCCAATCCTAATCACATGGATTCTTACAAGCAGAGAACTGTTCCCAACTGTGGTTAGAGAAGTGACAATGGAAGAACAGTCAGAAAGATGCAACATTGCTGGCTTTGAAGATGGAGAAAGGGAGCCATGAGCCAAGGAATGTGAGTGGCCTGTAGAAACTGGAAAAGGAGGGGCGCCTGGGTGGCTCAGTCGTTGAGCGTCTGCCTTCGGCTCAGGTCATGATCCCGGGGTCCTGGGATCGAGCCCCGCATCGGGCTCCCTGCTCGGTGGGAGGCCTGCTTCTCCCTCTCCCACTCCCCCTGCTTGTGTTCCCTCTCTCGCTGTGTCTCTCTCTGTCAAATAAATAAATGGAATCTAAAAAAAAAAAAAAAAAAAGAAACTGGAAAAGGCAAGGAAATGGATTTTCCCCCATAGCCCTTAGAAAGGAATGCAACTCTCCAGACACCTTTAGTGTAGCCCAGTGAGACCCATGTCAGAGCTTCAATCTATAGAACTGTAAGATAATAAATCTGAGTCGTCCTAAGCAATGAAGTTGATAGTAAGTTTTAGTAACAGCAATAGAAAATTTACACATTATTTTTAAGTTACAGGCTACTGAAATTTTGAGGTAGTCCTAAAAAGTGAAATAAAACAGAAGACATTGACTTTTTTAAGAGATGCTGGTTTGAATGTTCATTATGTTGAGTTCTGTGTGTGTTCTTGATCGTATGATATTCTTAGATATTCACAGAGCCTCTTTCTTCAACTAATCATGAGAAGGGGAAAGATGTTTGATATTTGTTGTGTTTTGTTTTAGCCAGGAAGTTATTGTCACTTAGTCAGTTCTATTAAATTGTACTTGATGCCTTCGAGAAGATATAATTTTCAAAATGTGTGGGTAATGGGGAAATGCTGGAAATTGATAACAAAATACCATTGCCAAACACACTCTTTCCAGTGCTCAGTTTCACCTGGGCTATATTTAGAAGCTTTCATTTGGAAAGGATGCTTTCCGTGACAAATGTGTTATATGAGTATATTCTTTGAATTTAAAAATTTCATTGAGTTGCGGCAACACACACACAAGGGCTCGAAATATGAATTTTGACACATTAATTCAGAGCAACTTAAAGTAGCTTCCAGCGCATTTTTCAAAATACGTCATCCTGGACACACAGTTTTATTTGTGCCTGTAGTTCTTGCTTTCAAATGCCACACCGTTGGAAGATTATGAATGTTTCACTATATTCTAATCCTGTAGTTTCATTGGGTTACTCCATTTTTAGCAGCCCCTGCCTTTTCCCACCCTGTCTGTCCCATCTCTGCAGCCACATCCAATCCTCACCCCACCCCACAAAACATGTGCAATAGGGACACGATTGAATATTAAAAAACTCTAAGCCGCTGGTGTGCTGGGTTTGGCAAGAGAGTTGGGTCTGCTGCCTCTATACAGAGTTCTGGGGTGATACCCACACCTCCACCTAACCTTCACATAAAGCCTACCTACTTTCTGATTCATCTTCTGCCTGGTTCTGGCTTGTACGCCGGTACTCATGGAGCTCAGTGGTGACCCAGGCTGGGGCCTCGGTGGCTCAGCCGAGTTCCTTCAGCCTCTTACCCTGACAAGACTTTGCTCCCACTAGCTCTTGTGCTAACTGGCACAGAGCTTAGCTTTCTGGTATGTGCATCTGGAAGCCCAGCGATGATGGGCACTGCTGCTGCTTTGAGGCCCTGCCTTTCCTTGATGCAGATTCCACTGATTTGGGTTAGACTTGCTTTGTGGCCTGGGTTGTTTACACTGCTGCATCCTCTGAGGTGAGTAGGTGTGAAAATGGGGAAAGGATCCTTTCTGCTGCCCCACGTTGTTTTCCACAGCCTCTGACTCATGACGCGCGCACCCCCCCCCACCCCCACCCCCACCCCCGGCTCCAAGCACAGAACATACCTCCAAGCCACCTTAATTAAATTAAACTCTTAGTGTTTTTTTTAAAGCCTTATCTATCTGCAGACTGTCAAAGCCACATGTTTTGCTTTTATTTCCCCCTTGCTCACAATATACCATTCATAATAAAAATAAGCTCTTGCGAAACAAATTTTAAATAACTCACTTTATATATATACATTACAAGGGTAAAGCCAATCATCTTTTTACCTATTATAGAAACAGTTCAGTCACTTCAGTGACAGGATAGGACAATAAATGTTGCTGCTCTCTCTGGTGAGCAATGTAGTCCAGTGTTTCAGAGAGGGATCTGCTTAGAGCACATCCTCTAACTGCAGATATGACACCAAATGCACAGCACCGCCCCCCAAAAAAAGAAAACAAATTCCTCTAAATACCAAGATAATTTGTAGAAGGGCTATATGGTTACAAAAGCATTTTGGCAGGGCTTAAGAAAATGAAATCAGGGAGAAAGCAAGTGCAAAAGACATTGAATTTCAAGTAAGAATGGGCGCAAACACTTTAAAGCCAAAAATAATCTGTGTACCCTGGAGCTTGGGGACCGACCGTCTGCCTCAGCAGATCACAATCCTATAGCCATGTGTCCCCAAACGACTAAAAAAGATGATTCAAGAGGATTACCTATTGGTACAGGCTTTTAATGCTGACAAATGTGGTGAGTTTTATAGACAGGTGCCCTCCACGGCTTTTATTTGCAATGGAGTTTTTAATGTAGTTAATGCTATTTTAATTCCATTTCTACTAAGATCCTATTTTCTCAGAGACTTGGGCTTGCAAACCAAAGATTTACCAACCATAGTACCTTTCAGGAATGTCATTCTGAGCCATTCTTGTTGGAAATTATCTGCGACGGTATTTTCCACCCTCTTCTTCCTTCTTTGCCCTTCCACAATCTTGCCTTTGATTCCTAACCCCTGATCAATTCTACCCACCCGAAGGTCTTCAATGATCTCCTCTTTTCCAAATTCAGTGGACTCTCTATTCAGGGGACCAATGCTTTCATTTTGAAACTATCAGGCTTCCTTGAACCCTTCTTAGCCTTGATTTTAGAGATATAAAAGAAATATCCTCATTCTCCTATTTTTAGCTGTAGAATAATTCTTGGGTTTAAGTACATTTTTGTTTTTGATTTCATTTTAATAAATGTTTACCAATTATTCAATTCAAAAACCTCTACCAGAAAGTACTGCTTCTTTTGTGACATAGCTGACAGAAGAACACCGAGTTTTGAACGAAGTTCCACATGAAAGAAACAATCTATACAACTCCTAATCTGGCATAGGATTAGGAGTATAAACTTTGCAAGCATCTTAAGCAGTTTTCCCAGTATTCTTGACATACTGATTACCAAATAGTGAGATTAATCATAGATGATACCCATTCTATCAGGATTCCAGCTACCTTGGAATGTTCTAGAAATTTCAGGAAGGTCAAGGAAGAAGAAACACACCGGGGATTTAATAATGCAAATTTTAGACTGATTTCTAACATATACTGATCACAGATGTGTGCCTCATTGGGGCCTAATAGTCACATTTTCTGGTAGGCCAAGTCTAGGTTTGGACTGCCTACAAGAGCTATTCCTAGCCTGCAAGTTATGAAAATCATCACTGGAAGTCTAAATATCATGTGTTAAATTTGACCGTCACTCAAATGCACACAGAAGAATAAGAGGGTCAGGGTGCTAGCTACTAATGAGAAGGATGTTGATTTTAAATCTGTAATGTGTATATTTATATGTACTTTTCCATTTGGCGTCTCTCTTGGAGATAGTGTTTCTAATTGGATATTTTTGTGTATGTTGCAAAATAATCAGATAACATTTTGCCTCCCCAAATCATATACAGTTATGGTATTGAATTTTCTTTTCTCTATAAAAGGGTTTATTTAACCTCTTTAGTTAAAAATAATTTAAGGCCATGATGAATATTGATTAACCTTGGGAACCAAAGAGTAAACATAAAAACAATTCCGTACTCTAAGTTCAGGTTTAACAATGTGCTAATAGCCCATAATGAAGATAGCAGCCATCAGTTAATCAACCCATTAAGTTGGGATCAGAAGTGTCAACTCAAGTGCAGTCTACTAATTTACTGACCCTTAATGGGTCAGCAAGATCTATAACCCAAAGACTGATCTTTCTGCTTCTGTTAAAGTCACTTTGGAGGCCAATTCACTTCTTTCCATGATTATGATCTCTGACCTGGTATGGGCAGGAAGTCAACGTAAAATCCATTTATGAGAATGTGCTTGGGGTTACTGAGTAATGGAATCGCAAGCTAACTAGTGAGTTAAGTGTCCGGGTAGAAGCTCTTTATGGAAGCACCAACTTTGTTTTTCTAATGTCCACAGAAGTGTGAAAATAGACATGTACAATCTTAAGTGAGAACTTCTGACTCCAGTAAGTTCTAGGTTCTTGAGTTAGCTAAGTCTTTCCACCCACTCTCCTTCCTCTATTGATCTGAGTGAATTTCAGTTTTTTGAAATGTCAACAGGTTAAAAAGAACTGAGTAGCAAGATGGCAAGTTATAGGGCTATGCCTGCTCCAAAATTGCAAAATAAGTATTGCTTTATTAAAGATGTAGTGGGTTGGCTGGAAAGTTGCTTTAGTGATCAACAAGCAAAAAATGGACATCATTTGGCTGATCCTCATACATGAGAATCAGTTACCTAGTGTGCTACTTTTAAGGGGGAGGAGAGAAAAGGTAGAACACCTTCCTCTACTTGGGCCTTTGAGAGGGTATAACAAAAATAATGAATAAAAAATTCATTCACTTGAATTGTATCTGTATAGAAAAGGTAAAATAATTGCTATGATAAAACAAGAGGTTTTTTGTTGTTTTTTTTAAACATCAGCATTTTCCTTCTCAGGTAATAAAGCGATTTATTTTACTACAAATTACAATGTCCATTAGCAACCTGTCAGGCATATGATGTCAGAGACTCAAAAGGATGTGTGCAAGAGATGCAACTGGGCTTGGTTCTGATGCCCTGGTCCCCAGCCAAGCCTGTGCCACGGCTGCTTAATTAAATGCTACCAACTCCAGTCCTGCTCTGACAGTGTCTGGCTGTGGCGTTCCCCCCAACAGGACACAAACATAAAATATGAGGTATTAACTGAGAATTCTGAAAAGGGGAAGCAAGAAAAAAAGAAAACTACTAAATGCACTAAACATTTTTTAAAAAAGTTTTATTGAAAGAAAAACTGAGATTAACTTGAAGACCTAAAGATTTGTTTTTCGCTCTACAAAGGAAATGTGTCAGTTGCATGCCAATGATGCTCAAAAGATTCCCGCAAAGGAAACCATCTTTCCTGGGAGAATAGAGAGCTTCCTCTGTTGTTGGTGACATTGCCCCCCCCCCCCCATTTGTTGCCTTTGTTTTCCTCCCCTGTCATTAGCCAACCTCCCAGTACCGCCGTGCCAACCTTAGCACAAAGACACTCTAAAAGCCTCTGTAGGAGCGAGAGAGTTCCATCCTACGGGAAAAAAGTGAACCCTGGGGCCAAAAAGATGAGGAAAGATTTAGCCTTTGGAAAAGCTCTCACAGACGTGGGTGGCTTTGGCAAGTTCAAGTTCAGCCTTTAGACATGACCTCTTGCACAGGTTCTCAACCTTAAGGCCGGCCAGAGAGAAGCAAGGAGGGAAGGTGGACAGGAAGGAGAGAGAGGAAGGTCGCGGGGATGGAGGGCAGGAAAGAGAGGGCGTACGAGGAGGAGGCTGCGAAGGAGGCCGCTAGACCCCGAGGACCGAAGGCCGTGGCCCTTCCCGGGGCTCCGTCTTTCAGTAACCATCCCCGCCCTCCGCATGGGCGCAGCCCGCCGGGTCACTGCCCCGCCCCACCTCCCGGGCTGCGGCGCGCTCCGCCCGGGTCCTAGAACCGGAGGCGCCAGGGAGCACGCCCAGGGGTCACCAGCTGGGCTGACCCCGCGAGGCGACAGCCACATGGAGGGGGTCCCGCTCTCCTCGCCGCTCCGCTGCCCCCACCCCTTCCCCAAGGCTGCAGCAGCAGCAGAAGCAGCAGCAGCAAAGGAACAGAGCCACAGCGTCACCGAAATCCACACAGAGCCCAGCTGCGCCGGGGGCAGGGGGAGGGGGCTGGGGCGACTGCAGGGGGAGTGGCGGGGGCGGGGGGGGCGCCGGGGGGCCGGCGGGGGCGGGGGCGGGGTGGCGGCGGGGGCGGCGCGCGTGGCGGCCGCGCCCCGGGCCCGCGGCCGGCGTCACTTACCCGGCCAGGGCGCGGGGGCAGCTCGGCCGACTCCTCGGGGGCCGCGGCGGCTCGGGGCCGGCGGTCCGCGCAGCCCGGGCGCTGCCAAATGTAAACAATCCGCCATGATTTCTTTGTTTAGCTAATTGAACCTGCCGCCGTCTGGAGTCCCAGGCGCTCCCTCTCCCTTCTCTCCCCTTCCCCCCCTTGTGCTCTCTTTTATTTATTTATTTGTCTTCCCCCCCACTCCTCAGTCTTTCCCTCTTTCTTTGGTCTTAGTAGCTGCTTTTAATGGAAGTCGAGGCAGTTGGGTAGTTGGTGCAGGGAGTGCGGTGGTGGTTTTTATAAATACAGGTAAAATAATAACCAAATCTCAGGCTGAGGTGCAATTTCTGAAAGAGGAGGAGGGTGTTTCTCTCCTTCCCTCCCTCTCCTTTCCGGCAACCCCCCACTTATTAGATTCTCCGTGGAAAGTGCCAGACAAATGTGGCGCAACTTCTCAGTCACCTTTCCTTTCCGCCGAACTCTCTCGTACCCAAGTTCGCAGGCGGATTTTGGACTCTGCAGAAGCGCTAGGTTCTTCGTTTACTTTGAAAACCTCAAGTATAAGTGATGTCCGACTGCCTAAAGGCGTGCAGAATAGTCTCCACCACCCCAGGGGAGGAATAATCATAATACAGAGTGCTCATCGGGGGAGGATGACCTATTGGCGTCGATTCAACTCCTTCTTTAAGAAAACAGGGGTATTACACACACACACACACACACACACACACACACACACACGCACGCATCCCAGAAGAGTGGGGCATTTCAACCTTTCCTTTGCGTAAATTAGTGGTACTTACTGTTGCACAAATATTTGGAGGAGGGGTGGTGGTGTAGACTCTGAACATATATATGGGCTTTAAAAGTTGTAGGAAATATTTAGGTCCTGGCGGGAAGGAAGGCTCAGCACCCCTTTCCTATGTGTTTCTGTGGGTAGAAATGCATTCGGTCACGAGTTTTCACTGTAGTTAATGCAAACATCATTTAAGTTCTGTTCTAGGTGGATTTATGATGAGACTCAGTGTAATCCAAGACAGAAAAAGTCTAGGGTTATGGCTTCATTTATTTAAAAAACTACTTCTTCAGTTTGACTTCTATTTATAACCACCATATCGATGGCACCAAAAATGATTCAATATTTTAATTCATAAAGAGGATTGAAAGGCATCTACATCTTGCAGTGAAACTGTCTCTTAAGTTATCATCAGAATTAATCTCATTAAAAGAAGTTATTGCCTTACCTGTGCTTATTCTGTGTGGGGAGAGCACTATTGAATAAAAAAGTAATGTCATCCTTAGAAGTCTGGACAACTGTTTACAGGTCACATAATATATTGATTATACGTGTAAAAGGACCATCTGATCCAATTGAAGAGAACTAAACTAACAAGTATTTGCACTATAGGCCAGTCACTGTGGTGTTTTTTACCACTAGGTCAATGAATAACTAGGAGTTCAAGCATTCTGATTATATATAAAGAGAAAAGAGAAAGGAATTGTATTGCCAAGCAATGGGAATGACCTCCATCAAACCCCCTATTTACACATGGCTTTAGTCTGTTCCCTCACAAAAGTTCAACAGAAGTTATGATCATATGTTTTTTCATACACGTGTTATTCCTCTCTCTACCATGCTAAATTTTATACCTTTTTCCAAGTTCTAAATTAAACTTGATCTTATGAAACCCACCTTGATATTTACCCTCTCCCGATGATGGTGCCTTCTCTTGACATCAGATATGACACTTCTGGGTGGCAGAACTGTGTGATCAAGGCCTTTGAATAGGGGACTTGGGTACTAAGTACATGGAAGAATCTTTTTTTAATTGTTGCACAAAAATTAGACTTAAGGAACCGTAGTTTCACTTTTAAAAGTCAGATGAAAAAAACAAATGTTTTGCATTGAGAGAGAGCATGCGAATGTGCCAGCAGGAGGAGGGGCCGAGGGAGAGAATCTCAGGCAGACTTCCCGCTGAGCACAGAGCCCAAAGTAGGGCTCCATCTCATGACTCTGAGATCATGACCTGAACTGAAATCAAGAGTTGGATGCTTATCTGACTGAGCCATCCAGGTGCCCTGTTTTGCATTAATTTATTTAAAGACCTGGCCTGCTTATGTAGAATTGCTGATCCATATTGACATTAATTTTTTCTAATACAGTTGAATTTTGTATATTTGCACCATTTTCCTGTCTTCTGATTCATTTCATGGGCTGCTTGCCATCAACTGAGGTTTGCTTTGGAAGTTGGAGGGAGACGGTCAAGTAGAGCTGCTCTTGAGTCCGTTCCAAATTCTCATCTCTCTCCTTAACCAGATGTATTAGAAAAACTCTCTTCTACCTGGGTGTCTCCTTCACTCTCACAAGGCTACCACACTCTGAACACTTTACTTCTGACACTTCTTGGGGTTTTCCCATACCAAGCAATTCTTCCATGACACCAGCTGGGTGTTCTAAAATTTAACTCAATTGTGACACGTCTACCGGGAGATAGCATCAGATCCCACAGATTGAGGGTTCCATCGCATGAGACTGCCTCTACCCCATTTCAGACGCCCATCACAAGTAGTAGGTCCCCTGGTTCCCACAGTTTCCCTCTGACTTGGCTACAAATTGGAGGTTCCCATGACCTTTTTCACCTTTGGATTCAATTAATTTGCTAGAGGAGCTCACAGAACTCAGAAAAACATTCCCTTACATTTAGCAGTTTATTAAAGGATGCAGATGAATAGCCAGATGAAGAGATATATAGGGCAAAGTCTGGGAGGGTCCTGATTGTAGGAGTTTCTTTCCCTATGGAGTTAGGGTGGGCCATTCTCCCAGCATAGATGTGTTTGTGAACCTAGAAGTTCTCTGCACCCTGTACTTTTGAGATTTTAATAGGCATGGCTGATCGTGAGCTCCATTTTCAGCCCTTCTCCCTTCTTGAGAGAATGGAGGCAGCACTGAATATGTCAAGTATCTAATCCTGGCTTCATCCTTCCAGTGAGCAGCCCCTCTCCAGGAGCCCACCCAGAGTCACCTCGATAGAACAAAAGTTGCTCCTAAGGCTCTCGTCATTAGGAAATATACAAGTCAGAGACAGGTCAAAGACCAAATATTAAAAAAAGAGTTTCTCCTAGTGCTTTTATCACTTAAGAAATTTAGGAGACCTGAGTCAGGAACAAGAGTCAGACACCAATATAAATATTTCTTAATATTTCACCCCAGGCAAGATCACATTATAGATTTGTATATGTGTATCTTCCTTCCCTTATTAGTTAACAGCATTCTTTAAGTCTTCATGCCTAACAACATGTTAATGGTATACCAGACACTTGTTGAGAATGTTTAAATAATTGAAAACTGATACATAGCTAGATTTTTTTTTTGGTTTTTATGGTAGTCTGTTACATCGATGACCCTCAGTTAATCACACCTTCTGTATTCATACCCTTATATAGTCCCATCACCGACTATGGCTTCAGCCATGTGAATTGCTTTGGTTGCTAGAAAGTGTGACACAAGTAGAAGCTCAATAAGCCCTTGTACGTTGGGGCTTATCCTTTGGGGATGTTCCCTTCTGGAATCTTTTACACCTTGAAAGAAGCGTAGACTATTCTGCTAAAGAGAGAGGCCATGTGGAGGAGAACCGAGGCACCCCAGCCTAGCTGCTAGCTGAAGTCAGCTACATGAGTGATCACAGCCAACACTACATGGAGTAGAATGACTGTCCAGTCAATTCATGGAATCACGACAATAAATAATTGTCATTTCAAGTGACTAAGTCTTGGAGTGGATTATTATGCAGCAGTCGATAACTGATTCAAATACTAGAGTCATGGTCAAGTTACTGCTGGAGACAAGTCAGCTTCAAAGACTAGAGTCCTCGTCATGTAACTGCTGGAGACAAGGATTTATCAGAAGGATGTGGGGTGGAGGGACAGAGGCTCTGAAAAATGGGTGGAGTTTTACAGAACTAGAACTTCATTTGTCACCTCTTAGAATTCTATGACACAGCTCCTGCATGATGTAATAGCCGTTCGGGGGACTGTCTTTATGTTCTCACTTTAGAATTAAGATTTTTGAGGTATTGAAGCAAGAGGTCAAAAGACACAGGGTTTTGAGTTCAGCTATCCTGCATTCAAATCCCAGCTCTGCCCAAGTGACCAAACAAGATGAATGAAAAATAAAAATACATGTTTTTCCCCAGGAAATTATTCAAGTGAGACCAGGAATGAGAAGAAATAATGAGTAACATTTGGAAATTTTGGACTCAGACACAAACCAAATACATGCAAGTGGTTGTCTGACTACCTATAAGTCACATTATCTCTCTGTATACAAGAGTCCTTGGTGGTGAATTAAGCACCTAAGGATCTGGGTCCTATAACCTTTGAGTTGGTTCTCTGTGTTTGCTGCTGATGTAAAAACACACACGCCCATTATCCAGATTACAAATGCAGGTGGGGTTGAGCAAGAGAATAACGATGTCTCAACATGGCAAATGACACCATGTAACCATGGAATAATGTGCATTTATACATTAATTAAATTTATAATGCCAATAGGATCTAAATTGCCCAATTAATTTTATGTGATAATATTTTGCCTAAACTAACTTACCTCTAGCCTTATAAATATGGTACTGGTGATTACTGGCATTCCTATTCTATGATGTGTCAAGTGGTTGAGCAATGAGCCCACCATTTTGGGAATTCAGAGTTCTGTGACACTTTCCTTTGCCCAGTGCTCCCTCATCTCATTTGGCCATCACCTGGGATACATTAAGTTCTTACCTGTTTCAGTCCAAGATAATTAAAGTTGAACTTCTTAGCACCAGCCCCAGACACAAAACAAATATGGGCAGTAAAATGCTCAAGAATATACTTATTTTAAAGGTTAGCATTGAATTAAAAAATTCCATTTGAAAAAGATTATTAAGAGGTAAGTAGCACTGGGGTGGCACAATGGAAATCTTGGGTTCAAATTGTGTCTTTGACACTTACCGCAATGTAACTTCACTAGGACTCTTAAGACATTTCAATTTAGAAGGAAAAGATCTGAGAGCTACAGAGGGATTTTTGGTAGAAATCCTAAAGTCATGGATTTTTATGGTGGAATCGTAGCAGTGTGGCAGAGAGAGGGGTACATTTTGCGGTAGGATGGCTTTGTAGTGTTTCTCCTTTAACGTCTACCTCCTGATTCCTCCTGATCCTCACCTCTCTGTCTTTGGTTTAATTTTTCCCTCCCCTAATTTTAATTCTATTAAATCATTTCTCCTAAAAATGTAGGCATTTAGTTGTATTATTTTCATGGTTTCCTTAAATTCTATGGTTTACTTCCAAAATATGTCCATTAGAGATAAAACAACGTTTCTCTTATGGCTCCTAAATGATCATTAGGTTTTCAGGAAATTTATTTTCTTTTTCCCAGTCTCGGAAGAAGTTTTGGCTTAAAAAGATTATTTTTTCAAATCCAAGGAGAATAAAAGTTGGAAAACTCATGCATTCTGTAGTGTTTGGAATGAGTGTAAGGTTCTAATATGCAACAGAGTTATGAAAAGATCAAATTCTCCTAACAGTTTCATTATCCTTTGTCTTTTGGAGAACTATAACCATAGCATCCATGGCAAACCCAAAGAGAAGAATTGCAGAGTCTTGACAATGCTTCTCCCTGCTCTTGGCGCAGGTAGTCAGGAAACATGAATTTCCCTCTTCTAGCCAGGCACTTCTTGGAATGGGTGCAGGATCATCTATGGGCGCAGCTGCTGCTATACTTGAGGGGTCCCAGAACCCAGACACAGCTCTTTGAGCAGCCAAATGAGTATCTTCCCAACCACTACCATCTCATTCCTTTTTTTTTTAAGCCTGAAATATTAAAATTAGCCCAAAGTGTATTTAAAATTTAATTATGCCCTTTGGAATCCGTGCTTTGGAAAACTGTTATTTTTCCTTTAAATAAACCAATATCTGGAATACACACACACATATGTATATTAAAAATATGATCAGAAAACATACTTTACTATAGCACAAAACTAGTAGGAAAAAGGGAGAAATCCACAGTTTACTCTTCCACATTTTCTAAAAGATTCTCATAATATACTTAACAAGCTGTTGTCTGTTCAGGGATGCACACACTCCACTGTAAAGCGAATCTTATCACTTGCTTAGTAATGACCTGTGGGGAGAGAGGTGAAAATGATCGCCACCTTTCTATTCTCATATTGGATGCTCCTTCAAGATGGATCTAGTAATGATCTCTGTTTTATACAGAAGTAATAAATACTATCTTGAGGAGATGGTAATTATAATGATGGTGCTCCCTTGACAAAAAAAGTAACAAAGGTATTTTAAATTGTATTTTTATTATGATAGGGAGATTTCAAATAATCTAGCTAATTTTGACTAATAACTACTGAGAATTAACATTATTATTTAATGCAATCAGTACTTGAATAGAACATAAATCCAGGAATGAAGCACTAGGGAAGATGTACAACGGATAATGCTTAGAGATTTGTAATTCTCCAGGATGGAAAAGGAAGAACCCAAAGGAAATTAAGTGCTGGTTTTCTCAAATATGGAGATTAGATTTTCTTATTTCTTAAAATTACCCTGAAAAGCATATACTTTATGACATATGTATATTCTTGTAATCTTCCAAAATCTGCAATGTAGATGATAGCATTTTCTATAGCAAGACTTTTAATTTTATTTCTAGTTTCTTTTCCCAAACATCAAAGTAAACTGTTACTTTATCTTGTTTTCATAGATTATTTGAAAACATAAAATATAATTTAACTTTATATATTATAAATGCTGTATCAACTTTTTCACTGTAATAAAGGCACTTAGCATTGTAGCTGCATCTGAGAAATATACAAGCACAGTAAAACTTCACTTAATATGCTCCAGCATTTCTTCAATAAACAGTGTGAAGTCAAATTCCTGTGTAATTTAACAGTTGCTAGTAGCAGCTCTCTGTGATACTAGTTGAAAATAGCTACTCTGAAACATGAAGCATAACACACAAAAAAATTATTCTATAGGTTTGCTCATTTCCCAGGGTTCTGTCCAGATCGAACCAACTGGTGCAGAAGCATGAACTTGAAAAAGAGCAGTGTGAGCAAGCTCAGGTGTTGAGCTATTTTAGCTGTTTCTCTCTTCCCCTCCTTCTGTTCTTCCCCTAGGGTCACTTGAAAACACAAATAAAAATGACTAGCATTTAAAAATTCCAAATAAAGTACAAAATTATATAAACCAGTGTGTGGAGAAAAACAACTATTTTGAGTTGCTGCTTAGGCATTTTGTAGTATGACAACCCTGCTCATGCCCAGAGTCTGGGCATTTGGGTAAAAGACCTGAGCTTAGGATTTCCCACACCCCTATACTCCCCTGAGTTTCCACTTTGCTTTTCCTGGGCTATCATTTAAAATAACCACTTAGAGATGAGTTGGCAAAAAGTTAGTGACCTCGGCCCCAATCACTTTGTAAGTAATAGGTGCTTGCTGCCCTGCTCTCCATCTCCTTGGGATAGAGGACTGTCCTTCCCCGGCTCATTGCACAGGCCCCTCCCCTTTGCCAGGATCTGTAACAGATCTTGTGACTTTACTTCTTTGGTGTGGGTGTATTGAACTGTGCCTTCAATCAAAACAAACCCCAGGGTTTTCACTTCCCCAGAGTGGGAGCTCTGAAGCTGAGGGAGCTACCTGCCAAGCCCCTGTGGGTGGGCTTATGCCTCCTCATTCAGCAGGTCAAGGTCTGCTGAATCTGAACTTAATACACCAGCTTCAGCTTCACAACACAAACAGTAGTCTCCAAAGTAAAGTGCAAGAAACAATTATTGGAATTTCTACCTACAGGCATATCTTATTACTTTAACATTATTTTTTTATTATTTTCACCTAAAAATAAAAATAAATAATGCTTGACCTCTAAGAAATGTCTGGACACCAGTGCTCTCAATGATCCGCGTGGCCAGTGGCTACCTGTCCAGAATGGTCCTCGTGAATCCTGATGGAAGAAATGTATATGCAGACAGACATTGTTTCTATGGACATTGCAACTCGTCTGACTACTCGATACCATGGACTCAGCCCTATTCTTTCATTGATTTGGACTAGGAAAAGATGGGAATACAGGTGCCAAGTCACCTTCAGGAGCAGCCACAGGTCCTCTGTAGGTACCGACCATCCAAAAGGAAGAATTTCTGGACCTTTGAGGGTCTAGTCTGGGGACAGTGATGAGAGAATGGGAAGCTGGACCTTTGGGGCCATTTTAGCTTTTCACTTTTGTTCATGTACCATTTGAATAGATTTCCTTCCTTCTTTACTTCCTTTCCTCTCTCTCTTCCTCACTTCTTCATTCCTTTCATCTCCTGCCCCCCCAATGTTAGAGAGCTTAATTTATTTAAACCATGTTTAAGGAAAAATGAAACCGGCCAGCAGAAGTCGCCTAAGTCACGTGTGGCACTGTAGTAACATGCTTCTATCACAAGTTCTCACACAACATTGCCTAGTGTGAAGATGCTAATGGATTATGAATTTTGTTGGTATTATGACACCAACTCAATGTATTTTTATAGAGACTCCAAACTTTTCAAATGAATGTCCCATCAGTACAGTCTTTGAGAATACCTCAAAATATATATTTAAAGATATGAATATGGTTTATATAATTTGTATATATTATATATTTATACATGATACATATAAATATATAGTACATAAATATATATCTTATATATTTACAAATGATATATAAGTACAAATACATTGAGTAGATTTAAATGATATATTATGTATAATACACTATATTAACTTATATGCCACTGTACTAATATAGTATACATTTGCAAAACGTAAAGTAATTTTTTAATAGGGGAAATAATATTATTAAAATGTTTTACTTTGCTTTATTCATCAATGATAAGTTCAATGTTTTCCTCTCTCATATGATGAATATACTCTACCTTTTCCCTAATATTCTGAGTATATCTGTCAGTGTCTCAGCATGAAAATGGAAGCCTAGCTAAGTTGGGGTTTTTTTGTGTGTGGTTTTTTTGTTTTGTTTTGTTTGGAAAGGGAATTTAGTACTAGGGGTTGCTTACACAGGAAATAGTAAAGCTGAGGAACTGAGCGAGGGTTGGTGAAGAGCTCAGAGGTTAGCAAGGGCAGGACACCTAGCATCCCTGGGTTAGGGGACTGTGGGAGAAGAGGGGGTACCAGGGGCCAGAGTTGCCTGGCAGAAGTTGACCAGAAGACATCGCCACTGCCAGAGGCACTGCCAGAGACAAGAGAGTCCGGAAGAAATGCTCTGTGCTCTGCTGCCTTCTGGTCTGCAGCATCTGGCCAGGTCTTTCATGGGCAAACCTAGCCGCATGCAGATGTCTGGACAACACAGCCCACAGAAGCAGCTCTAGGATAATACAGACTAGAGCGGGGAAAAAGGTAGAATGGAAATGAGGCAAACAGGCCCAGTACCTGCCACAGAACTTCCCACAGTCCTCTAAACAGTCCCTGTCTTTTCCTAGCTCCACATCTTGGCATGTCTCCATCCATCTTACCAGGAATGCCCTTCTTTCTTTTCTTTTTTTTTTTTTAAGATTTTATTTATTTATTTGACAGAGAGAGACACAGCGAGAGAGGGAGCACAAGCAGGGGGAGTGGGAGAGGGAGAAGCAGGCTTCTGCTGAGCAGGGAGCCCGATGTGGGGCTCCATCCCAAGACCCTGGGATCGTGACCTGAGCCGAAGGCAGACGCTTAACACCTGAGCCACCCAGGTGCCCCACCTTCTGTCTTTTCCTTGCCTATCGAACACCTATATGTCCTTCAAGAACTAAGACATTTATTTCACAAGCAGCCATGGAGTTCCTGTCATATGCAACCTACTGAGTGCTGGTTCATCAGAACAATCAATTTCTTTTGGAAATAAGTCTATGTCTTAAACTTTTCTGATCATTAAATATATATTGGGTAAACATAGTCTGGTAGTTCTGAGCAAGGATTCAGGACCCAGACTCCCTGGGTCAAATCCTGGCTCTGCCCCCTACTAGCTGTGTGAACATGCCTCAGTTTCTTCATCTGTAAACTGGGAATGATAATAATAATATGTATTTTGTAGCACCTTTTACTACAAGATTGCCAGATGGATAAGTTAATATTTTATTGCCTTTGGAATAGTTCCTGGCAAATAGTAATTTCTTTATCTGGGTCTGTTAAACTAAATATATGAATACCGAGTTACTCCTTTTTCTGTGCTTTCACAGCTCTCCATCCATATTCATTATAGAAATTCATTACATTGAGCTGTATGCTGCACATCTGTCACTTCTGGTAGAATATGAGCTCTTGCTAGGGAGTTCATGATTAATCATCTTTGTATTCCCAACACAAAGAACATAATAGATGCTCAATAAGTGTTTGTTTAATTAATTAATCACTTTACCTACACCTCCCCTGTGTCACAAATCATGAAATGAAATGATGAGTGCCAACGGAAAGATATTTTTAAGAGTACAGAGAAAAGAGGGATCAGTCTACTGGACTTGACATTCATAGATGAGGTGGCACCTAAGCTTTTAAAAATTGGCTAGGATCAGACATATTCAGCTAATCAGAAAAGCTGAGGGAAAATATAAACAAAGACCTGGAAGAGGGAAAGCATGGGGCATGTCCAGGAGGAATGAGTGAAGGAGTTTGAGTAGACATGATTCAGAAAGGTAGGTAGGAACCAAATTGTGGAAAGCATGTAGAAAGATGCACTTTATACTGCAGGCCAAGAACTCTTAATCTCTATTTCAACATGATACCCTTACTAGATAAAAAATTACACCTGTATCTATTCAAGAGAGGTCATCTGTTTATTTCTCTTTTATACCTTAACTGTTTTCAGCATCAAATATACAGAGGCCCGAATTATTGTGTAGTTAAGAATTGTTACGTCAAGTAATGGGTAACAATTGGAAAAATGAATTGAGTTATGTTCAGATTAATCTTCAGGGAGATTATTGTAACAAAATCTATAAAATACTTGTGAATAACAATGTCTGGGGTAGTATGCACGCAAGTTCTCAAAAATGGATAAGAAGGACAATCAAGCTAGGGGATAAAATGCGTGGCCAAAGTTTGTAACTCAATAATTCAGTAAGTGCAAAAGGATTATTCTGTACTTCATTACAGCTAGAGAATTCATTCTAACATCTGAGAATTGAAACTCTTCCATAAGCGGCTTTGTTTTTCTTCTTTTACATGCATGGTGCACTGCAAAGCTCCTGAGAGCTGTCATTTGGCTATGACCTACTTTGAAGCACATTTCATTTTTGGCTGGGAGCTGTGAGAATGTACACTTCCTCAGGACAGTAAGAAATGCCCATCTTTGGGATTAAATCGAATTTCCCACAGAGGCACTCAATGGTGAATTGGTCTCAAACAGTCTAAATCCCTTGCCTTCTGTGATGAGGTGGTTCTTATTGTTTGGTTTGGGGGTAAGTAGCTTCGGGGATCTCTGGATGAGGTATAGTCTACCTTTTGGTCCCAAATACCTTTCTGCCCTTTGACAAAATTCCTACATCTCTCTCTGTCCTTCTGCCTCCTTCATGGAACTTCTTTTCTCTATCTAGCAGTGAAACTTTGTGACCTCCTCTGTGTCATCAGCATCTCTCTGTGAACTGGTCAGCAGGATGGAGATATTTTCAGAACAGTTCAGCCAGCATATATAGTCCCTTCTGGGTACCAATTACTTCAAACCTCACACGTAATATAAGTCCCCTAATACAAGGAGAGAACGTTTTTCTGCATTTTATGTTTTCTTATTATGCTTGGTTTTGCTTGTTCGTTTGTTCAAACCTAAGTTGAGAAATTTTAATAGCTTTTTTGCTTTACAAAATTATAAACCAACCAAGGTTGTTTTTTTTTTTTTTTTTTCATATGGAGAGCTGGTATAAATTAGGTTGCAATTTATAAGTTATGTAGTACAGGCACTTTCCCTGCACTCTGATCTTAATGTCTACTTGCTTTCCTGGAACAGCATGTGATTCAGGGTAATTTTGTGGCTAAGTTCCAACATGGCTCCCAATGAGTCTTGTCTCCTGGTATGTATGCCTTTGCATAATCCCTTTCTTCATTGAATAACATCTAAGAACAAATAATACTAAAATATTTATGCAACCACAAAAAATCCTGGATAGCCAAAACAATCTTGAAAAAGAACAAAGCCGGAGGTATCACAATTCCAGATTTCAAGATATACTACAAAGCTGTAGTAATGAAAACAGTACAATACTGGCACAAAAATAGACACATAGATCAATGGAACAGAATAGAGAGCCCGGAAATAAACCCACGTTTATATGGCCAATGGATCTATGGCAAAGGAGGCAAGAGTTTATAGTGGGAAAAAAACAGTCTCTTCAATAAATGGTGCTGTCAAAACTGGACAGCTACATGCAAAACAATGAAACTGGACCACTTTTTTATACCATACACAAAAATAAACTTAAAATGGAATAAAGACCTAAATGTGAGACCTGAAGCCATAAAATTCCTAGAAGAGACCACAGGCAGTAATTTCTTTGACATCAACCATAGCAACAGTTTTCTAGATATTACTCCTAAGGCATAGTATTCCTAGCTCTTAATCTATTAATGATAGCAAAATTTGTGTAGATAGAGTAAGATATGTGATATCCATTGAGCAATGACCTTGTGGATAAGACCAAAAATAATCTCTAGAGATTATTATTTTCTTCTCAGGAGGAAAAAAATCAACTTTGCAGTAATAAATTGTGTGTATTACTTTTCCTTTGCAGCAGGCTGAGATTAAATTTCTTCCATGTCAATTACCTCCTCACGCTTCATGGAGGTTAGAATAAAACTTAGTAACTAAAAAAAGTGTTAGGCATGGGTACCAATTACTGTCAGTGAATGTTAAAGGTTTTGTAATAGTCAAAAGCATGGTAATAGGAGGAATATCATTTTCTCATGTAAAGCAGAAAGAATTTGGGCAGAAAGCTCATTCACATAGTGGAGAGGTGGTTTTTTGTTTGTTTTGTTTTTGTTTTAATGTAGATACTTGCAGGGTTAAACAGCTGCAGCTAAGAATAGAAGCCGTCTGTATTAGTGTTATGTTGTTGCATATGAACGGGAGTAGGTATTTGCAAATGATATATCCAAAGAGGGGTTAATATCCAAAATATATAAACAACTTGAACAACTCAATGCCAAAAAACCCCAAACAATCTAAATAAAAGATGGGCAGAGGAACTGAATAGACCTTTTTTCTGAAGAAGACATACAGGTGGCCAACAGACCCATGAAAGGATGCTCAGCATCACAAATCATCAGGGAAATGCAAATCGCAACCATAATGAGATATCACCTTACACCTGTCAGAATAGCTAGAATAAAAAAGACAAGAAATCACAAGTGTTGGTGAGGATATGAAGAAAAGAGAACCTTTGTGCACCGTTGGTGAGAATGTAAATTGGTGCAGTCACTGTGGAAAATAGTATGGAGATTCCTCAAAAAATTAAAAAATAGAAACACCATATGATCCAGTAATTCCACTACTGGGTATTTACCTAAAGAAAATGCAAACACTAATTCAAAAAGACATATGCACCTATATGTTTATTGCAGCATTATTTATAATAGCCAAGAATATGAAAGCAACCTAAGTATCCATTGATAGACAAATGGATAAGAAAGATATGGTGTATATATACACAATGGAATATTACACAGCCATGGAAGGGATGAGATCTTGACATTTGCAATAACATGGATGGACCTAGAGAGCTAAGTGAAATAGGCCAGACTAAGAGAGACAAATACCATATGATTTCACTCATATGTAGAATCTAAAAAACAAAACAAATGAATAAACAAAACATAGAATCAGACCTATAAACACAGAGAACAAATTGAGGGTTGCCAGAAGGAAGAGGGTGAGGGGATTGGGCAAAATGGGTGAAGGGGAGTGGGAGATACAGGCTTCCAGTTACAGAATGAATAAGTCATGGGGGTAAAAGGCACAGCATAGGGATATAGTCAGTGGTATTGTAATAGTGTTGTACCGGGATAGATGGTAGCTCCCCTTGAATCACTATGTTATACATCTGAAACTAATGTAACTTTGCTTGTCAAGTATACTCAAAGTAAAAAAAAATTTTTTTGAAAGAGCTGGGAATCCTTGGTTCAAATTTTACTTGTGCAACTTTGTAGCCTATGACTTAGTAATTTTGACAGAGTAATTATTCTAGTCTTTAGTTTTTCTCATATGTGAAATGAAACAATTACAGTCCATTTGTTCATTCAGCCCTTTACTTCATGTTCATTTAGTATCTGCTATATGCCAGGCCCTGCACCAGAGGGGAACAAAACAGACAAGGATCCTGCCTTCTTGAGACTGGGCAACTTACACTTAACATCACATGACTTCATTTTTGGAAAAATTTCAGCCTGGGCAAGGGTCTATAAAAGGAGTCAATTTAACACGTATTTTTTTAGCATCTATAAACTAGGTGCTGATACTCTAGAATCATAATCAAATATCCCCAAATTAATAATACTAGATCATAGACAGTTCTTTATACTTTGCATGATACTGTCTTACTATCATGTGTGAGCCTCTCTAGAACCATTTGTGATTGCTAGATTGTATCTACCCACCCACCTCTAACACCCCCTTTGATTATTAGATTCCCCTTCTGTACCTTCTCAAATGCATTTCCCCAGAGCACTTACTCCCACCTCTAATTAAATAATGAACCAGGGAATTTATTATGCTCTGCTTTCCCTTCAAGACTGAACCATAATCTAGCTTATTGCTCTATCCTTGTATTTAGAACAGAGAAAGTATTCAATATATATTTATGGTGTGAATAGTGATGAAGAACTTGAGTCAGAGAGGTTAAATAACCTGCCTACAGTCACATATTGAATTTCATAGCACCAGATTTAGGCCAACACCTACCCAGAAGTTTTCAGTGCTACTTGAGTTAGACAGAATGGGACTTAATCATTCATCCCATGCCTTCTACCTTGATTCATTAAAAAAAAATTTTTTTTAAAAGCATTATTTTTTTAAGAAAAGTTTTAGGTCCACAGAAAAAGAGAGGAAGGCACAGAGATTTCCCATATACCCCCCCACACACACACACACATGAATAGCCTCCCCAATTATCAACATTCCCAACCAGAGTGGTACAGTTTCTTAAAATTGATGAACCTACATTGACACATCATTTTTACTCAAAGTCCATAGTTTACATTAGGGCTCACTCTTCCTTGATTCTTTTTTTTAAAAGACTTTATTATTTATTTATTTGTCAGAGAGAGAGATTGAGAGAGCACACAAGCGGGGGGGGGGTGGAGAGCGGCAGGCGGGCAGAGGGAGAGGGAGAAGCAGGCTCCCCGCTGAGGAGGGAGACACCGTGGGCTGGATCCAAGGGTCATGACCTGAGCCCAAGGCAGACGCTTAACCAACTGAGCCACCCAGGCATCCCTGCCTTGATTCTTTTTTGATTTTGGTTGTAGTCACAGCAGGGATACTAGCCCACCATGACAGAGCTGGTGAGAGGAAGACAAGAGATAATCAGATACATAATCCCTATTGTTTAGGGGTCTTGTTCCCTCTGGCAGACTTTCACAGTGAAAGAAATTTTGCTAGTGTTGAGAAAGGAAAATTGAACCCCCAATTTTTAATTTTCAGATGGAAATATTTTTAAATTAACTTGGCAGATAATTCCTTTGAAAATTAGCTGAATTAAATTTAAATTTTATTTAAAATATTAGAAAATGTGAAAAATGAGATGTTTGTCTTACTATCTTGTAACTTTTATTATTTTTCCTTTTCCCAATTATAGAATCCTAATGAGTAGATTTGTCCAAATGGAAAATATGTCTGTATAATAATAAACTTATATTTCTCTTTCTACCTTCAAAAGCTGGCTTCTTTGTCGAGAAAACTGTATTTACTTTACTTGCATTTTGTGTTTTTGCTCACTTGCATTTTGTGTTTTTGCTCAAGTGTCAATTTCCCTGTAAAGTCTAACTCTATTAAAATATATTTGCCTATGGCCATGCTATCTTTAAATTTTCCTTAATTTGCATGCACTTCATATCTTAATGCATAGCCTAAAATGTCTGACACAAAGTCTATACATAACAATACTTTTGATTGACAGGAGGGTTTATTATGCATTGATATGACATCATATTTATGTATAACAATGACTTTTTGACTGACAACTAAGCAGTGATAGAATTCTGGACACCTCTATATACTATTTTTTAAGAAGACAAACTAAAATATTCAGATAATTGGCTGAATTTTTCAGTTTTATGTCAATTGCTTAGCATTGAGTTTGGGAGGACACAGTGGGCTAGTGTCTAATTCTTTACATTTTCCAGTGGTGAACGATGATATTTTTGTGCCAGTAGAACATCATACAGTTCTACTCCTTTTTTTTCTTTTAATGATTTTGCATGTTAAAAGTTGGCAACTCTGATATTAAATAAATTGATTTTAAAAATAGGCATGCTTGCAACCGGTGTGTAGAATATTTTCAAGACTCTGATGGTGAGAATAGAAAATTTTCATGGGATTCTGCATTCCGGTCTTGTGAGAAGGCTCGGTCAGGAGGCATGATCCACATCAGTGCACACTGATGCCAATCAATTAACACATCTTTCTAGAACACCTACCGTGCAGTCAGCATTCAGCACAAGGTTCAGACACAAAAAGGACTTAGGGAGTGCCACCAGGCAATACATATTTAAGTGTTAAATAATGTAGTAGACTGCAGGAATCCAGAGAAAGGCAAAGCCAGGGTGGACAGGGAAATATAGTGCCCTTTCCTGTGAAATCTTGACCCCTAACCAGCTGTAAGCCCTCAGGCAAGCTGCTTCACAGCTGCGTGTCCCAGTTTCCTCACGGACAGTAGGAGCTAGGGTGATCTCCCAGCTCTGTTGTTCTACAACTTTATGTAAAACAGGCTTCACAGAGCAAGCAAGGCCTGCACTGAACCTGGAGAACAGATGTTAAAAGCCAACCCTGGGGCAGGCACGAATGAGTGGCCGAGGATGCCCAAGCCTGGAAGAACATCTGCAATAACATCAGTCAGCTCTTCACAAAATCAACACGTAATTTAGCTCAATAAAAAAGTAGAATAGTAGTAACACTACAGTCGTGGAATGCTTGTTCCTTCCTTCAAATAAATATACAACTTTTTAAAATAGAAAGTATCTAGCTTTTAAAAACCCATGTAGGCACTGGTCGCCATCATAATGAAATGATGGGAGTTTCTGTGTGACTCTGTAGCATTGGATTCCAGCCACCAGATGGGGGCATCTCACTCAGTCACTCCTCTAGGAAAAAGTTGCAAGCAATGTGTTTATGTTGCAATCATGAATTGCTGTTTTCACAATTCTACAAGTCCCCCGAATTATGCACATTTTCCTGTGTTCTTTACAGAAAAGAAATAAGATAGCCAACTCTAACAATTTTGGAAATAATGAAGTGGGACATTAGATTTGGCTCTGGCCTTGAGACCGTCTGGAAAGGATCAAAGATTCTCCACTAACTGGAGGCAAAAAGCATTAGGATGTAAGCAACAGAAGATGTTTGACCCCCTTATAAACATGACAACACTGCTTTTTTTTTTCATGTTGCTTCTTCTTAGACCTTTGATACCTATAAACTTAGACTCAGGTACTCTGTTTTTAGCAGCAGCTATACATTGAGGTAAAAAGAAGCACAGGCAAGCAATTTGTGTTCGGTCGTTACTTACAATGCACAACTTTCTTTACTTTTGCCAAATTAAAGCTACATTAGAATAATTCTGCATTATTCTATTTGGAAACATTGGGTCCTACCTAGCTATGGCCACTGGCAGTGAATAGGAATTAACAAACAAAACAACTTTGACTTTCTTTTTCTAAAGAAAAACTAAGCCCAGTGTTATACCCTCAGAAAAGATGATGTAAAACAGATTCCATAGTATATTTCAAGGAATAATGGATGGATATTTCAGGTAAAGATCTTGATGTTTAAGGCTTTTTAAATAGGTAGGAAGTAAATAGAAATAAATATTACAGATTTTATCTTTTTTCCATGAGTTAATAATTAATACAGCTTGGGTGGTGCTGGTTTTGATTTTTGTGGTTTTTATACTTTTTTCGCATCTGCATCAGGAAAAATCACTTGATGATGCTGAAGCTAAAGATGTTAGATATAATTATTTATATCCTTCAACAGCATGGGCAAAGATTACCCTAAATCTAGTAGTTCATATTTAAGATAGACAAAGCTAACTTAGCACCTCAGAAATATATGCTGCCATTGTCTACAGCTGTAAATTAAACAACTGTAGGCAAAATAATAACATTTGAGAAACCTAAATTCCTACCACAAGCACCACGGGGACCTTCTGGAAATGCACCTGTGTCATGGCTGGCCGCCAGCCAGAGGTAAAGGGGGGGGGTTATGCAGCAGCCAACAGGCACAGACTTGTTTGCGTACCCATGAGACGCCCTCTGTGGACTTCCGGAAATACTTCACAGAGGATCCTTGCCAGGTGCTGGGTCCTGTGTGACCAGGTTTGCTGTTGTTTTTTAGGGAGGCAGGAAGGGGGTATCAAATGTCCACACAGCAAAATGTGAGTATATGTTCTAATATAATCTATTTCCACAGGCTGCTGAATTCTGGTGGGACAATGGGATGATACTAATGAGGGTCAGAATATCTTCTCAGACTCAAGGGACTTCAGTCTGCAAGGAGGGTCACTTCAAGATGGAAAGTCGGAAAAACGCAGAAATCCATGAATGCACACATTATCAGGGAAAGCATGATAAGAGAGAGGGAGAAGGGTAGGCAACAGCTGAACTGCTCACATCCCCCTACCCCAAATTCTCTGCACATTTTGGAACTGGGAATGATGATACTTTTATTGAAACTCTGGGGTCTTTTAGGAAGTATATTTAGAAACATGCTCTTGTACTAATATTGGACAGACGAAGAGAAGCTGGTAGGAAGAAGGATGTGGCTCAAACAAGTCGTGCCTGGAAATAATAAGTTTACATAATGGAATTCACCGTCAAACTCCACCAATAAGATGATGTTGGGAGAAGTGGAAATGAAGGTCACAGAAATACTGGCCTTGGGAAATCGTATTCACTCTCTGCATTTCCATCCAAACCTCCTTTCCTGACCACCATCCAACAGTGGGCAAGCTCCTGCACTGCACTGCCTTCCAATCAGGGAATGGAAGGTCTTGAGGAGTGTTGGGAGCCATCCTGTCATCTTCAGTGAGCACAACATCCTGGCACTTCAAAGAGACTCAATACCGATTTATGGAACCAATGGAAAAAGAAAGCGAAAATGGCACTATTCCACTTTCTTTCTAATTGTTTTTTTCTTTTAAACCTAAGCTTTTCACTGTAAAACAACCTGGGTAACATTTTTGTTCTTCATAATTTGCCAACTTTTTCTATTATACACATACAAAGTAAGACTGTATTTTGTTTCCCCTTTTCCTGCCCACCACCCCATCCACCTTCGTTAGGTTTAAACTAAGAATGACCCTCTGGGGAAAATGCCCTCAGTTTGTGGTCTTTTCATTGCTCTGTTTCTATTCTTTCTTAACTTAAGAATTCAGTTCTTCGGTGTCTTTGTGTTCCAGTGCAGTAACATGGTTACTTTACACACACGACCACGTGCACATACATGCGTACACACAGACACGCACACACACCCTTTGAAATTAGTTCTTTTTTTCCAACACGGCAAATTAGAATCACATCAAATTCGAACTCAAATATATGTCTATAAAAATTGAAAAGTGAATATGTCATCTGAGTTCCAAAAAATGAAGAAATGGTTGAAATGATGGAAGAAGATCTATAGCTCACCAGAGGCTAAAATATTATGATAATCATTTTCGTAATTCAAATGAATACATAATTACTAGGCATCAACAGGGAAGATTTACAATTTGCTAAACTAAGCCAAAAAATCAGTAGCAATCAGTATAGGGAAATGTACCCTCTTATATCTGAGGTAAATTAATTTTGTTACTGAAATATCATTATGTTATATTTCCACTCTTACCACTTATTCAAACATATCCATATTTCCTGCCTAATGTTTCATTGCTAAGATAATTGAACTTTTCAGTTTTTATCTCAAGCTTATATTACTTAAAAATCTCTGCGTGCATTATTACAACGAAAGGGCAAAGGTAGAGACAGGAGTTATTTGGCTCTCATGGTTTATGATTGCATTGAAGCTCACAATTGATTATAGCTTCCTAACCTCTCTTTTCCTATTCATTACCCTCTTCATTTTATACCAGTATTTTCAGCTATCAGACTGTCTTTATTTAGGAGGCACAAAAGGAAAAACCAAGAAGAATTTGAAAAATAATATATTTTCATTTTGATGTTTCAATTTAATGCAGGTTTGAAAATGCTGAACTGTCTAAGGTATACTAAATATTCATTAGGCAGTTTAGCTTTTACTAAGTTCTAAATGAAAATGACCCAGCAAAATCAAATTGAAATTTCATAGAGTACTTTTCAAGTATGGTTCTAAAACATGCATTAAACAAAATGCATTCATTTGAATGCAAGTCTCTCTCTTTCTCTAGAATATATACACACCCTAGGGTCTATTATGCTTTCAGTTCAATGCCTCCAAAATGTGTGTGGTGTGGATCAAATAAATAGTTAACAGCTTTCGTAAGCAAACAATCTTATGGTCTGGTATATCTGCAAACCTCTTGTGCTATTTCTTTATGCTTCCCCACTTACAAAGGTTAATGCAAATTTCATTTGAATCCAAGCAAAATATTCTGCATTATTTTCTACATAGACAAATCTGTTTAGAAAGAGCCCATTAGAATTTATCCATGTGAATCCAACAGCCCTTTATGGACTTGTAGACACACAGCAAGATGTGCTCACTTTTAGAAATCAGACTTGCCACTGGCCAAGCCCAGGAATCACAGTACTTAGAGCAGGGAGGATTTTTAGAAATCATGTAACCCAGCCCTCCTTATAGAAAAAAAAAATTGTAGAATTTAGCATATATATAAGATAGACTATTTTGTCACTCCAAAACGTTCTTTCCCTTTAGTAATATTCCTTGTTTTGATGCATGCTTTATTTGATACTAATACAAGCACTCTAGCTTTTTTGTGCTTACAGGTTTCATGGTATATCTTTTTCATCTTTTTACTTTCAATCTATTGGTATCTTTGTGGTTAAAATGTATCCATTTTAGGGAACCTAAGTTGGATCCTGCTCTTTGATCTAGTCTGACAATCTCTGCCTCTTAACTAGAGTTAGTCTGTATAAAGAATGTAATTATGTTATTTTTGTGTTGTCTATTTGTCCATTTGATTTTTTTCAAATATTTTGTTCCTCCTTTCACCTTCTTCTGGTTTAATAAAATAATTTTTTTTAAAGATTTTATTTATTCATTTGACAGAGAGAGAGCACAAGTAAGCAGAGCGGCAGGCAGAGGGAGAAGCAGGCTCCCCGCTGAGCAGGGAGCCTGATGCGGGGCTCGATCCCAGGACCCCGGGATCATGACCTGAGCCGAAGGCAGACGCTTAACCGACTGAGCCACCCAGGTGCCCCATAACAAAATAAATTTTTAAGTGAAAAATTAATTTCAGGACAGTTTTAGAATTAGAAAAAAAGTGTGAAGATAATTCAGAGAGATTCTATATATCTCACACCAAGTTTTCTTTATTGCTACATGTAACATTAGTATAGTACATTTATTATTAATGAACCAATACTGATATATTATAAAGTCCACACTTTATTCAGATATCCTAGTATTTACCTAATGTCCCTTTTCTGCTCTAGGATTCCATCTAAGACACCACATTACATTTAGTCATCATGTCTCCTTAAGCTCCTCTTGACTGTGACAGTTTCTTAGACTTACCTTATTTGGCATGACCTTGACAGATTAAAGGAATCAGGTATTCTGTAGAATGTTCATCAATTGGGATTCATCTAACGCTTTATACATGGTTAGACATGATTAGACAGGTTATATATTTTGGAAGGAAGATCATAAATGTAAAGTACTTTTTCATTACATGTATCAAGGGTACATAGTATCAACATGACTTATCACTGTTGATGTTGACCTTGATAACCTGGTTGAAGCAGTATTGGTCAGTTTTCTCCACCATAAAGTTACTCCCTACCCTTTCCATACTGTACTCTTTGGAAGAAAGTCAACATACACAGTTCACTGTTAAGGAGTTGAGAGTTTATGCTCCATCTCTATGAAGGCAGGGAGTCTACACAAATGATTTGGATTTTTTCTGCTCAGGAGATTTGTTTGTTCCCTCCCATTTTTTCAATCATTTATATCATTATGAACTCATAGATATTTATTTTATACTTTGGGTTATAATCCAATACTTTATTTTTTATTGTATTGCTAAAATTTTTCGTTTTGGCCATTAGGAGCTCTTTCAGTTGTTCCTATTTCCATTTGACATACCCCAACATTGTGGGGTTTTTGTTGTTTGTTTTTTGTTTTTTATCATTTCCTTACTCTCTGGCAAAACAAGATGTTCCAGATTCATCTTGTTTATTTCGTTTCCCAGTCCTAGTACCAGCCATTTCTCCAAGAAGCCCTGTGTTTTGTGTGTGTGTGTGTGTGTGTGTGTGTGTGTGTTTTAACTGGAGAGTGGTATTAGAAACCAAGATCTGGGTGCTAGGTGAGCTCACTGCTACTGGGGTATCATTGCTCCTAGGCCCTCTCAGCTGACACATCAAGGAAATATATGTGTATACTAACCCAAGTTATATAAACACATGTTTATACTATTTTTACATGTAATATATATATATATAAAACTATATATTTACATGTAATATATATATGCTAAACATGAATTCATATTGATGTCTCCAATTCCAATCTATTACCACATTGATCATTATAACCTCTTCTTGCAGTGTGTAACCTCCTACTCCAAGAGTGAGAAACCTTCCTCCTACCATCTGTCATCCAGTTACCTAATTGTTCAGTTCCAGTATTTCTGTACAGTAGTATCAAAATTATTTACCCACACCCCCATGGAAAACAACTTTATCAACTAGAATATAGCATTTAGGTACAGATTCTTTTGCCTTTTGTCTTACAGACCGCATTTATTTCTAAAGTTACTTAGGTCAGCAACTCTTTCCCATACTCCCTCCAGTGAAGCTGTTTTAAATATTTGTAATAAAGATATATTGTTTTGTCACATTCTGCATTCTATACTGGGACCCCATAACTTCCTAAAAGATTTTTTTAAATACTTAATTAATTTATTTATTTTAGAGAGAGGGGGGGAAGGAGGAAGGGGGAGAGAGAATCTGAAGTAGATTCCATTCTGAGTGCAGAGCCCGACGCAGGGCTTGATCCCACGACTGTAAGATCATGATCTGAGCTGAAACCAAGAGTCCAGCATTCAACCGACTGAGTCACACAGGCACCCCCCAAAAGATTTTTTGAAAATTTGCATACATTAAAATTTATTTTCTGTGCAATGAAGTTCTACAGGGTTTTTTTTTTTTCCTCTTCTTAAATTGAAATATAATTAACATACAGAATTACACTAGGTTTTAAGTGTACAATATAATGATTCAACAATTCTATACATTACTCAGTGCTCATCAAGATTAAGTGTACTCTTGATCCCCTTTATCTATTTCACTCCTCCACCCCAGTTCCAGCAACCACCAGTTCTCTGTATTTAAGAGTCTGGGTTTTTTTGTTTGTTTTTTTGTTTGTTTGTTTGTCTCTTTTGTCTTTGTTTTGTTTTTTTAAATTCTACAAATGAGTGAAATCATATGGTATTTGTCTTTCTCAGATTGACTTGTTTCACTTAGCAGTATAGCCTCTAGCTCCATCCATGTTGTTGCAAATGTCAAGATCTCATCCCTTCCCTGGCTGTGTAATATTCCATTGTGTATATATACCATATCTTCCTTATCCATTTGTCTCTCAATGGATACTTAGGTTACTTGCATATTCTTGGCTATTGTAAATAATGCTGCAATAAACATATAGGTGCATATGTCTTTTTGCATTAGCGTTTGCATTTTCTTTAGGTAAATACCCAGTAGTGGAACTCCTGGATCATATGGTGTTTCTATTTTTAATTTTTTGAGGAATCTCCATACTGTTTTCCACAGTGGCTGCACCAATTTACATTCTCACCAACAGTGCACAAGGGTTCTCTTTTCTTCACATCCTCACCAACACTTGTGATTTCTTGTCTTTTTGATTCTAGCTATTCTGACAGGTGTAAGGTGATAATCTCATTGTGGTTGTGATTTGCATTTCCCTGATGATTTGTGATGTTGAGCATCTTTTCATGGGTCTGTTGGCCATCTGTATGTCTTCTTTGGAAAAATGTCCATTCGGTTCCTCGGCCCATTTTTAAATTGGATTATGTAAAGTTTTTTGGCGTTGAGTTATATGAGTTCCTTATATATTTTGGATATTAACCCCTTACCAGATATATCATTTGCAAATATCTTCTCCCATTCAGTAGGTTGCATTTTTGTTTTGTTGATGGTTTCCTTGGTTGTGCAAAAGTTTTTTACTTTGGTGTAGTCAAGTTCTACAGGTTTTGACAAAAGCATATTGTCATAGCTTTACTATTATAATATTATACAGAATAATTGCACTGCCCTAAAATATCACTGCCCTGTACCTCACTTACTCCCTCCCCCAAACTCTTGGCAATCACTGATCTTTAACCCTCTCCCTAGTTTTTCCTTTTCCAGGATACATTTAATTGGAATCACACAGTGTGTACCCTCTTCAGACTGGCTTCTTTCATGGAACAATGTGCATTTAAGATTCATCCACGTATTTTTTTTTTTTTAAGATTTTATTTATTTATTTGACAGAGAGAGACATAGCAAGAGAGGGAACACAAGCAGGGGGAGTGGAAGAGGGAGAAGCAGGCTTCCCGCTGAGCGGGGAGCCCAATGGGGGGCTCGATCCCAGGACCCTGGGATCATGACCTGAGCCGAAGGCAGACGCTTAACGACTGAGCCACCCAGGCGCCCCTCATCCATGTATTTTCATGGCTTGATGATTCATTTTTTTTTCATCATAGAATAATAATCCATATGTGGATATACCATAGTTTGTATATCATTTCACCTATTGATAGACATCTAGCTTGCTTCTAGTTTTGACAATTATAAATAAAGCTGTTAAAATAATTTATAAGCAGGTTTTTGTGTAGGCATGTTTTTGGATCACTTTGGTAAAGAAATAGAAGTACAATTACTAAACTGTATGGTAAGATTATGTCTAGCTTTGTAAGGAACTGCCAAGCAATCTTCCAAAGTGTCTATATTATTTTGGTTTCCTACCAACAAAGAATGAGAATTCCTGTTGCTCATCCTCAACAGCAATTGATATTGTTAGGTTTGGGTTATTTTGTTTATTTGTTTTTCTCTTTTTAAGAAATGTATAGGAATATCTCCCTGCAGTTTTAATCTGTAATTCTTGAATGATAGATAATGTTGAGCATATTTCATTTGCTTATTTGCTATCTATATATCTTTTTTGGCGAAGTGTCTGCTCAGATCTTTTGCCCATTTTTAAATTGGGTTCTTTTCTTTGTGTTGAGTTTAAGAGCTCTTTGTGTGTTTTGGGTACAAGTCCTTTATCAGATATGTTTTCAAATATTTTCCCTCAGCTTGTGGCTTGTTTTTTATTTTCTTGACAGGGTCTTATGCAGTGCAGAAGTTTTTCAATTTAAGAAATTCCAGCTTATCCATCTTTTCTCTTGTGACTCATGCTATTGGCATTTTATCTAAAAATTCACCACCAAACCCAAGGTCACGTAGACTTTCTTTTACATGTTCTTTAAGAAGTTTTATAGTTTTGCATTTCACATTTAGGCCCATAATCCGTTCAGGTTTATGCTTGTGAAGGCTGTAAAAATCTGTGCTAGATTCACTCTTTTGCATATGGACATGCATTGTTCCAGCACCATTTCTTGAAAAAACTATTCTTCCTCCACTGAATTGCAGTGACAGGCAGAATAATGCCCCACCCGTACCAAAGATGCTCATGTCTTAATCCCCAGAACTTGTGCATATGTTAGGCTGCATGGCCGGGGGAATTAAAGTTACAGGCGGAATTAGGATTGCTATTCAGATGGTCTTGTGATTGGAAGATCATCTAGGATTATAGAGATGGACCCAGAGTAATCAGGAGGGTCCTTAAGAGTGGAAGAGGGATAAAAGAATCAGAGTCAGAGAAGGAGACTGGTACAATATGAGAAAGACTTGACTGGCTTTAAAGATGGAATTGATCCATGAGCCAAGCAATGTAGTGCCTCTAGAAGCTGAAACAGGTAAGGAAATGGGTTCTTTCCTATAACTCCTGTAAGGAACTCAGTCTGCAGGCAACTTGATCTTAGCCCAGTGAGATCCATGTCAGACATCTAAACTCCAGAATCATAACATAAGAAATTTATGCCATGTGAGCCATGAAATTTGTGGTAATTTGTTACAACAGCAACAGTAAACTAATACATACAATTGCCTTTGCTCTTTTGTCAAAGATCGGTGCTTATATTTCTATGGGTCTATTTCTGGGCTCTCTGTTCTTTTCAGTTGATCTGTGTGCCTATTATTTCAACAATGCCATGCTGTCTTCATTACTGTAGCTTGTTAGTAAGTATTGAAATCAAATTGTGTTCTTCTTGTTCTCTGTTGTCTATTTTAGATCTTTTGCCTCTCCATATAAACTTCAGAATAAAATTGTTAATATCTATGAAGTAGCTTGCTGGGATTTTGATTTGAAGTATGTTGAAGATCAAGTTGGGAAGACAATACTGAATCTTGCAATCCATGAACACAGAGTATATCTCCATTTATTTAGATCTTCTTTGGTTTCTGTCATCAGAGTTTTGTAGATCCTGTGCATATTTTGTTAGATTTATACCTAAGAATTTTCTAATTGTTCATTGCTAGTATATAGGTAAGCACTGAATTTTTTTCTTTTTTTTTTTTTAGCCTTGACTTTTGTATATTAACCTATATCCTGTAACATTTGTATACTCACCTATTTTAGGTCCATGAGTCTTTTGTTTTGTTGCATTTTGTCTGTTTTTTTGGCAAATTTTTGGGATTTTCTATATATATAATCATTATTCTGCAAATAAAGACATTTATTTCTTCCTTTCCAATTTGTATACTTTTTATTTCCTTTTTTCAAATAATTAAACCAGCTAGGTCTTCCATTAAAATGTTAAATAGGAGTCGTGAGGGAGAGGATGCCCTTGACCTATTCCTAATATTAGAGTTAAAGCATCTAGTTTATCACCATTAAGTAGAATGTTAGTTGTAGAGTTTTTTTGTAGATTTTCTTTATCAAGTTAAGAAAATTCTCCTCTATTTCTAGTTTACTGAGAGATATTGTCATGCATGGGTATTGGATTATCTTAAATGCTTTTTCTGATTCAATTGATATTATCGTTTTATTTATTTATTTATTTATTTATTTAATTTTCTTTAGCCAGTTGATGTGGTGAAGTACACTGACTGATTTTTAGATTATGAATCTGCAACAAATCCCACTTGGTCATGGTGTATTATTCCTTTTTATACATAGTTGAAATGGATTTGCTAATATTTTATTGAGGAATTTCGCATCTACGTTTATGAGAGACATTGGTTCATAGTTTCCCTTTTTTTGTAGTATCTTTGTCTGGTTTTGGTATTAGGTCAATTCCAGCCTCAGAGTTTAGAAGTGTTTTCTAAACTGTTTTCTAAAATGAGTTTAGAAGTGTTTTCTCTGCGTCTGTTTCTGGAAGAAATTGTGAAGAATTGGTATAATTTCATCCTTAAATGTTTTGGTAGGATTCACCAGTGCAACCATCTGGACCTGATACTGTTTTGTTTTGTTTTGCTTTGTTTGTTTGTTTCTTGGTTTTTTTGGAGGGGGAAGGTTATGAACTATTGATTCAGGTTTTTTGAATAGGTATAGGCCTATTCAGATGATCTATTTTTGTGTGTGTGTTAATTTTGGTAGTTTGTGTCTTTGAAGGAATTGTCTATTTCATTTAAGTCATTAAATTTGTGGGCATAAAGTTGTTTGTAGTATTCCTTTATTATTCTTTTAATGCTCAAAGGATCAGTATGATGACCCTTCTTTCATCTGATATTGATAATTTGTATCTTCTCTTTTTCCTCAGTTAGGCTGGCTTAGAGATTTATCAATTTTATTGATCTTTTTCAAAGCACCAGCTTTTGGTTTCATTTATTGTTTTACTCTTTTTAATCTCATTGATTTCCTTTCTAATTTTTAGTATTTCTTCTGCTTGCTTTAGGCTTAAATTGCTATTCTTTTGTAAAGTAGTAGATGGGTGACTTTTTTTAAAACCAGCATCAACATTTAAAAATTTTATTTGGGGGGCGCCTGGGTGGCTCAGTCATTAAGCGTCTGCCTTCGGTTCAGGTCGTGATCCCAGGGTCCTGGGATCGAGCCCCGCATCGGGCTCCCTGCTCAGCAGGAAGTCTGCTTCTCCCTCTCCTGCTCCCCCTGCTTGTGTTCCCTCTCTCGCTGTGTCTCTCTCTGTCAAATAAATAAATAAAATCTTCAAAAATAAAATAAAATAAAAATTTTATTTGGAACATTCAGTATATTTACATTAGTTTCAGTTGCTTATATATGTAGACTTATTTATATGATCTTATATAGCTATAAGACATATCTATATGTCTATATTATCTCATATATCTTTAAATGTCTTTCTTGGCTTTCTTTAGACAGATTTTTTTCTCATTTTATTTCCCCCTTACTAGTTGGGATTTTCATTTTCTATTTCCATTTTGTAGTTCTTACTTTAGAAAGTTAAATTTACATACATTTACATACATTTAATTTATACTTAAAGTTTTATTGTCTAAAGTTAGTCAATATTTCTATCCTCCTCCTGAATAATTCAAGGACTTAGAGAGCTTGATTCCAGTCACCTCTCCATAGTAAATGCTATTATTTTGGGGAATTTTAACTCTACCTTGTTTTTATTGTGTGTGTATATATATATTTTAAATATATTATATATATTTTAAAGATTGTATTTATTTATTTGAGAGAGAGGGAGAGAGCACATAAGCAGGGGAGAGGGAGAAGCAGGCTCCCCACCAACCAGGGAGCCTGATGTGGAACTCGATCCCAGGACCCTGGGATCATGACCTGAGCTGAGGGCAGATGCTTAACCAATTGAGCCACCCAGGCACCCCTGTTTATATATTTTTTATATTGTTGTTATTTTGTTTTATGCAGTTGACTTTGATTTTAGACTTACTCACATATTTATTATTTTCATTGCTTTTTGTTTCTTAAACTGAGATCACTTTTTTTTTCATCTAAAGGTATATCTTTTAGAATATTAGTAAAAATGAACTGGTGGTAAAAATTTATCAAGGTTTTGTTTTTTGGGTTTTTTTCTGGGAATTGTCTTCATTTTACTTCATTCTTGAATGTTATTTTGCTGACTATGGGAATGTAGGTTGGCAACTGCTTTATTTCACTCTATTAAAGATATTTTCCTGCCTTCCATGTTCTGTTTTTGCTGTTGAGTCAGATGTCAGTCTAACCCAGGGTCAACAAACTATGCCCTGTCTGCCAAATCTGAATCACAACCTGTTTTTTGTAAATAAAGTTTTATTGAAACACAGCCATTCTTATTCATTTACAAATTTTGTAGCTGCTTTTCCTATAGTGGCAGAACTGAGTATTTGCAACACAGATGAGACAGCCCTCAAACCCTAAAGCAATCACCATCTGTTCCTTTACAGAAAGAGTTCACTAATCCCTGGTATATTATTGCTTCTGTTAATATAAATAGTCTTTTAAGATGATATCTTTGCAGTTTGCTGCTGTGCAATTTCAATATGATTTGTCTAGGTCTGGACTTTTTTTATTACATTTGCAATTTTGGGGGCTTCTTGAAGGTATGCATCATTGTTAGTTACTCGTTCTGGAAATTTTTCAAAAATTTTTTTAATTTATGTTTTGCTTTTTATTTTTATTTTTTCTACACATAGGTTTTATTTATTTATTTTTTATAGTTAGCATACCATGTTATATTGGCTTCAGGTGTACAACATAATACAATTGTATAATATAGTACAATTCAATAATTCCTTATATCACCCAGTGCTTATCATGAGAAAATTTTCAAATCTTGCCTCTACTACCTTCTCCCTCTTTTCTCCTTTTTAAAGGAGAAACTGTCTCACTCTTTGCTCCATATCTCTAGTCTCACTTTTGTATATTTTCCCATCTCTTTGTCTCTCAATCTACATCCATAATTTCTCAGATCACCTTCCAGTTCACCTATTATTCCTCTAATTTTCTGCTGTGCAATTTATATAATCCAGAGAATTTTTAATTTAATTATTCTAATGTTCATTTTAGGGGTTCTATATTTTTTTTTTTTGCAAAAAATGCTTGTTCCCTTTTTATATCTTATTTTTCCCTGCTCATTTTCCTCTTTTTTCTGAAATATATTAAGTATGGTTCTTTTGTAATCTATAATTGATAATTCATACATCTGCATTCTTTATAGTCTTTTTCTGCTTTTTTAATCTTATGTAGAAGATTATCTATCAGAATTCTTTAAAACCTGTGATGGAGGTAAATTCCTCCAAAAATCATCTGCATTCACTTCCGTCACTTTTTTTTGGGGAGCGGCGAGGCCACAACCAGGCCAGAACTACTTGAAACCACAGTATTATATCCATCTAAGGATTTTTGGAGAACCTAGTCAATGTAATTTGATGTATAAGCCCTGAGGGTATGCATTTGTTTCACAGTTTTCAAGGGAGAATTTTTTTTTCCTTAAGCACCATGGTTTAAGGCAGGCAATTTTCCTTGCATTCTATGTGGGGTTGGGTGTTGGGTGGGGCATTCAGGGAAGGACAAATTGGGTTTGTTTCTAACTTACCTGTACCCTCTTATAAAAGAATACTTCTGGGATCCTGACTTCACTTAGTTTTTTATTTGACTTGTAGTCATCGTATCAATGCATTTAAGGAGGTAGAAAAAATTATTCAACATTCATAGTTGTTTTCAGCAGAGGGGTAAGTTACAATTATTAGTCTGCAATAATGATAGAAAAGAAAGTCTAAATCCCTTTATTTAAACATGGGCATTTTCAGGTCAAAAGAAGGTAAGTGACTTGACTGAGGTCACACAGTTCCACCCTAATAAAGAATTTATTTTTTAAAGACTGTTCCTTAAAAGAAAAAAAAAATTTTAAGAAAAATTCTTTTCAAAGAATTTAGGATTTAGAAAATAATAATTACTGGAATAGAAGTAAATATCCATCAATATTCCATAGGGGAGATCAGTTGTTAAACAGTCAAATAAATACATTCCAAGTCATAGAAAATTGTCATTTGATTAAAGATTTTAATCAGATTTGAGGTCATTTTCACCTCAAATCAGTGTGCCTCAGACAAATATCTTTGTTTCACTGAAAAATTTCCCAACTGCCCTACTTCCTAAACACCAAGGGAATCACCAGCTGCTAGCCTGGTATTTAAGCCCAAATCTCTGGCATTATCTTTACTTTCAAATCTTTCTTCTTTCACATATACTCATTTATCAACGTTAGCAGCTTCCTTTGCTCTGTCAGTCCCTTGTTAGGACCTGGCTACTTCCTGATTAGAATATTGTCAGTTTCACTGTGGCTTTCTAGTGTCCCACATCTACCTATAAATTTTCCAACCTTATTTCAGACACATACATAAGTGGTACACTCACCACACACACAATTGGTCTATATGGTTTGTTGAGGTATCTTTTTACATAAATAGAGGAATTAGACAGTGCTTCCTCTAGAAGAAGAATGTTTTGAAATTGGAGGGATAGTAAAAGGGGTTTTAGCTTTAGATGTGATATTTTGATTTTTTACAAAGGAATGTACACCACTTTGGTAATATAAAGAAAATGCTTGTGCTTACAGTCATAGCAGTGTCTCTACACTTCAGCCATTTTTGTGACTCTTCTCCACCCTGCACATTTTGTCACTCCTTTCCTGTTTAACTGTATTTGGCCCTTGAATTTTGTGGCCTAGTTCGTGCATAGGTTAGGACATTCCCTCTTATTTTTCTTTTTTTCATGTCATCTATTCTCTGGCTCCAAGCAGAGAAAAATACATACAAGGTACATTCTCTCTACTCACCTGCCAGGGTGGGAGATTGAAATCAATTCTCTGTCATAGGCTTCCCATTATTCTCCTTTCAGAAATAATTTTCTAATTGTTGTCTTGAAAGTTTCTACACACCTTACCTTCCTGTTCTCTACGCTTAATGTTTTCCACACTGCATCTTCTCTTCTACCTAATCTACAGTCCTAGAATTTCCAATTCTTAATCTTCATGGCCTCTAAACTCAAATCCTGACTACACAGGTAGTTGTCTCTGTTTAACTGTATCCACTTTCAAACAACCACCAGAGTCAATGAATTATCCAGAATTAAGTTCAGAAAGACATAGAAACAGAAAATATCAAAATCGGGTTAAGAGATAGAGTGAGAAAGTTTAACACATAGAGTTACAAAAAGAGATAATAGAGGGGCGCCTGGGTGGCTCAGTTGGTTAAGCAACTGCCTTCGGCTCAGGTCATGATCCTGGAGTCCCGGGATCGAGTCTCGCATCGGGCTCCCTGCTCAGCGGGGAGTCTGCTTCTCCCTCTGATCCTCCCCCTCTCATGCTCTCTGTCTCCCATTCTCTCTCTCAGATAAATAAATAAAAAATCTTAAAAAAAAAAAACAAAAGAAGATAATAGAGACAATTGGAAAGACAAAACATTGGAAGAGATAAGGAATGTGAAAGACATGAATCCTCATAGTCAAGAAACAAAGCAAACACCCAAAAAAGTTAAATTAAAAAAAATTTAGATGTATTACTAGATTAGATGTGAAACTGAAGAAAACCACAGACAGAAAGTTTAAATGTAGCCAGAGAGAAAAGACAGAATACCTAATGAAAGAGAATCAAATAGTCAGATATCTGATTTTTTTTTAATAAGACAGCAGAATATCAAAGTGCTGAGAGAAAATACATGTAAACCTTGAATTATATACTCAGTGGAACTTTTTCAAAAACAAAAACAAAATAAAGGCAAACAAAACACTGAGTATTCCATAAACAGACCTTCAGTGCACTACCTTCAGAAAGAAGGAAACAATCCCAGGAACATGGTCTGACATTCAGAAAGAATCATTAGCTATAAAAATTATTAATATACAGGTAAAGTTGAACAAACTTTAATTATATAGAACAATAATAATACTGTATTAGTTTTCTATTTCTGCCATAGAAATCCACAAATATAATGGCTTTTAAGAACACATATTTATTATCTCAGAGTTCTTTAAGTTAGAAGTCTGACACAGGTCTCACTGAGCTAAAATCTTGGTGGTAGCAGAGCTGCTATTCCCATCTTTAGAGGCCACCCATATTCCTTGGTTCTTGTCCCTTTCATTTTCAAAGCATCTTTCGTATCTATAGTCACACCTCCCTCTGAAGACATCCAGGAGAAGGGTTCTCTGCTTTTAAGTATTTATGTGATTAGATCGGACCCAGGATAATCTCCAGGTTAATCTCCCCATTTCAAAACTCTTAACCCTAATCAAATCTACAAAGTCCATTTTATCATGTGAATTAACGTATTTGTAGATTTGGGGAATTAGGACATTGACTTTTGAGAAAGGAGGTATTATTCTGCTTACCACAAATACTATCTAATATTTGGAGTTCATGCTTTTCTGGACAGAATTATAAAACCATATTGACAAATACCAAGTACTAAACTAATGGATAAGAAGCCTAAATATTCTGAGGATCTAGGTTCTCCCCTAGTTTATCTATTGTTTCAAAGAAATTCCAACAAAAATCTAACAGAGTTTTTCATAAATTTATGAGGCTGATTCTGAGCTATATATGGAATAGTGAAGGTCCAAGAAAAGCATAGAAATTCTCCACAAAGTAGAATAAAGTGGGAATTCTTGTCCTACCACATGAGATTTATCCTAATGCGATAGAAATTAAAGCCATGCAGTACTAATGCAGAGATAGATGCCTGGAATAAAATAGAATCCCTCAGGCACAATTCCACACCTATTTGGAAATTTGACATATGACAGGTGTGGCAATGCAGGTGAATGAGGAAAGGGTGGGCTTATTCAATTACATGGAGCTTGGACTATCGTTTATTCAAATGGAGGCAATGAATCACACCCTTCCTTTTCACCATACAAAAAATTAATTCCCAGTTTTTATTAGTTGGGTGTGCTATCTTCCTTAACTTCCCAGATTACAACGGATTAACCCTAAAGGGGTTTACTTCTTATTTGTGTCACATTCCAATGTCTATTTGTGGGGAGAGATGTGTTGATGCCCTGATGCTCATTATCATTCACAGACCCAGTGTCCTTCCAACTAGTGGTTCTGCCCTCTCTTTGGTTTAGTTTTCTGATTCTTCTATATCTGCTGGCAGATAGGGAATGAAAGTGAGCACTGAAGATTATACAGGAAATTTTAGGGCTCAAAATATATTCTCATGGCTCCACCAAATTATAAGCCTAGCTGGAAATGTAGTCTTTTTAATGTCAGATAGAAAAATGAAATGTGTCTCTACTACATAAGTGAATTAAATAATTCAATGTAAAAGGCAATGCTAAAACTTATGGAAAATATAGACTTTTTTAAGAGCTCAAGGTAGGTAATATTATCTTAAATAAGACAGGTAATTACAAGCCATAAAGGAAAGATTGATACATTTTAAGCATATTAAAATTAAGAACTTGCGTTACTTAGCATAAGGAAACCTAAATGATTAGCCACAAAACGGAAGAAATATTTGCCGCACATAACAGACAAGGGTTTCATTTCCAGAATATATAAACAAGTACTAAAAATTCTTTAAAATAGGAAAGGAAAAAATCCAGTAGCAGAAAACAACAACAAAAATATGATTTTAAGATGAAAAATAAACATATGAAAAATGTTCAACCCTTTTAATTACTAGGAAAATTGCAAACTAAAGCTCAATGTGGCTTTAATTTCACACCCACCATATTGGCAAAATTTGAAAAGTCTGCCAATGCTAACAATTTGCAAGGATGTGGAGAAAAGGCAACTTTTTAAATGAAGCTGATGGGTATATATATATATATATATATATATATATATATATATATATCGGGGCAACTGCTCTGGGAGACAATATAGAATTAACTTGTAGAGTGGAACCAAATCCAGCAATAATACTCACAGGCAAAAGAAAATCACTCACATGTGTCGGTCGGGATATGTTCAACCATGTTCAAAATAGAATTAGTTACTATAGTGGAAAAACCAGAATCGTAAATAATGCACATGTCTATTGAGAGGTGAATGGATAAGGTACGGTACAGCCATAGAATCCACAACAGTGAAAATGAATTAACCGCAATTTTACACACACACACACACATACGTACAGAACTGGATTCATTTCACAAACATAAGGTTGAGTGTAAAAAAGAAATCATAGAATATACGCAATTTAATTTTACCTATATGATGTACAAAACCAGCAAAACTAAGTATATTGTTTCAGGAAACATATATATGGGGCCAAACTATGAGAAAGAGCAAGGAAATGAGCAAAACTAAATGCAGCTCTGTAGCTACCTCTGGGCATGATGGAAGTCAGGATGATGTGTCAAGAAGGGGAAAGAGACTTTAAAGCTACTGAAATGTTCTGTTTCTTAAACTGGGTGGTGAGAACATGAGTGTTCATTCTGTTATTTTCTTTAAAATTTCTTCATATTCTACTTGCATAAAATATTTCGTAATAAAAGATGAAAAAAGGAAGAACTTATTCGGTACATATTTTCTGATAAACTGAAATTGTGTTTTAAAAAGCATAGCACACTACCTAGCACAGAATAAATGTGAACCGTGTGTTAGGAAATTATTTTTGTTGCTATTGCGTCTTCCTTAAGTCTTCATTTTTGCCTCTGATTCATCTTCTTTCCCTTGGCTGTGTTCTCCTTCACTCCTGCCACCTCTTGGTAGTTTATTCACATACTCTTCTGATGGGAACCAGTAACATCTCAGGACCAGGAATCCTGAGGCCAAGGAGTTTGGATCTGGGGGAGATTTCATCCAGTATGTTCCAGAAGAAGAGGTAGGACTACAAAAGAGGCTGTAAGTCTATATTCTGAAAGTAATTGGCTTTGCACTGTAATAAACTGACTGCAGGACACAAAGTAAGCTTGATAGGAACTGTTTAGTAAAAGTATAAGATTATAAGGATAGAAAAAAATAAAAGAACAGAGCCAAATAAGATTACAGATTGTATATAATTGTTCGTATTAAAATAAATTTGTGTTATGGTTATGTTAATAAAGTAGTATATAGAAATCTATGCATTCTATAATTGGGATCGCTTTGAATGTGAGAAAGATAATAAGGAAGTAATTTGGTACAATAAACTATCACTATGCAAAATTTGTTTCCTCGAAAGTCTTTGTTGAGTTCTAAACAATGGAATTTCCTTAACAGTAGATGCAGATTTTCACTGAGTACTCAGGGTAAGGAAAACATACCAAACTCAGGATTCTGAGCTACAAAGTCTTACTACTTGTTAGTTATTGTAGGCTGAGATGGGAATGGTGTAATAGCTCCTACTAAAGATAGGATAGGATACCACTAAGTACTAAAGTCAGATAATAGGGTGTACCAGTCTGAGCAGCAAAGTCATTTGGAGATTATATATCTATATACTCACATATATCACATAAATACACACATATATATGCATATGTATATATATAATTTTTAAAGGAATTTGACTTTACACAATTATGGAAGCTAATTGGGTAGTCTGTGAGGCTGTTGCCTTTGCAACTGATGCTGGAATTTGAAGTCCGCTGGGAAGGCAGAGTGAGGAAGAGAGGATGTAAAGTAGAAGAGAGTACAGAATAAGCTGGAACCCACAGACACAGCTGCCAGTTCCTGTTGCTCTGATATTGATACTATGAGTGTCTGTAGGAGACGCGGGCATTCTTCATCAACTGGCTCAAGAGTTGGAGAAGCTAAAGAAGAATCCAAGAGAAGGCAGAGTATTTGCAGGCCTGGTTACTGTTCCATGCCATTGTAAGCCCAGACACTGGCAACAACATATGTGAACTTCTACAGCAATGGCTGTGGCTTGGCTTCTGCCCTCCAAATCTTGCACAAGAACTTGTAGCCAATTCAAACTGGCAACCCAATGGGAAAGGAATTCTGGGAAATGTAGTTCACTCCAGCCAAGCGGACACATTACAGAATCGCCACAGTCTACTACTTGGCACCTTGGCACTCGGACTATACTTAAATTTTCCAATAAAAACAATAACGAAATTATACCTAACATGATACACCTATTCTGCATACAATGGAAACATGGTCACCCTTTCCCCAGAAGACAATACAAAATTCCTGGTTTTGTCTGTGGAAAATGTTCATTCTTTTCCTAGTCTAGTCAGAAAACTATGGTGTATAGGCTAAATTTATCTCTCAATCTGATTTTGTACAGCCTGAGAGCTAAGAACTTTTAAAAAATATTTTTATAATAATTTTATAACATTTAAATAAAATATTAAATAGCATCATTTGTATACTATGTATTATATATTTTATAATATTTTTAATAAAGTGTTGTTTAAAAAAAGATGTGGCAGAGACTGTATATGGCCTAAATTATTTACTCTCTGGTCCTTTACTAAAAAAATGTTAGCTCTTCTAGCTAATTCGTGCTCATCCTTTGTTATGCTGTAACTTAAATATTGAGATATCAATTTAACTACCATTAACACATCTTCTGTACATGGTAAGGGGATAAAAGGGGGAAAGTAAAAAACATATTCAGTCAATATATATATAAACCTTCATATCAAAAAATGCAAGAAATCCTCATAACTGTTACAATTCTCATTTCCACAACTGGTCACTTGGTCATAGTATTTATAACCATCTTCTTTCTCAACCTAGTCCATAATCCTTTGCTCTCAGCACACAGCTTGGCTGAACATAGTTCCCTATCTGGTGGGGGGAAGCCAAACCTTTATTCCTGAAGGTTGTGGGCTGTTAAGAGTCCTGCTTGAATTGGATTGTGGTATTTTTCCATTTATTTTAATCTCAGGACATAGGAATTCCTGCAGAAGATCTGAGTTCCAGACATATTCCTCCCTATTTCCATTGTGTAGTGGCATCCCAATTTCCGCTGATAGGATCTATTACCCCAGCCTGTCGCTTCTTTGCCTGTTGATTCACAAGCATGTAAACTCAAAGTGGCTAAGTGGCAGTCTCAACTTCCCATTCAATGGAATCATTATTGTGTCCCCAGTTGAAGCTATCCTCTCTCTGAAAATAAGACTTCTAGAGCAGCAAAACCTAAACCTGTAGAAACAGGAAGCAAAACTTGCTACAGTATCACTAGGGGTAAGAGTGGGAGAAGCCACTCTCATTTTCACCTCTTGATTCCTAGACCTGTGAATTCTGGCTATGAGAGAAATAGGATCGTATTTTGGACATTTTACCACATCCCGGAGGATATTCTTTCAAATCCACAAGGTGTTACCACCCAACTGACACCATAACTGAGTTTCAAAAGGCTATTCCACCATTCTATCAAACTAGGTGCATTAGGATGATGGAAATATGGCAAGACCAGCAAATTCCAACAGCATGGCTTCATTCCCCCTTTTCCTTTGCTGTGAAATCACTTCCTTGGTCAGAAGGGACGCTATGTGGAATCCCATGATTGTAGGTAAGGCATTCTGGTAGTTTTGCCTAAAGATGTGCAGGTAGGGGAGGGAAGTCCACATCCAGAGTAACTGTCTATTCTGCTGTTAGGAATAAGTGCTGCCACTTCCATTATGGAAGCAGTTTAATATGATCAACTTTATGCCAGGTAGCTGACTAATCCCCCCAGGAGGTGCCATATCAGGGTTTCTTGTTGGTCTTTGCTGTTGGTTGGCCAGGTACTGAGGAATGCTTGTAGCCAAATTGGCCTTGATGAGTGAAAGGCCTTGTTGAGCTCACATAAAATCTTCATCCTTGCTGCTTTGTTCATGAATCCATTGGGCAATGGCAGGATGGCTGGGAAGGAGGCTAATTGACATCCACATTTTATGGGCATCTTATCCACCTGATTATTAGAATCCTCTATACTGAAGTCACCTTTTGGTGAGCATCCACGTGAGATGTAAATATCTTCACACTTTATTCACATACCTCTTCCCCACACCTCCTATTCAACAATTTCTAATCATGCTCCATCCAAGTCCTTGGACATCCAGCCAAATCATTAGCCACAGCCCATGAATCAATGTATATCCATACCTCTGGCCATCTCTTTCCAGGCAAAATGTACAACCAGGTATACTTCTCTGCCACTTGAAGGACTTCCCTTTACCACTTGAGGTACTTGAGGGCCATCCCAGAGTGAAGCAAGGGTGCTGCAGCCATTTACTTCTCTGTTATTATCTGCATATCATGCAGAATCAGTGGGATATAAACCAAGCCCAAGTTTTTTCTTCCTTAGTCAACTGGTTATGAAGAACTCTTTATGAGGTCATAGGTATGGACTGAGAAAGAAAGAGAGCCCAAGAAAGAGACTACAGTCTTTTATAACCTAATCTTGGAAGTAACACACCATCACTTCTGGGGAAGTCTATCAGTCACACAAACCTAGATTAATATGGGAGAGGACTACTCAAGAGTGTGAATACTGGCAGGCAGGGATCATTGAGGGCCATCTTGGAGGCTGACTACCAAACAAGAAGAAAGCAAATTTAGCAAATGTGGCCTAGAGTCATTTATTGGAATATCAGATGTGAGAGGTCTCCAAACTGTAGCTGAGTAAGTTTTAAAATGCAGATACTGTGAGAATAATTTGGAGTTAAGCCATTTGGAATAAATGATTTTTTTTTAAATTTGGATGCAGGGGCTGAATACTGATTCAGGTGTGTCCCAAACTGATTTCTTAATATGAAGTTTATGTTCTCATCCCCTTTGGAAGTTTGGACTCACTGTTGATGTCCATCTTCATACCCCTTAACAGATTGCCAGCACCTGATGATGAGCTTTCTCAACAGGCAATCCCTAACTTAGTTGGAATGAAAATATTCTAACATTGTTGGTTTACTTTGAACTATTCACATTTCAAACCACACTCACTGGCAAATTTAATCTTAAAAGGGCTCAATGATATACTTCTGAATTCAAGTAAATTAATTTTGTTTTAGAATAGTCCTTTCATTTTTTTGAAATAGCTAGAAACACCCTATATCAAATTTGGTTTTGGAAATTAATGCACAGGATCAGGGATTGGCTCTATTGTTTATTCAACCATCCATTCAGCATCCATACATCCATCCTTTAAGTAGTACTAATTACTGGGCCTATACTAATATTTCACGGGGTTCCATATAGTGATTCCACATAGTTCTGCTAAGGGACTGGACTAGAATGGTAGTACTGGAGTAAAAAGAAAGAGACAGAAGCTAGAGATACTTTAAAAGATAAAAGGGAAAGAAGATTTAGCAGATAAAGAAGATAGAGATGATGAAGATTAAGTGACTCACATGTATTGAGAAAAGGAGAGTAGTCCTGGCAATGACCGAAGTAGGGATATGGAAAGGGAAAGCAAGGACAACATGGAGTCGTTGGGTGCGATGTGGTGAGTCATGAGAGGTCACCCACATTGAAATTAAAATGTAGGAATGAAAAAAAAATAAAATAAAATGTAGGAATGAAACCTATGTGAAAGATTGGAATTACGATGAATTTTTTCATGTGATTTATTCTGTAAATATTTGCCATGCATCTGTGACAATAAACATTATAAAAGTATGAAGATAAAAATGGAGTAAAGGAAGAACACTAACATTTATCAGGCATTCTAACACATGACAGGCAACTTATGAGAAACATTATGTTTTGTTACTCCCCATTTTTAGGATGTTTTGGATTTTTTCAGAATGATTAAACTGTTGCTGCCCTGTCAAAGTCTGTGTTATTTCAACTACACCAGTCTGCCTCACTCTCTCAGTTTGCTTACACTCTTATAATGAAAAGGAATGCACATGTTAAAATACCTTTAACATAAAAGTGCCTGTGTCCAAATTCTAATAAAGGAGCATAAAGTAAGGACCATCAGAATCCTGATGAGAAAGATAAACTCTAATGGCTCAGGTTGCTCAGGGAAGCCTTAGTGGAAGAGGTATCACTGGGACTTAATCTACAATGAAACAGAGATGGGAAATAGCATGTCTTTATTTTAGGAGCAGAAATAACAAGTGTAAAAGAATAGGAAAGCTAGGAAGTTTAGAGCTTTGTGACTGATGCAGTTGGCTGAAGTTTAGAGTATTTAGGGGACATGGTTTGAGATGATAAGATATCAATTGTTGATAATCTAGGGCCTTGGATACCAACCTAAATCTATAAGCTATTCAGAAAGCAAAGGGAAAATATGAAAGGCTGTTGAGTGGGAAATGATGAGATTAGTGCTATGTTTTAGGAAAATTATCCTCCTGCTGGTCACAACAATTGGTTCAGGATGGTTGAATGACCTAAGTGCAGCCACTAGACTTACTCTCCATTGTTTGATTCTAGAATTGTTGGGAGGAAAGAAGCTCTCTTTCCTTGGGATGTGAAATTGGAGGGGGTGAGCCTGAAGATGCTGGGAGTTACCATTCATTCATTCATTCAGTATATAGTAAACATTTACTCTGTGCCAAGGATTTGTCTGGATTTGGAGAGAAAGTAATGAACAAGATAGACTCAGTCCTTACTTTTGTGGTATCTACATCCTAGTTGAAGAGAAAAATAAAAAAATAAAATAAAATAAGATAATAAATAAGCTAATTTCAGATAATAAATTCTATTAAAAAACTAGACCAGGATAGCAAAATAAAGAGTACTGAGAGTTTCTCAGATTCAGATCAGGAGGTCAGGTTGAGTGTTACTTTAGATAAGGTGAACAAGGTGTGTCACTTGTGGGAGGAGATTTTTGAGTTAAAATTTAAGTGATGCAAAGGAAGACTAATTGTTCTGGGCAGAGAAAACAGCCTGGGCAAAGCTCCCAATTTGGGTCAACCTTTGGCCTATTTGAAATGCAGAATGCAGATCAGTGGAATAGGAGCAAGTGAATGATGGCAAAAATGATAGGAGAAGAGGAACTACCAATTCATATTTTTGTATTGTTTTTAAATTATTTTACAATGTGTGATGGTTCATTTTATATGTCAACTTGACTGGGCCAAGGGGTACCCAGATATTTGGTTAAAAATTATTCTGGCTGTACTGTGAGGGTGTTTCTGGATGACATTAACATTTGAATCAGTAAGACTGAGTTAAAGCAGATTGCCCTCCCTAAAGTGGGTGGGCCTTGTCCAATCCGCTGAAGGCCTGAATAGAACAAAAATGCTAAATAAAAGAGAATGTGCTCTTTCTGCCTGACTGTCTTAGAGCTGGGACATCAGTCTTCTGCCTTCAAAGTCGGACTCAGACTTGAACTTACACCATGGGCTCTCCTAGGCCTTCAGCCTTGGACTGAAACTATACCATCAGCTCTCCTGGGTCTCTAGCTTATTGACTGCAGATTTTGGGGCTTAGCCTCCACAACTGCATAAGCCAATTTCTTATAATAAACATACATATATATACACACACATATATGTATATATATAAACATGTATGTGTATAATACATGTATTTTATACATACACATCTGTGTGTATGTGTATATATGTATATACGTGTGTGTGTATATATATCTCTCCTATTGGTTCTGTTTCTCTGGAGAATCTTAACACCTTAACTAATATGGACACTCATGAATTACTTCTGTATTTAAAAAGTGTTTTATTTTAGGGCGCCTGGGTGGCTCAGTTGGTTAAGCATCTGCCTTCGCCTCAGGTCATGATCCCAGGGTCCTGGGATCGAGTCCCGCATCGGGCTCCCTGGTCTGTGGGGAGCCTGCTTCTCCCTCTCCTCCCCACCTGTGCTCTCTCTCTCACTATCTCTGTCTCTTTCTCTCAAATAAATAAAATGTTTAAAAAAAAATTTATAAAAAAATAATAAAAAGTGTTTTATTTTAAAGATAAAAAATAGAGAAACATTGAAATACTGTTGGCCAAATTATTTGGGCAAGTAATTTGATTTCAGTTTCTTCATTGTCAGATGACAGTAATAATAGTCCCTACCTCATGGGGTATTGTGAGGATTCAATAATATGTATTTAGAACCATGACTGGTATAGCAGTGCCAGGTATCAATTGTTGTTGCCAAAGAAGAGAATCGGTAACAGTCTGGTTGTTTTCCTGAGAGGGAGAAGAGCAGGTGAAAGAAACCAAAGAAAGAGTGGAAAGAGAGGAAGCATGAAATTTGGGAAATAAGAGTACTACAAAATCTAAGTAAAAGAAAATACTAGAGTGAATGGTCAGACATTTTAAATGCTGCTGAGAAAGCCATACCCAAGATTTTATTACAACGAATTTCTACATACCCTCCTCTATTGACATTCAGCAGTCCTCACCCCTGTGGCAGGCACTTCTGAGCTCACTTTTCTAGGCTGACTTGCTCTTATATATGTTTTAAGTCATGTTCATTTATATAACATCTGTGCATCATTTTCTCTGTGTATTATCTCTTCAAACAGACAAAGCTAAAACCATATTTTTCCCCAAATAGTAAACTTTTTACTTTCTATTTTCCTATTTCATTTTGAACACACACACACACACACACACACACACACACACACACACACACGTAGTATGGACACAGGAGGTCATCAACAAAGATTTGACCTACAAATGTCAATAAAGACAGGGGTGCAAATTTTTAAAAATTAATTTCAAACAGACTGTCCTTTGAAAATTTTTTTAACAAATGCTTTATATAAGAGCATTGAAGCTTATATGCTCCTGCCAAGAGTTTTGTTTTGATAAATTTTAGATTGTATTCTTATCATAGAAAATAATAAGACCAATACTATCTCTTTTGGATATAATGTGAGTTGCTCTCTTGATCCACCAACAAGATCTCTTACAGGTATTCCTTAAAGGAGATTTTAAAGAAATAATTTTCATTGATTATTTCTAATAACTAATATAGTAAGTGAAACAAAATGTTTCCCATTGTTTCCTTCCTTTTTTCTCCCTGCTTTATTCAGTTACTTTAGTAATTTCTACCCAGATGAGTAGAAATGAGTGAGGCTCTTTTATTTTGAAATAGATCACTTTTATGGTTACAGACATTATCAAAGTTTTATAAAAGTTTGGCTTATAGCCCATCATATCTATAATGAGCATTTTCCTTTTTAAATCCCAAAAAGCAACATTCAAATTTTATATGATAAAATAAATCATCCCTATTACAATGCCTTCCTTGTTTCCTAAAAGAAATTTAGAAATAAACTTTCATAGTGAAAAATCCCAGTCTTTAAAAATATTGTAATATAGATTTGTGCATAATGAGTATAGAAAGTAAGTGATAAGTGATGAAAATAAATCTTCATTGTGCTATTATAAAGTGAGTAATTGTGCATCTTCAAGTCTTCATCTTGGCCTTAATTTGGAAGACTCACTTTTAGTTGATGACTCTGCTTCTTATTTCTCTGAGAAAATAGAAGCAATTCATATGCGTCCACCACCAAAACAGCAAACTTACCTACATCTAAATCCACATTTATATTCTGGTTTCCCTGCTGTGACTAGAGATGAACTGTAATATGAGTCATAGCTCCTATCCAACTAAGGCCAGCACTTCAACAGAGCCTGTCCCCTCAGACCTCCTCAGTTGCACCTGCAATTGTCCCCTCTGCCTCCCGTGTCATCAATTTTTCCCTCTTTACTGGTCATCAAAATAGTGATTCTTTGAATCCAACTGTCATTCCATCTACCTCTCTCTTTCATTGCCTCCTTTCTTAGCAAAATTTCCTCTCATGAGACTCATCTATCCTCTGTCCAATTGTTTTTTCTCTATTCCCTTGTGAACTACCATAGTCAGGTTTTTGTCCTACTAATTTTGTCAAGATCATAAATGACCTTCACATTCTTGTATCCAGTGGTTTGTTCCTATCCTCATTTTCATTTCATCTACCAGCATCACAGACAATTTTTCTTGAAATACTTAGTCACTTGAGACTCAGGAAAATGGTGGTTTGGTACTTTTCCTATCTCATGAGCCACAACTAGGTTTCCTTTGCTGGGCCTCTTTATTTTTCCAATATTGAAACTTTGGTATTACTCAGAGCCAAGTCACAATCTATACTCATTCTCTATGTGATCCTGTCTCATGGCTTTTTGTATCATCTATTACTGATAACTTCCGAATTTATATTTCCAGTCCAGGACCCTTCCCTGGGCTGCAGATTTGTATTAATGAGCTGCTTATTCATTGTCCCCATTTGTGTGTCCAACAGCCACCTCCAGATTAATCAAAAACCAAATTTTGATTACTCTTAAAATTTCTGCTTCTTTATTCTTGCCTCAGCAAATGGTACCTCTATTCCTTCCACTTGCTCAGACCAAGAAACTTGGAATAATCTTGATAACACATCCTATCTATGAAAAATGTACCTTAAGAAATATGTCCAGGATCTGATCATATCTCATCGTCCTCCAATATAGCCATCATTTTTAGTGCAAGATACCATTAACTCTGTCTCCCTTGATCTGCTTTTTTTTTTAAATACTTATTAACCTGATGTTATGGGTTTAATCGTCCCCGCAAAAGACATTTTGAAGTCCTAATTCCCAGTACCTCAGAATTGGAAATTGGAAATAATTGGAGTATAGTGGGTTCTTAATCTACTATGACTGCTGTCCTTATATGAAGATAGCCATGTGAAGACATAGAGAGACACACAGGGAGAAAGCCATGTGAAGATGGAGGCAGAACTTGGAGTTATGTTGTTATCAGCCCAAGAATAACTGGGGCTATGAGAAGCTAGAAGAGTCAAAGAAGTATCCTTCCCTAGAGACTTTAGAGAAAGCATGGGCTGGCTAATACCTTGATTTTGGTCTTTTAGTCTTTGGAACTGTGAGAGAATATATGTCTGTTTTTTTAAGTCACTTAGTTTCTGATACTTTGTTATGACAGCTAGGAAACTGCTGTAACTGTCATATTATGTATTTATTTTATATATTTATTTAGGCACTTGTTCATTGCCTGCCCAACTAAAATGTGAGCTCCCTGATGACAAGGATTTTGTTGGAGTTTTTTGTTGTTGTTGCTGCATTGCCTTATCTAAAAGAATGATTGGGGGATGCCTGGGTGGCTCAGTTGGTTAAACATTGGCCTTCGGCTCAGGTCATGATCCCAGCGTCCCGGGATCGAGTCCCGCATTGGGCTCCTTGCTCAGTGGGGAGCCTGTTTCTCCCTCTCCCTCTGCTGCTCCTCCTGCTTGTGGTCTCTCTGTCTCTCTTTCTCTGACAAATAAATAAATAAAATCTTAAAAAATAAAATAAAATAAAATCAAGAGTGATTGTTCTATTGCAATTAGTAAAACCTCAGAGAATAGGTATTAGTTTCCATTCTTTTCAGTTAGGGACAGTACCCATTACATTTGCTATATTTTTAAAGGTTGCTTGCACTTTGGAAGAAAATATTAAAAATGACCTGGGGGGGGGCACCTAGGTGGCTTGGTTTTGGCTCGGGTTGTGATCTCTGGGTCGTGGGATTGAGCCCCGCCATCAGGCTCAGTGTGGAGTCTGTTTGGGATTCTTTCTCCCTCTCCCTCTGTCCCTCCCACTTGTGCTCACTCTCTGTCTCTCCCTGTCTAAAATAGACTAAATAAATCTTAAAAAAAAAATGACCTGGGTACTAAGAAAAAAATTTCAACACAAAACTAGGACAAATTTCAGTAAGAATGTACAGAACATAAAGATAAAATTTAAAAAGGTGCAGAAGTATAATATCTACAAACAAAAATAAAAGGTAATAGTGTTGAGATAGTCATTGTTAAAACTACCCTGCTAGTCTAGCAAAAACAAATCCAGGAAGGAAAAATCAAATGTTAATTAAAAAAGAATGTTTATCTAGAAAGGAGGGGGAAAATATGGTAAAGGAAGCAGGGATAAAGGTAAGACTTTGTAAATATTTTATGTTATATAATTTTGATTTGGGGAACAAATGTTTTGCCCTCTCAAAAAATTATTTAAAAAAATAAATGCTGAAATAATAGAAAACAAACAAAATTATTTATACTAAATGCATATCAATCGATGACAAAACCACACACACAAAATACTTATTTCAAGTCACTTTAGAAGAGTGTATGTTCTTCGTGAAATATATTCTATGACAATTAGAGCTGCAAAGAAATGCTAATCTTTATTTAGTAGTCTATTAATGGTAATATTAGTATTGTTACTTTGAAATTATTTTATGTATGTGATAGGATAATGCAAATAAGTATGTCACTACTGTTAGGACCCAAGATTTTCAGTATAAAAGAAAAGAGATACAAATATAAAGTCAAAGAAGTTAAATCTTATCATTTTTATTTTATTTTCTTATGTGCATTTATATTTGAATTGGAAGAACAACATTAATTCATTTAACATAATTGGGTTTTTTTTCCCCAAAATAAGTTCATCTTAGCTTTGTTGACTGATAAGTCCTAGTAGCAATGACAAGCTAAGACAAATGAGCATACCTAGAGCCAGTTCGTGGCATTTAAATACCAGTCTCCACTAAAAGGGACCAGGACTTCATTGAAAAAAACTGATTCCAGATCAGGGACAGTAATTATACAATATGGGCTGGGATATCTCGGTGGATTGGAAACCAAGGTCTCCATCAAATCCCATGATGTGTCAAATGGAGCCAATGGTCAACAACAAGGACCTTCAATTGGCCAAAGATGAGACCATTTGAGGATCAAAAAGAATACTTAATGCAATTGGTTGAAACCTTTAAATGCTGTCTTATGAATTCAAAATGATCTTTTAAAAATGAGAGAGAGGTAGGGAAAGAAAGAGAACTCCAAGGTAAGGGATGGGGGCAATATATTATTGAATACCTCTGAAAGTAACTAAACACCAACACCTTACTCTGAAGACTGACAACTAAAAGGAAAGAAACATTTATTCTGTTTTTCTTGTATAAACTGCTTTGCAGCCTAGTCCAATGGTCCTATTGATGAGGGGAGAAAAGTTCCTTTTTATAAGCAAATTCCATAAGTTTGCAATGGATGATATAATTGGGGAAAAATCTCTATTTTCAAAATAAAGTAAGTGATTTGGGCAAAACCAATCAATGGGTGAACCATTAAGTGTAAAGTTGGTGGAGAGATCGGGAGGTCAACACTTGAACTCACTGATCAATCTTAGCTGCCCTAAAAGTGGGACTTAAGACTCTACATGCCACCTGATATGAACCACACAGCACCACCTATAAATTATCTTTGCTGTAAAATGCAGAAATTGAATCTACATAAGCATCTAGGAGTAACCTTTATGCTCAGCAAATACAAAGGGAAACAGAACAAACTAAATGACATCACAAGAAAACAAACAGACAAATCCAGACTGTGAGATGTTCTTCAAATCAGTTGACCCAGTTTCTTTAACAAATCATAGACAGAGAAGGGGGAAAAGAAAGAGCAGAAGAGAGGGGAAATGCTTTTGACCATCAGAGACTTAGGGAACATATCAAGAAAATGTCACGTGTGGCCCTGGTTTGGATCCTGATTCAAACAAAACAATTATAAAAAGACATTTTTGAGATAATTGGGGGAAATTTGATTATCGTACTGGGTATTAGGTTACAATAAGGAGTAATTATTAATTTTGTTAGGTTTGATAATAACATTCTAATGATAGGAAAAAATGTCCACATTTATTTAGAAAAATGTACCAAAATGTGTAGCAGTGAAATGACATGATGTTTGGGATTTGTTTTTAAATAACTCAACAAAGAAAAAAGAAAAAGGATAAATGAAACAAATGTGGCAAAATCTTGATAATTATTGAATATAAGTGACAGAGATAGAGTTCATCATATTGTTAGTTGCCTGTATGTTCGAAATTTTTCATAATAAAAAAATTCTTAGGTTATTACGTTTGAAAATTAAGAGATGACTTCTTCAGAGAAATTCCAATTGGGTGGCAGTGCAGAAGTTGGACTGAAATATATTTAAGGAGCAAACTGACAATGAAGAAGGGTGAGCAATAAATTTAGATTCTTCCACACCCAAAACAGCTATAGAGGAGAAGTAGAGTGGAAGAACAAGTTGAAAGAAGATAGTGTGTGTACATGTTGTCTGTGCATTTGTATATGTATGTTTGTGTTTGTGTGTTTTAGGTTAACAAAGAACATTAAACATTTTGAAAGGTTAAAAAAAAACTAATAAAGAGTAACATTATTTTCTAGCATGTAAAGTTTTTGAGATTTGGGTTTATCCAAACAGTGTAATTATCTCCCATTTTCACAGAAATCAAACAAAAGTAATTAATTGAACTTGATGCTGGAAACATGTATATTGGACTAATTTTGAATTTTTTGTCTCAATGCACCTCCTCCAAATCCACTTCTCCTCCCTGAACTTCCATGTCTATGCCAGCGCCCTCTCAGCTGGGAGGGTGAGGCTGATGGGCTCTCTGTCTCCAGTTCCCTCTTGCTTCTACCAGCCTACCCAGCTCTTCTTTCACCTAGTCATTCACTTATGAAACACCTTCAGTGACTTCCATTGCTTTTGGAAGAGTAGGAACATCCATGACTCTTAGTCTTTAAAGCTCCCCACTGCTGAACTCCAATTTTACCTTTTTAATTTTACTATATTTCATTTCTTGTATATATTGACTATATAAATGAATATATATTCATTTCTTATATTTTTATAATCTTCTTTCTTTTTTCTTATAATCTAACAAACCCTTTACTGTAGCCAAGTTATCCCACTCATTCCTCACCTGACACATCTTATTCATCCCACCTTCCTGAACTTTACTCCTACTTGCTGCTGCTAACCTAGCCTAAAACCACCGCCTGAAAGGGCAATATTTTTGCTAGGTTTTTCCCTGTCTCTGATTCACTATCAGACTTTCTATGTAGAACACTCATGAAGCATTTCTTAATTCATATTTGTATAACACAAAATATTATTTGACGTAGTATATGATTATATATATAATAATAGGAACAGAATGGCTAAAATAAAGATAAAATCAAGTTTTAAAAATGACATAAGGAAAAGATATATTTTAATCAAGATCCGAGGATGGCAGTTGGCATTTGGTCATCTATGCCTTATATTGGCTTAAAATTGTATATGTGCCTATATACTTGCAACCTTTACCAGAATATTTGCTCCTCAAGGTCCAGAGAGATTAAACATTACAATGGAATACAAAATATGCAGTTTGGTATATCCTTAACAATCTTTTTTTTTTTTAAGATTTTATTTATTTATTTTGAGAGAGAGAGAGAATGAGAGAGAGAGCACATGAGAGGGGGGAGGGTCAGAGGGAGAAGCAGACTCCCTGCTGAGCAGGGAGCCCGATGCAGTACTCCATCCCAGGACTCCAGGATCATGACCTGAGCCAAAGGCAGTCGCCCAACCAACTGAGCCACCCAGGCACCCATATCCTTAACAATCTTTAAAAAGAGAAGAACCGTCTGCCCTACAGGATAGATGTTCATCTCCTGAAGGGAAGACAGTGTTAAATGATCCCCAAAGTATCTTCTACTTACATGTTTTAGTAATGGAACTTCTTTCCGCTACTAACAAAGTTTGGCAATGTATGGAGCACTACTGCTCAAGACGAGCAGCATTGGCATTACCTGGGAACTTACTAGAAATGCAGAATTTCAGGCCCTATCTAAGATCTACTAAATCAGAATCTGCATTTTATTCTTCTATGCTTTGTTGAAGACTAATTGAAAAAAATCAAAACTACAATGAGATACCACCTCACACCAGTCAGAATGGCTAAAATTAACAACTCAGGAAACAGATGTTGGCGAGGATGCGGAGAAAGGGGAACCCTCCTACACTGTTGGTGGGAATGCAAACTGGTGCAGCCACTCTGGAAAACAGTATGAAGTTTTCTCAAAAAGTTAAAAATAGAACTACCCTACAACCCAGCAATTACACTACTAGGTATTTACCCAAAAGATAAAAAATACAGATTTGCACCCTGATGTTTATAGCAGCATTATCAACAACAGGCAAACTATATAAAGAGATCAAATGTCCATCGACCGATGAATGGATAAAGAAGGTATATGCAATGGAATACTACTCAGCCATAAAAAAAGAATGAAATCTTGCCATTTGCAATGACATGGATGAAGCTAGAGTGTATTATGCTAAGCAAAATAAGTTAGTCAGAGAAAGACAAAAACCAAATGAGTTCACTCATATGTGGACTTTTAGAAATAAAACAGCTGGATGTAAGGGAAAGAAAGAAAAAGAGAGGAAGGCAAACCATAAAAGGGACTGTTAACTATAGAGAATACAATGAGGGTTGCTGGAAAGGAAGTGGGTAGGGAATGGGCTAAATGGGTGGTGGGGATTAAGGAAGGCACTTGTGATGAGCATTGTGGGTTATACATAAGTGATGAATCACTAAATTCTACTCCTGAAACTGAAAAAAAAAAAAAATCTACATTTTATAAGATCCCTGGTGAGTTGTGTACACATTAAAGTTTAAGACCTGGAATAGTGTAGCCACATCATATAAAGTGTATATATGGAGTGTGTGTGTGTGTATATATATATATATATATATATATGCACTTTAAAATACTATATATATGTATATGTATACTTAAAAATATTGAAATGTTTTATATATAAAATATATATAATACATAACATATAAAAACATCTCAATATATTCAATAATATATTTTAAAATATCAAAATGTTTATATATAATGAGATATATATGTGTATATATGTTAGTTAAGAAAATTAAAGATTATAGTTTAGCAAGGTGTAAACCACTTAATTTCCATGCTTCTAAAAATTGACTGCATCCAAGACAAATGTTCAGAATTTTCACTGGCTGTTGAAAAATGTAGCAGTTAGGCATTTAACAGACATCTTTTACTGTATTCATTGTTCTAATCATATTTTAAATCTATATACTAGATTGGTTTTTTATTAGCAAACTCCAGTATTTTGTTCAATCTTTTTCTTAACAGTCCTAATTTTACTCTTGGCAATCAAAAATGAAAGCAAGATTCATTACTTATTTTCTTGCCTTATTTACTTATTGATAAGATTTTAAATGCCAGCAGCTGTGTTCATATTTCTTCACTTGAGTTACTTAAGCTACAAAACAATAGCCATGTTATATTTTTTATAACTTCCCTCTAGCATCAGAAAAAAATTATTCTTGGTTAATACAGCTGAAGATTTTCATGAAATTTCAACTTCTCTCTAAAATGTTTCAAATTACTGTTAAAAAAACACAACAACTGAGAAATGAGTCTTTATGTAGATAGTTGCTGATGGAGAAAGTTTTACTGAAACATTAAACAACAAGGAAATACACTCTGAAATTTTAGTTCATCCATAGTCTAATCTGGTTCTAGAAAATCTACATGATGTGAACAGTCTGCAAATGTATTCATTTATTTGTTCTTTACTTCTATGTACAAATATTTATTGTTTCCTAATATGTGGCAGGTAGAAATCTCAGCAGAACTTATTCAGCATAGACCAAAATAGAAAAACCTCTCTGACCCCATGGAGTTTAAAGCCTAATGAGAGAAAACAAAGCATAAACAAATATACAATTGCGTATTATGATATGTTCTTTGAAAAACCAAAAAAAGGTGGGTGCAGAGGGAGCCATAAGAATTTGATGTGGTAGAATGCCTTCAGGGAAGTAATTTTTAGGCTGAGGCCCAAAATATGAAGAGAGAACCAGGAAAAGAAAGCAAGGATGAGTATTCCTGAGTCAGCGGAAAGGAAGTAAAAGAAGGTCAGAGTGATGGGGGCAGAGCAAAACTGTGAGAGAGGGGCAGGAGAAACCATGGGAGAGATAGGTGGGGGGTGATTTATGCAGGGCCCTGTAGGCTAAGGTAGGAAAAGCTTTAAAGAGTGCTAGGCTAAAAACATATATTTACGTATATAGACATATACTTTTAAATGCTTTATTATGGAAAATGTTTAACATATACCAAGAACACAGAATAGTATAATTATCTGTCTTCAGTAATTATAAACATTCTGTCATTTTTGTTTTACCTATACTTTCACCCATTCCCTATCCCCATTTCATTATCACTTTATTTATTTTTTAGGTAAAATTTATATATTCTGAAATGCACAAATCTTAACGATACAATTTTGACAAATGGGTTCACCCGTGCAACCTAGATTCCTATCAAGCATAGGGTGTCTATCACCCCCCAAAATGTTAAATTAAAAAATCATAGAATTAGCAGCATTATTGAGATAGAATTCACAAAACACACAATTCACCCATTTAAAGTGTACAATTCAGTAGTTTTTGGTAAATTCACAAAACTGCACAATCATCATCACTATCTATTTTGAGAATGTTTGTCTCCCCAAAAAGAATCCATATATGCATTAGCAGTTACTCCCATTGTCCTTCCCAAATTCACCCCCCAGGTGTAGGCAACCACTAATTTACTTCCTGTTTCTGTAAGTTTGCCTATTCTACATATCTTGTCTAAGTGGAATCACACAGTATGTGGTCTTTTGTGATTAGCTTCTTTCGCTTAGCATAATGTTCTCAAGGTTCATCCTGTATCCAGGTACCAGTACTTTCATTCTCTTTATTGACAAATTAACAAATATTAATTCATTGTATGAATGTACATTTTATTAACCTATTCAAAAACTAATGGACTTTCGGAGCAGCTGGGTGGCTCAGTCTAACCGGTTAGGCTTCTGACTCTTGATTTCAGCTCAGGTCATGATCTTGGGGTTGTGAAATTGAATCCCCCATCGGGCTCCACACTGGGCTCGGCACCTGCTTAAGATTCTCTCTCTCCCTTTGCCCCTACCCTCTTTCTCTCTCTCTCTCCCTCTCCTAAAAAAAAAAGAAAAAAGAAAAACTAATGGACTTTTGAATTGTGTTTACTTCTTAGATTCCGTAAATAATGCTGCTACGAACATTCAAGTACAAGTTTTTTTTTCCTTATGATTTTATTTATTTATCTGAGAGAGAGAGCACGAGCAGCAGGGAGGGGCAAAAGCAGATTCCCCACTGAGCAGGGAGCCTGACGCAGGACTCTATCCCAGGACCCTGGGATCATGACCTGAGCCAAAGGCAGACGCTTAACCAACTGAGCCACCCAGGCGTCCCTCAAATACAAGTTTTTATGTAGACATATGTTTTTATTTCTACTGGTTCTACTGTGCCATATGGTAACTTTGTTTAACAATTTGAGGAACTGCCAAACTTTTTTAAGTGGCTATCCAATTTTACATTTCTACCAGCCACTATGAGGGTCCAGTTTCTTCACATCTTTGCCAGTATATTGCTATCTTTCTATTGTAGCCATCCTAGTGGTTATGAAATGGTATTTCATATGGTTTTGATTTGCATTTTTCTAATAACTAAGTATGTTGACATCTTTTCATGCACTTATCATCTATTTGTACATCTTACTCAGAGAAATGCCAGTTCAAATCCTTTGCCCATTTTAAAATATGGTTATCTTTTTATAATCATGTGTGAATTATATATTCTAAATACAAGTCAGTCATCAAGTATATAATTTGCAAGTATTTTCTCCCAGTCGTGATTGTCTTTTCACTTTCTTGATGGTATTATTTGCAATGTGAAAGCTTTTAATTTTCATGAAGTTTAATTTATCTGTTTTATCTTTTGTCATTTATGCTTATTGTTATCATATTAAAAAAAAAAAACCATTGCCTAACCTAAGATCATGAAGATTTTTTCCAATGTTTTCTTCTAAGAGTTCTATAATTTTAGCTCTTACATTACAAAGTCTATTTTAAGTTAAATTTTGTGTATGGTGTAAGGAATTGGTCCAGACTTTCATTCTTTTGCATGTGAATATTCATTTGTCCCAGCATCATTTGTGGAAAATGTTTTTCTTTCCCCATTGAATTTTCTTGGAACTGTTGTCAAACACCAATTGAGCATAAATTTATGGGTTTATTTCTGGACTTTCAATTTAACTCCATTTATCTGTATGTCTATACTTATGCCAATGTCTGTCTTGATTACTATAGCATCACTCAACATCTTATACTTTAATGTGATTGCCCCCTCAGTGTTGTATGAAATGGGCTTGAAGAGCGCCAAGAATGGAAACAATGAAAATGGTTAGTAGGTCATTGCAACAGTTCCTGTAGAGAACTCATGGTAACATGTACTGGTGTCATTGCAGGGGGGCTAAAAGCAGACAGATGTATTTTAGAAATAGGTCTTGGAGAAGGATTGCATTTTGGGAATGAGAGAGAGTGATAACAGAAATAACTTCTGGGTGCTTTGCTTAATCAACTAGGTGCATGGAGAACCATTTATTGAAATAAGGAAGATCAGAAAAGAGGCACATTTCTGGGTGGTGATCTAGAATCTGCTTTTAAGATTATAGTCATGAGATGTGTTTGAGGTGGCCAACTAGAGATACCAATTATAGCCTTGGTTATAAAATTATTTCTGTTTCTTTAATTAGCCAAGATTAGGATTATTGTACTTAGAAAACCCTTGCCCTAGATTTTATCTTGTTCCTTCTCATTATTCATATCTAGGGTTCAAATATTTACCTTCCTGGAAAGACAATATCTGAATCCTTCTTCTCATTCCCTTCAAACCCCTGACCCCTTCTAGTTTTACTTTGTCACATTATCTGCTTCTTTTCCTCATAGCATTTACTACGATTTGAAATTACTATTATTACTTTCTTTTTCACTGACTTACTGTTTGCTTTCCACAACTAGAATGTAAATTGCATAAGAAAGAATTCCTTATCAGTTTTGTTTACTACTATATGTGTGGAGTGTTTACTTAGTACTGCTACTGTGGACTGAATGAATTGTTTCCCTCCAAAAATATATGTTGAAGCCTTAATTCTCAGTGTGATAGTATTTGGAGATGAGGCTTTGGGGAAATAATTAGGTAAGTTCATGAGGGTAGGGCCCTCATGTTAAGATTAATGCTTTATAAGAAGAGGCACCAGAGAGTTTGCTTCCTCTCTCTCTCTCTGCTGTGCAAGGATACAGTGAGAAGGTAGCCATCTGCACATCAGAAAGAGAGCCCTCATCAGGGAAATGAATCAGCCACCACCTTGATCTTGGACTTCCCAACTTGGCCTCCAGAACTGTGAGATAGAAATCCCTGTTGCTTAAGCTACCCAATCCGTGATACTTTATTATGCCAGCCTGAGCTGGCTAATACCCCTGAAATGGAGAAGATGAAAAAAAAAATTCTTTAATGAATGAATCCCTAATCTCAGAAGATTAAATGTTGGTGTGGGAAGGAAATATAATTTGGGGAGTTTTCAACATTTGGTTAGTGTTTAAACCTAAAACAGTGGATAATATTAACCAAGGAGATAGAATGAGAAGAGAATCCAGGACAATTTCCTAATGGAGTTGATGAAGGAATGCTAGAGGACAGGAGAAAAATCAGCCAAGACAATAGTTTGATTTGAAGAAGAGCAGAATGTCAATAGTGCCAAATACTATTCAGAGAGCAAGTAAATTACTGTCAGCTAGGTCATTAATTCATTCGATATCTACTGAACACTTACTAAATAGAAAGCTGGACCTATGGGTGGGGAACATGCACAAACTATAACTATAGTACTGTATGTGGTGGTTTATGACCTAAGTCATTGCAGTAAGGGTGAACTCTAAAGAACACATTGGATCCCGGGAGGAGAATGTAGACATAAAGAAATTCATTCATTCAACCATGAGACAAATAGTTCTTGAGTACTATTCCAGGAAAAAGGATTCATATTAACACAGATCAATAACCTTAGAATAGTCCAGGCTTTTTCTTTTTATTAGAATGAAGGACAAAATACAGCTTCCAGAGTTTGCGATTTGCAAATACTGCAATTCCCTTTATCTTGTCTATACAGAAAACTGTATTTTCCTGAAGATAGGAAAGAAAATGTTTTAGTGACATTGGGGAACCCGTTGCAGTACATTTGCAGGGAAACTCAGAGAGGATTAAGTTCAATCAAGCAGTTTTTGAGTACCTAATATGTATCTAGCATTACACTTAATTTTAAAGTGATACAAAAGAAGACATGGAAACTGTCATTATAAACTTACACTTAGAGAATAATCTAGTGCTAAACAATGGCATATGATTAGACATATAATGAGCATGGATTAAAGTTTAAAATATATTTTCCTAAAAATAAATTGAGATATTGTTCAGTAATACATCCCGAATCATTAGAGCCTTCTCCTCCTTATGTTACTTAGGCTTTGCTAAAGATATAGTGATTTTTATTCCATTATGTGGAAGAGAGATGCAGCCAGATATGCCAGGACTTCACTGTATTTGTCACTAGGTGAAACAGACCAACAAAAACTTACATCTTGGAAGGGATATAATAGAATATCTGAGGCTGGAAGAATTTTAACATTTACATTTTAAATGACCCCATTTTCCTCCAAGGGCAAAATGTAGCTTTAAAAAGGCCTTTTCGCTGAGTTTTGCCCAGGCCATGATCTTGGGGCTATCAGCTATAATGAGGGCTGTGTGGCCAAGTCCCCATGCATTGTACTGAATACTTATCCTGACAAAGTGTCTGTAGACATAATGAATGTAACAGCCACATTAGAATTATGGGCTGTAAAAATATTGCAGTATGAATTATTTGTCAAGAAATAAAAGATGCATTATAATTTGCCAAGAAACAACTGTCTAATGTGTTTCCCTTTTTTTAAAAAAAAAATGTGCTTGCTTGCAAAATATTTGGAAAGTAAATTATCTATTACTATTGCTTGCTTGCTAATTGTCAGTAATAATCCCTTTCGATTACTATGGTGAAGTAGGTCAGCCAATTTTTAGTGCTTATGAAACTCGCAATTGAGAGCAAGGCAGCATATCAGCAAGTTAGGTTTTAATATGATTGAGCAAATAGACTTCCTTTCAGTCCTCTTAACCCTAAACATGGATGCAGAGCAGCTGTAATACTTAAAATTAATTATGCCTAATTTTATTTATATTATTTTCATAAATATTTGTAACAATGGCAATCCATTCCCAATACATTTTATTTTTTTAGTAATAGATTTTATTTTTTGGAGAAGTTTTAGGCCTAGAGAAAAATTAAGGAAATAGTACAGATGTTCCCATATATCCCCTCTCCTCCATTCACCAACCATTTTTATTTACTCAAACTCTTCTTTGAGTATTTAATATTCTCAGGCAGCTTAGAAATCTGAGACTATCTTTTTATAGTTTTGGTGAAGTGACTACCTTCTTACCGTATTTACTCCCAAATTTCCCCTCATGTTTCCACCAGTATTTGGTATATAGTTCAGCTCTGCCAGCCATTGAAGAGCTTTGGATTGGTCATTTTGATAAATGCCCCTAGCAGCAGTGAGTGGGGAGGTTGTATTGGAACAGGGAGAGTCTAGAAAGAAAACCATAGTCTGAGCAGAACTGACAAGGGACTGAAGTAAAGCAGTGGTAACTGGGTTGGAAAGGAAGAGACAGATTTGAGAGAGTTTGGGAGGCAAATTCAATGTGACCTAGCAATGAGTTAAATGTGTGCATAGAAGGAGGAGTGGAAAGAAACCTTGGGTTTCTGGTTTGGGGTACCGGTGTAGCCATTAACAGAGACGGGAAAATTTGAGATGAGGTGGAGATTTGGGGAGGTAGGAGAGTGACTCACCATACTTAAGGGATCTCCAAGTGAAGAATCCACTTTGCAGTTGAAACAGGGGCATGTGGGGCGCCCGGGTGGCTCAGTCGTTAAACATCTGCCTTTGGCTCAGGTCATGATCCCAGGGTCCTGGGATCAAGCCCCGCATCGGGCTCCCTGCTCCGTGGGAAGCCTGCTTCTCTCTCTCTCCCACTCCCCCTGCTTGTGTTCCCTCTCTCGCTGTGTCTCTCTCTGTCAAATAAATAAATAAAATCTTTAAAAAAAAAAAAAAAGAAACAGGGGCATGTACTTGAGAGAAGCTCTCAGGACTAGTGTGAAGCTGAGCGGATCACCCATGTATGGTGAAAAACAGAGGCATGGCTGGATAGAGAGCCGGCCAGGGAAACTGTAGCATTTGGAGAAAGAGAAGATCAGTTTCAAAGCCACCAAATCCACTGGTCTTTTTGGCATTTGGAAGCAGTAAAGGAGCAAAAGAATTTCAGGTATTAGAACTTGGAACTGTAATTCTAATCCCACCTTCACCGTCTAACTGAGTGACCATAGACAAGTCATTTCATATTTCTCTTTCTCTCCCTCTGTTGTTAGTCATTGAAAAGGAATAATGAATTTTGCCTAATTTACCTCATGGATTAGGGTAATGTATGATAAATAAATATGTGTGAAAGATATTCTCAGAAGTTGAATATAAGACATCACCTGTCTCCTCAGGTTGGAAGTTCTTTGGAAATTCTAACAGGGAAGGAAGGGGGAAAAGAGAATAAGAGAGGGAGCAGAGCAGGTCTAGAAGAGGAAGTACCCATGAACTGGAACGGTAAACAGCCAGCGGCTACTTTAGTATTAACCCTTATCCTGTCAAGGACCATTATGGGTTGAATTGTGTCTCCCCAAACAAGATATATGGAATCCTAACCCCAAGTTCTCAGAACATGACCTTATTTAGAAATAGAGTCGTTGCAGATATAATTAGTTAAGATGAGTTCATATGGGAGAAATCTGACTGATGTCCTTATGAGAAGACAGCCCTGTGAAGACACAGAGACTTAGGGGAGAAAGCCATGTCAGGATGGAAACAGGGGCTGAAATGATGTGGCCCCAAGCAAAGAAAGGTGAAGATTACAGATAAACCTCCAGAAGTTAGGGAGAGGTGAGGAAGGATTCCCCCCAACAGGCTTCAGAGGGAGCATGGTTCTGCCCACACCTCAATTTCAGACTTCTGGCTTCCAGAACTCTGAGACAACAAGTGTGTGTTGTTTTAAAGTCTCCCAGCTTTTGGTACTTTGTTAGAGTAGCCCTAGGAAACTCATATATGACTAATCACTGTCTGTTAGAAAGTCTTTAATAGAGAGACCATGGTTTCTGTTCCAAAGAAGATGAATAAAACAAACATAGTAGTAGGGTAAGTAATAGTCATAAAAAAATAATAAATGCTGTGACTTTTTTTCCTCAGTTGCGTAGAGGGATTGTATGCAAGTAAGTAAGGTCAGTCTTTTTAAAAAAATATATTTTATTTATTTATTTGAGAGAGAGAGAGCACAAGCGGGCGGGGTGGGGGGGGGAGCGGTAGAAGGAGAGGGAGAAGCAGACTTCCCGCTGAGCAGGGAGCCGGATGCGGGGCTCAATCCCAGGATCCTGGGATCATGACCTGAGCCGAAGGCAGACGCTTAACGACTGAACCACCCAGGCACCTGTAAGGTCAGTCTTAACAGCACCAGAAGCCATTTATTTCAGACATTAGGCTGTAGAGTCAGCTGGCTGGGTTGTCTGATCATCCTCAATGTGATGAATTATCAGAGATTAAACAAGTGACCCAAATGTCTTTCCAAAATCCCGAGATGTGAGGTGAATATGTCCTGGTGTCATTTCTGCCTACATAAGTCTTGCAATTGGCATTGATTCATTAGGCATTCCTGCTTCCCATACTGTTGAGACAGTACAGAAAAGACACCACTAATTCATACGAAATATACTGAAGAGTACTGGTAAAGGACTTAGGAAATATATGTTTCAGTCCTGGCTCTGCCTCTTTCTAGGTTTTCAGGTAAACACTTGAGTAGACATCTGTAAACTTTTGTCCAGTTAGCATATTTTCTCTTTAGGGATTATTTCCCCTCCCCTGTGCTGACACCAAATGGCTCCCTCCCCTTATCTCAGGGATACATGGGGGGCCATTTCAAGTTCTTGTTTCTAGCTAAGTCAATCTAAATGGTTTGCAAATGTTATATGGACAACGAGGTAGCAAATTTATCTTCTGTACCGTGAACACTCAAGGCCAGTGCTGGCCGCTGTCTTGCTGCCACGTGAAACAAGTTTGCTCGAGAACAAACCAATATGGAGGAAAGCAGGCCCAAGAGATGGAGGGAAACAGAGACACAAGACATCATTTGAACCAATAAATTCAGCTGTGCCTTGAAGCCCTACTGTCCACTTGGGTTTTCCAATTATGTAAACTAATGAATTATCCCCCCTTCCTTTTTCCCTTTACCTACTTTGAGATGGGTTTTATTATTACTTAGTCTCCCTGACTTTCAATATTCTCATCTATAAATTAAGGGGATTATCCTTGAGCTTCTACCATGACCATGAGAAGAACATGCTTTGCTGAATTCTTTGGCATAAGAAGCACAAGAGACATATGTAGCAAGGTCACCCTAACTCACCCAAAGATCAGCGACCTAAAGCAGAACCACCAGCAGAGCCCAGCCTAGATCAGCCAAATCTCAGTAAACCTGACAATAGATGGGCAATAATAAAAAGACTGATTTGTTAAATAGTAATAATAAGAGGATAAGAGGAAGTTTAAGACAGAGTTAACTTTACATATGCTCATGTCAAAGACTAGAACATTGATGAGTAGATGCTTTCCCATCATATTACCACAAACTCAACTTTCTCATTAGGATCTTTGGCCTTAAGTCTAAAGTTGTTAATATTTTATTCCCAAATTTCTCTCATTTTCTCCATGAGAAACAAAAAGCTGCATCTATTATGCACAAATAAAAATAAAATAGGCCCAAATATCAGGTTGAGACCTTGCATTTTAGAGGTAGAATGTAACTTGGAGATTCTCTAGTTTAATTCCCTTCTTTTACAGATGTGAATCCAGAGATCTAGGGAGGTTTCATGACCTGTCAAAGATCTCTCTGCCAGTTAATGTCCAAGGGGACTACACCCCAAGCTCTTTAATGACTACTTCATTACTCCTTCTATTATGTCAAATCTCTTCTGGTGTTTACCCAATTTGGAAGGAATCAAAGCTAATACTCCCTTCTGACCTCACTGTTTCTAATTTTTCTAATCATATTTGGGGCTTTTGAAAGCTATAAGCTTGCATATCAAAATTTCTTTTTGCCCCAAAAATGAAGGATTAAACGGAAGCAGCCAGTAAGTCTGATGCTTTGTTATTAACCTATTTTATGTGCCATATGTCTCTTATTCCAAAAGAGTACGATGCTTCTGCCATTAAAAACAAAAACAAAAACAACAGATTTAAGTCACCACTCCATCTCTGTCTTTTATGACAGCAATTTTTAAAGGTTGAGCAGAATTACCCCCACACCTGTTTCTTTTAAACTGAAAGGGACCCAGCTGCACTCTGCAGGGAAATCACAAAGACAACTGGAGATCTTGTCAATTTACAGCCAAGCTTGGCTGGAGAAAAGTGGATAGCTGATTTGAGAAGATAAGGGAATAAGTACATTTACCTGAAGATGAGCATGGCCTAGCTGAAGAGACCAGAGATAATGAGTAAGGCTTCCTTTGGTTTGGTGGGAAATCCATGATTCTGTAACATCAATCAAGACAGTTTTATCTGATTCCTAAGTTTTGAGAAAACCAGTGAACATTTAAAATAACTATACAGAAAGAGAAAAAAGAGAATAGGGGAAGGTACATATAATCATTCCCCGTTATGTAAAGTAGGAAATGAAAGCCGTACATGGTATGGAATTAATATTAAATTTCAATGTTATCACATTGAAGTAGCGAATTTAGGTTAATTTTATAAGAACAAAGAATCTCTTTGTAGATTTCCAGGTCTCTTCAGCAAGGGATTTTGACCCCAATTCAATGCACATAGAAGAGAAACAGTGCATTGGCATGCAAAGGCTGGGATAACAAAGTGAACTTTCAAACTGAATGTTTTAAGAAGTCTCATTGAGAATAATCGCACATCATATATTCTTCTAAATGTTCAATAAATGTGGATTTCAATTATTTGCATTCTACTTATTAGCTTGTATCATCTCCTCATTTACCTGAGGACTATAGCTGTAAGCAGCTCATTCCTGTACAATAGGTAACAACCAGGGGTATTACCTGAGAATGTTGAAAGAGCCCTTTATCCCTTCCCCCAACACACACACACACCCCTAAACATGCTCTGCACAAAAAATCCATGTTAACTTGGCATGGGCAGGAATTAATCTCTCTAACCCATTAAACTACCAGGGAACAATTTGATTTTTGATGTTGTGGGGAAATTGGAAATATAGAGCCATCTAGGATCATGATACAGATAGCCAAATGCTACGAACTGGGTGGGGGGGAGTTTCGCAAAGAAAGGAGAGGAATGCATGAATGTCAGAGTATATAAGCAACAAAATCCCCCCATCTCTTTCCCAATTAATATTACTTAAATATTTTCAAAAGACCAACCGTATGTAAAGGATATGCCAAGATGTTAAAAGTCTCTATACTTAAGGTCGCTACTCTATGATCAGGAACGTAAAACATACACATCTAAAATATTAAAATAAACAAACAGTGAATGGCAATGCCAAAGGACTGGTTCTGGCGCTAAGGACCATAAATGTTTGGAGATGAATGATACTATTTCAAGGTAGGTATGGAGGGTGGAGTTCATATAAGGACTCATACTAGCTGAGTCTTGAGCCAGAGCTTCAAGGATGGTAACATGCAGATCGAGATGAATGGGAAGAAATTCTATGTGAGGGGAAAGATGTGAGCACCATGTGGAGGTGAGGAGATGCTGGGAGCCAGCACTGCAAGGAGTCCACCACTGACACCAGGATGAAGATTCCTGCAAAGAATCTTGTGAGTGAGGAAAAGACTGAAATGATGACGTCATGGGCTTGTTTCCATGTAGAATATGGGGAACCTATTTTAAAGGAGAAATCTCTGATTCATTTTAGTCCAATTGATGGACTTCTAATTACCTAGGCAATGCTCCTTCTCCATGGAAGGACATTCTCTAACACGTCTGTCCTCTGAGAAGTGCCCCCCCCACCCAGGAGATGATTGCACCTAAGACATCCCCTGCCCAGCTATCCATTTGGACACTGAGAGGAACCCAGGGTCAGATTTGGAGTCTGGAGGACAAGTAGGCCCCTGCCAACAATACCATTTTGTTTAATTTCTCATAACCGGATGTCTTTCCAAAAATCTACCCTAGTAGCAGCAGTTCATATTTCTAAATTCAGAGAAAAAAACATGACTCTGCCTTTCTCACACATTAGTGAGTACTTTTTCTCCCATTTGGCATCAGCAAGAGGACCTCCCTGCTCTTTCTGTTCTTGCCTATTTTGTAATGTAATCAAGGAAGCAGTAGACCAATTTAAGATCCTCCCAGAAATGCCAGGGAGTGCCCTCTTTAGGGGCCGTAATTCTGTAAGCACTTCCTATGAGGGCATGTAGCTGTTTTTATATTTTCATTTTCTACTGAATCTTCCATGGGACCGAGGCCCTGCCTCTCAGCCCTTAACTTCCAGTCTCCCACCTCCTCTCTTCCACTATCACAAAAGGAAGAAACAGTTCATTTACATCCTTTCTAGTCACGTACTGTGGCCTAAATTTTATAGAATTTATATAATTTTCAGGAATATGAGAATGTTCTCAATACTGAAGCTTCTCTTGAAAATACTAAGCTGACCAGAAATTCTCACAGTGAATGCTTTATGAAGGGATAGTGGTATCTTAAGCAAATAATCTGCTAAATTAATAAACCTCATAAATTACAAAATCCCTGAATACCAAGTGCTGAAATACAATCACTCTCTGACCTGAACCTATTAAATGAAGAAGTCTGCTGTGCATAATTTACAACAGTGCTATGAATGAAAAATAGCTCCTTAAAAGGGAGATAAAATACAAAAATGGTCTGGCTGTAGAAACAGAATTACTGGTTATTTCAGTTCTTATTTATTCTAATATTGGTTTATGGGTCATCTAATAATTTTTATCTTTATCATTGTTTTGCTCTCAATTGCTCAATAATCCGCAATAGAGACAATATTACATTTTGTTGGTTGGATGGAAAGAGCGATGTGAAAAAGAAAATATTCATCATGCTTATATTATACATAGGCATAATGTTTCCTTAAAGTTATAAAATGTAATATTGCATGCAGATATCTATCTGTTGGGAATATTGTTGTCAATCAAACTAGTCATCTTGTCTAAAGAAATTATTTTGAAGGTGTTAAATCAGTGGTTCTCAATTGGGAGTTCTTTGACCCCCTAGGAGATATTTGCCAATGCCTAGAGTCACTTCTGATTGTCCCATTTGGGGTAGGGAGTGTGATACATCCTACAATGCCCACCCAACTAAATAAAAATTTATTTAACCCCTAATGTCAATAGTGCTGCTATTGAGAAACCCTGTATTCAAGTGTAAAAAGCAACCCAAATTTCTAGGTATTTGGAAGAAAAAAGATCTCTTACGAACATTTTCTTGGCAAATTCTTTTGTGGAACTTTTTCTCCCAAACAGGCTATTCTGGATCAGCCGAATTGAGTTTAGAACTTACTGTCCTAAGTCTTGTCTGGGAATTGAATAAAAGGATTAGCAGCTGTCATCCTTATTTGTTCAAAGATTGCACAAGGGACTCTCTTCCAGGAAGATGTAACCCAAACTGTGAGAAAAAATGGTAGCATGTTGGTTGCAGTATATTTCATATGAGTATTTTGGACCCAGATGAGCTAAAAAAAAAAAAAAATACAGAGAAAGGAAAATAACTATGTATTGTCCCTCATGCTTATTCTTCTAATTTATCAGGTCTAAGGGCTCTGACTCCCAGAGCAATGCTGCAGCCACTGCCTCTTGCTGAGGTGGGGCTCTCCTCAGACATGGGACCAGGATGCAAACCCCTGCAAGCATCTCCACATACTGTTGAAAACATTTAAGAAGTTTCTCATGCCCACTGAGGAATAGATTCCACTGGGGCAAAAGACAAGTCCCAATATAGAATGTTAGGGCAGAAATATATCTGAGGGATCAACGAGTCTTCATCTCTCAATTTCAGTGTGAGGTAACTGATGCCCAAGATAAGTAGTGGCAGATCCAGGGCAAAAACTAGTCACCCAATTCCCAATCTAGTTCTCTTTTCACTTTATCATGCTTCTGCGAAGACTAGAAAATATAAGCGGTTGCCTGACTTTCATGGAGAGAAAGAGCAGAATGCAATACTAGGAGGGGTGAGTTATGTGAAGAGCAGACTCCGACAGGACTTCTGATCTGGGAAGTGGAGAGATCAGAGTGATGTAGGAGAAGAGGACATAAGAAGCTGGCGTTGCTAGTGTTGTAGCTCTCAACATGTGATCCCCGGACTAGCAGCACCAGCAAGACCTGAGAACTTGTTTAAAATGCAAATCCTTGGGCGCCTGGGTGGCTCAGTTGGTTAAGCGACTGCCTTCGGCTCAGGTCATGATCCTGGAGTCCCTGGATCGAGTCCCGCATCGGGCTCCCTGCTCGGCAGGGAGTCTGCTTCTCCCTCTGACCCTCCCCCCTCTCATGTGCTTGCTCTCTCTCATTCTCTCTCTCTCAAATAAATAAATAAAAAATCTTTAAAAAAAAAAAAATAAAATGCAAATCCTTGACCCAACCTGGACCTACTGATTCAAACATTCTGGGGGTGAGCTCTACCAAGGCTTTTAACAAGTCTATCAGGTAATTGTGATGCACTTTAACGTGTGAGAACCAATGTGCTTGAGAAGTCTTTGTGAAACACATTTGGACCCAATTCTCAGGATACAAGAATCTTCTGACTAGGAAAAAGCCTTCTTTTTATCCGGCACATCTCTATTCTCTCTGATCTCTTCTAACTATGAGAATTTATCTGATTATTTCCAATAAAACAGCCACAAACTTTTTTTATTTTGTAAGTTTCAGGTGTACAGCTTTTTTTTTTTTTTAAGATTTTATTTATTTATTTGACAGAGAGAGACACAGCGAGAGAGGGAACACAAGCAGGGGGAATGGGAGAGGGAGAAGCAGGCTTCCCTCTGAGCAAGGAGCCCGATGCAGGGCTCGATCCCAGGACTCTGGGATCATGACCTGAGCCGAAGGCAGCCGCCTAACAACTGAGCCACCCAGGGGCTCCTCAGGTGTACGGCTTTATAATTTGACATCTTTATACCCTACCAAGTGAACACCACCCATGTAGGTACCATCCATCACCATACAGTTGAGCTCCTTCACCCATTTTGCACATCTCCCAACCCCTTACCCTCCCCTCTGGTAACCACTATTCTGTTTTCTGCATCTATGAGTCTGTTTTTGTTCTGTTTATTCATTTGTTACACTTTTATTTTGTATTCCACAAATTAGTGAAATCATTCATTATTTGTCTTTCTCCATCTGATTTATTTCACTTAGTGTAATACCCACAAGTTTTATCCTTGTTGCCACAAATGGCAAGATTTCGTTCATTTTTATGGCTGAATATTACTCCATTATGTAAATACACCACATCTTCTTTATCCATTCATCTATCGATGGACACTTGGGTTGCTTCCATATCTTGGCTATTGTAAATAATGCTGCAATGAACACAGGGGTACGTATGTATTTTTGATATAGTATTTTCATATTCTTTGGATAAATACCCAGAAATGGAATAGCTGGTCATATGCTTGTTCTATTCTTAATTTTTTGAGGAATCTCCATACTCTTCACAAACTCTTAACATGGGCAAAATATTAATTTAATTCTCTTTCATTTCTTTTTAAGCTCTAAAATTCTTATTCTTTTTTGTAATGATTTCTCACTATGTCATTTAGTGCTATTTATAATGATTTGGGTTTTTTTCCTCCTATTATTTCCATGCATCTATATGATTTGGGATGACAGCATATGGTATGCTACAATTATTTGGATTCACCATGTCAGAGAAAGAGTATATTAAACTAAAAAATATTTTTAAAGAATAAACCAGAGTTATCTTCTTAATCTTTTAGGTTAACTCTGTATTTGTAAGCTTTATTATTTGAATCTTGACGTTGGTACAGTCATGTTCTAGTATAGATACATTTAGTTCCAATATGCTAACCTACTGGTTTTCGCACATTTTTATTTACTAAATGAAAACAAAGAAGCCTGGTTGATAAAATAGGTAAAAAATATAGCTGGGGAAGGGGAAACAGCCCAAGAAAAATGAATGCAGAAAGCCCTCGTGTGAACAAGAAGGAAACAGCATCGTGCTGTGGGTTAAATACACGTGGGTTTGAGTCCCTGCTCTGCTGCCCAACACAGCCAGCCACCTAGTGTTATCACTGAGCCTCTGGGTCTCTATTTTCTCATCAGGAAAACAGGAATCTGCATACCTGTTTCGTAGGTTGCTTTTTGTGTGTGTATCAACCAAATGAAACAATTTATGTAAAGTATTAATGATGTTCTTTCATTTGCCCCGTTTTCTTAATTTTCTGTTCTACTATTTTCCCTTTTCAATATGCTGCTTTGTGCTGTTCAGTGGCTTTCACTGTCTTACAGATTCATTGAGGGCAGTGGAGCTCTCTGAGACACGTATAATTTGTTTAGCCCTTTATACAATGCTCTGCACATCTAAATGCATTGGACCTCCTGTTACCGAGAGATACTCAGTGTGCAGCGGCAATGGAATAGAAATGTGTCACCAACATTTGTCCAATATCATTCCTGGTGTAAAGGCTTGTGCTCTCTCTGTGGTCCCCGCTCTCTGGCTTTCTGAAACAGACGGCAGTCATAGAGTTTAGCCACATCAGAAGACCAAGAAAGGTTTTTCCTCTAAAGAGAAACTCTAACTTGGTCTGATTCTCTCATTCTGATACTCTCATTATACTTTACAGTGGTTCTTAAAGTGAAATCTCTGGAGGAACAACATCGGCATTACCCCAAGAACTGGATTCTGAGGCCCACCGGACCTACTAAATCAGAAATCTGTGTTTTCACAAACTCCTCTGGGGGATTCTGATACATGCTAAATTTTGAGACCACTGACCTTAAAAAATGCCCTTGTTTCTCCTTCTTAGTTACCAGGAGTTGTGACTAGCATCAGTGATATTCTTAAGGCAATATCTTAGCCAGGGTAGATACTGGGATAGTAACGCCGATATTACATCAACCGGTAATAGTTAAGTACTAAAAATAGAACATGGAATTTCTCAAAGTGTGTTAAATGGATCAGTAATTTATAGGCTATTAATAAGTACTATTTTTTTAAAAGAAATTTCTTAGGCCAACAAATTTAGGGTAATAGGTTAAATAGGATTTCTTCCCTGAGAAATTTTCATTTTTTTAAGTATGCTCAAAAAACATTCTAAATCTCCAAAATTATTTCCTCAACTTATTTGAAACAACCTTTCTTTTCAGATAAAAATGTATTTGTTGATACAAAGACCTCTTTTGTGGTTGTATTTCCCACATCTGAATTTTGTTATAATATAACTTACCATTAAGAAGTATTTGGCACTACACTATTTTTACATAGTCTTTAAAAAGTTATTAATGCAGTGGTTCTCAACTGGCTTCTTATACCATCCGCCCCCCGCCCCCCAGGGGATAGTTGGTCATGTCTGGGGATATTTTTACATGTCACAGTTGGGTGGGGGTGGGGAGGGGGTTTCTGCTACTGGCATCTAGTGAATAGAGAGGCCAGAGATGATGCTAAACATCCTCCAGTACACAAAACAGCCCTCACAACAAAGAATTATCCAGCCCCAGATGTCAAAGTGTCAAGGTCAAGAAACCCTGTATTTTTCAATCAAGTATTTAGTGACTCTTTCTGTGTATGCACACACTGAGCTACAGTATAGACTTGTCCTCTCCCATCTTCAGAATTTCAGTACCTACTACACTGCCTGACACAAAAGAGACATCCAATAAGAGCTTATAATGACTGGATTAATAGAAGAATGAATGACTGGGAGAAACATGACTATCATGTGAAATAAGAGCAAACCTTGCAAGACAATATAAAAATCACATTATTTAATATAGCCAGTGAGATCCATGTCCAGGAAGGCTTTGAAAAGAAGGGCAGGTTGTAAATGATCTTAAATGATCAGAGCAGTTGTCTCCGAGAGCAGAGCAGTCCAGCCAAGGGAGATATGAGAGACTACACAGAGAATAGCAGTGAGTCAGGTGCCTTAACACACCTTGCAGGTCAGTGCCTCACAGTTCTATTCATGCAGTTCTACCTACAGGTTCTATGCCCCTCCTCTGATCCTAGCCACGTCCTATCACAGACAGACAGGTAGCAAGTGGCAGAGATTACCGACTGGTGGCCTAAAAGCCATAGGGTTTTGTTTTGTTTTGTTTTGTTTTGTTTTGTTTCCACCCTGAGATTTTGTTTGTCCGTTTATTTTTAGGAACTCTGTTTTCTTTTAAAGTGTTTTAAGTTATCTAAGCAACATATTACATTTCAGTGAATTTTTAACAAACAATACAAATAAAGCTCAAAACTGCCCCTGACCTTCACCCAGTCCACTGTCCAATGTTTGACACCATGTTTATTTGTTTGAATGCTCTTGGAGGGATACTCTCCAGTTCATCATAGTCTCCACCTACTGTTTCACACCCAAACCCACTATAATCTTGTTGCTACTTACCTGGCCCCTGAAGTCATTGGATTTGAGGGGAAAAGCACTGTACTTGGAGTCAGATGATCACCTTTCTCTGAGCAAACCATGGCTCACCACTAAGCACACTGAGCTGTATTTTGCTCATTTCTACGACCTGCGCTCCCAACATGACAAGATTGCTTTGAGAATTAATGCAAATAACATCAGTAAAACTCCATGGCAAGTCATACTTTCCTGAGCAGCAGGTGCATCAAGCAGGAGAGCATATATCTCAAAGAAGTCTGCAAAAGAGCAAAACCTCTCCCATGCCCTGATCTATCTGTGAAAATCAAACAAAGCTTGAATTCCATTATTAGCAATAAATTTTATTATAAGCAATAATATAGGTGAAGTACTTAGATATTACCAAGACAAACGTGTTTCACAATTTTAGTATGATTATTAATGCTTTAAATAATAGCAATGATAAATCTGTTTATTTTTATACAAAAATATTTTACTTTCTATTCAGTAAAATTGATACCACAGAAGAGAGTCATGTTTGTCCTACAGCTTCAGATATTTCCCGACACCCTACAAAACACTAAACAAATGCAAGATGTTATTATTATCGTCTTTTAAGACCAGGCTAAAGAATTCTTTCATAAAACCTTCTCTGACATTCTAACCTAACTCCTGAATTTCAGTAGTGGTTATTTCTCTCTAGTTTTATTGGTCATTATGTGTACACATGACCTCGTATTCCTTCTATTGTTGTCACACTATTATTTAAATATTTGTGGAATTCAGATTCTAAGTCTTCAATTGTTCGTGTGTTTATCTCATCTCTCAACTGGGTCATGGGCTTCCTTATGTCAGAGGGCACGTTCTCAGCCATACTTCGCAACACGCCACACATAGTAGGCGCCCAGTAAGTGTCTTTGATTTCATTTGAAGAGAGTGTTAGATCCTAGAAGTGCCACAAGAATGTGTCTCTTAAAACCCCTCATCTATAACCTTGTCCCTTCTGGTACGTAACCAGAGAATAGCTTTGAAGTGAGGTTACAGTGTGTTTCTTTCCTACTTGTTCCTAGGAATAAAAGCTCTTGTTTTCTACCCTGGCAAAGTAAGATGATTTGAATCTGTCTAATGCAAAACCCTGTATATGGGGTTCTTTGTATGAAAGGTCATCTGCTAGAATCTAAAAGTATCTGTTGGCAATATTACTTAAGTAGTGTATTTCTAATCTTCAAAGGGGTAGTTCTGTGTTTAAAATTAATTTTCTTATTTGTCTATGGTTGCAACTTAAAACGCTTTTCCTTACATGCACTATAAAATGTTAATAGCTACATATAGAGTGACTTTACGACTGTAGTGTCATTTTTCTCAGCTTGATCAGCTCTTTTGAATGGCATCATTATGGTCAAAGTTGTTTACAGTAATAAAGTATGAATAGTTTCGATAAAAAAGTAGGCACCATTACAATTAAACAGTATCTGGCATTTTAGAATGTGATAACTACTCATAATGCTGTCATAGAATAAGCAAATCTATAATATAAACATAGTGACAAGAATGACCTGAACAAGTCTTTGAAGCACAAACAGGGATATGAATTGGGGAAGATGTGGTGCCATGGGGTTAAGGGAAGAAGCAGAATATTCAATACACCTGGAGTCTTTCAAAGAAATTGTGAGCAGTTTATTAGCATTTTGTTTATACTGGTACCCTTCATCTAGTTCTATTTTTGCAAGGAACAAGCAAATTTTAAAATTAGAACAATGTTGCAAATGTCTCAATAAAACTTGGGTCTTAATCCTTTGTTTTATAAGGTATATGGCAAAAATCAGCATATTCATATTCATGGGGTATTTATTCAATTATATTACCATGCTTTTGGAAAACATAACAACTAGGACATATAACATAACTATAAATCTTTACACCATGTACTAACACCTCTCCAAATGCAATACCGTTTTCTTGATCCAAGCACTGATTTTCAGGTTTTGGTTCCTTTCCTTTTTTTCTGTAAACTGACTTACTTCTGATTCATATATATATATATATACTTATTGTCACCACCATTAGTGGGGTAGCAGATAAGAGAAATTTAATAAGTATCTAGTTAATCAATGTTGGTGCCAGTTTGGGCTTTCGAAACAATGTTTGAAAGAGGTAAAAGATGAGGGGCGCCTGGGTGGCTCAGTTGGTTAAGCAACTGCCTTCGGCTCAGGTCATGATCTCAGGGTCCTGGGATCGAGCCCCACATCGGGCTCCCTGCTCGGCCGGAAGCCTGCTTCTCCCTCTCCCACTCCCCCTACTTGTGTTCCCCTTCATGCTGTCTCTCTCTCTCTGTCAATTAAATAAATAAATAAAATCTTTAAAAAAAAAAAAAAAGAGGTAAAAGATGATAAACTATTTCTTTGGGAAATAAAAAGGGCTGGTTTCAGCAATTTTAAGAGGTAATTGTCTTCCTAAGTGCAGGAATAACACAGAGCAGTTAAATAAGAGAATATGTTGGTTCCTTTCTTGAAGAAGGAAAATAAGTAACTTTTGACATGATTCGTAATATACAAAGTAATTAGAAATACGAATACAAATAAATAAAAGGGTTGCTAAAAATTTACTTAAACAATTTGCATGTATATCAATAACACTAAAATATAACTCAAGATGTGATCTCTTTATTAATACATTATTTTTAGGGAATAACAGAAGTGTTTTCTCATGTCAGAATATTTTAATTTGCCTAATGAACAAAGTCATTCTTCTTAGACCTTCATTTAGGGCTTTCGAGAATCTGACCTTGACATCCTTGGACAGACTTCTGGCTCCTTCCCTTTATGAGGACCTCCAGCCTATCCATAGCTCCTTGAATTTCCCTGAATCCTAAATACACACAACCTCCACCACCCAACCCCAACTTCCTCTCCACATATCTAAACCATATCTTTCCTATGAGACTATTTAATTTCCCCCTTCTCTTCTGTAACCAGCTTTCCAAAGCTCCTTCTTTTGTTTAATCTTCTATTTTCTGTACCATCCATTTGGCATGTATCCAGAGCTATTTTAGATTTCTGTTTAGCTACTTCTGGTTGCCTTTCACATAATATATCCTGAAAACTATTTAGTGGGAATTTTTAATATTCATGAGATATTCCAATTATAGCACAGAGTTATCCAAGTGATGAAGCAAAAATCTATGTCCTTAGTTTATAAGTTTGGAAAGAGTTTCTTATAGACCTGGTTTTTCTACTTCCCTTTAGAGTTCAAAGTATTCTTTCTCTCTTTCCTGTACTCTCTGCAGGGGATACCTAAGTTAAAAGTAAAGCACATTTAAAAAACAAACAAAAAAGATCCAATCACTGAGATATAAGAATGTCAGCTGAAATAGCCGAAAAATTACCTTCTTTTGTATGAGAGAAACAGACAAGAGCCAACTGCAACCGCTCCAATCTGCAACAAGGACAACAATCTAAAAGATAGTCCATGCTTTATGTTTTTGATTTCCACCCTCCTGAGGGCAATATTATGTATAAACTAAACAAGTGATTTCTCGGGAGGGAAAATAAAATAACAACACAAGTTTTATCATCACTTTACTAGGCTTAATAGACCTTGTTTTAAAGTAAAATTAGAAACTGTTAAGTTAGCAGTTACTAGTTTAAAAGATCAGCAAATCCATTAATTTGAGAACAAACATAAACCAAGCAATAGTTGGCCAGTTCAGAGATCATCTTTGATCGTGATGTTTATTTTGTTTGACACCTTTACTTAAAGCACTGGTTGTGGGAGGTAGGGAAGCTGAGGACTTTGGTTTTGGACCTGTTGATTATGTTTTTTTTTATTTCTGACAAATAAAAATTGTATATATTTAAGGTGTATGATATGATGTCTTGATATATGATTACATTGTGAAATGATTACCATAATCAAATTAAATAACATATCTATCACCTCCCATAGTTACCTTTGTGTGTGTGTGTGTGTGTGTATGTGTGTGTGGGTGGTAAGAACACTTGAGCTCTACTCTCTTAGCAAATTTCAGGTATATAGTACACTATTACTAGCTATAGTCACTATGCTATAAGTTAGGTCTTCAGAATTTATTCATCTTAGAACTGAAAGTTTGTATCCGCTGATTCAGTAGCTTTTCTACCACCCAGCAGCTCTGGTAACCACTATTCTACTTTCTACTACTATGAGCTTGACACTCCTTTTTTTATTTTTAGATTTGACATGTAAGTGAAATCATGTAATATGCATCCTTCTGTGTCTGGCTTATTTCACTTAGCATGATGACCCCTAGGTTCATCTATGTTGTATCAAATAGCAAGAATTCCTTCTTTTTAAAGATGAATAATATACCACTGTTTATGTATACCACATTTTCTTACCATTCATCTATCAACAGACACTTAGGCTATTTCTGTATCTTAGCTACACTGAATAATGCTATGAATATAGGAGTGCAGCTATCTGTTTGAGATAGTGATTTTATTTCCTTTGGATATATACCCAGGAGTGGGATTGCTGGATCACATACTAGTTCTATTTTTAATTTTTGAGGAACTTCCATATAGTTTTCCATAATGGCTATACCAATTTACATTCTGACCAACAGTGCACAAGGGTTACCTTTGCTCCATATCCTCATCAACACTTGTTATCTTTTGAATTTTTGATAAGAGGTGATATCTCATTGTGGTTTTGATTTGCATTTCCCTGATGATCAGTGATATTGAACATCTTTTCATATACCTATTGGCCGTTGTATGTCTTCTTTGGAAAAATGTCTGTTCAGGTCCTTTGCCATATTTTAATTGGGTTATTTATTTGTTTACTTTTGCTATTGAGTTGTATGAGTTCCTCATATATTTTGGATATTGACCCCTTATCAGATATTTGGAATGCAAATATTTTCTCCCATTCCATAGGTTGTCTTTTCATTCTTTTGATTGTTTCCTTTGCTATGCAGAAACTTTCTATTTTGATGTAGTCCCACTTATTTATTTTTGTTTCTGTTGCCTGTGCTTTTGGTGTCAATTTTGATTGTTTCCTTTGCTGTGCAGAAAGTTTCTATTTTGATGTAGTCCCACTTATTTATTTTTGTTTTTGTTGCCTGTGCTTTTGGTGTCAATTGCAAAAAATCATTGCCATGACCAATGTTAAGGAGCTTCTACCCTATGTTTTTTTCTAGCATACAGTTTCAAGTCTTACATTTAAGTCTTTAATCCATTTTGAGTTGATATTTGTGTATGGTGTAAGGTAGGGTCCAATTTCATTCTTTTGCATGTGGATATCCGGTTTTCCCATCACCATATATTGAAGAGACAATTCTTTCCCTGTTGTATATTCTTGGAGGCTTGGTCAAAAATTAGTTGACTGTATATGTGTAGATTTATTTCTGGGCTCCCTATTCTGTTCCATTAGTCTATGTGTCTGTTTTTATGCCAGTACCATAAGATTTTTATAACTACATCTAGGTAATATAGTTTAAGATCATAAATTGTAATGCCTTCAGGTTTATTATACTTGTTTGAGGTTGATTTAGCTATTCAGCATCTTTTGTGATAGACATCTTGTGGGGTTCCATACAAATTCTAGGACTATTTTTTCTATTTCTGTGAAAAGTGCCATTGAAATTTTGATAGGGATTACATTGAATATCTGGACTGCTTTGGAAAGAATGGATACTTTAACAATATTAATTCCAGTCCATGAACATGGACTATCTTTCCATTTATTTTAGACACATTGATTATTAAATGCTGGCATGTCACAGGAAAGGTAAAAGGAAATCCTCCAAAAAGGAGGACATTTATAAAGGCACACACTCACATAGAGGGCACATGCTTTGTCGGTCAGCTTCTCACAGAGTGCTCAAAGCAAGCACCTGAATCAAAAACCAAATTTAGACTCATGCCACCATTGCCATAGTTTATAAGATTTGCCCCAGCAACCTCATTTCTAGGAAACTCTCTTGAAGAAGTATTTTCACAAATATACAAAGCACAAACATAACACAGATATCATGCACAGCACCCTATGCTTTGAGATTTTAATCATATTAGAAATGTGTTCCGAACTTCTTCTAGTACCTCTGGGGACTCTGATGGGATCAGAGGAAAGCATAGATGTTTCCTAGTTTCCTTCAAGATCCTGCTTCTATGGAATTGGTTTTGTCACATGTAAACTGTTCCTATTCCACAAGGGAACACAGCCCTCTCTTTCTGAGATTACTGTGAAAACATCATTCACTTAAGGCCTTTGTTTATCTCACCAGCTTCACGAAAAGTTTAGAATTAAAGAAGGATTTTACATCACTATGCTGCTCAACCCTCTCTTTCTAAAGACATCTGCTTCTCTGTCTTCAGGCTTGCAAACCACAATGGGAGCATTTTCTTCTCCTAATCCTGACATATATCTCCATTTCTTTTTTAGAAAATCTTACCCCTTTTTCATAAGAGTGGGTGTTCTCTTTTTCTCCACAAGGCAGTCTATAGGAGGCTATATTATCCAGCCGTATGTTTGCTCCAGCCTGAACTAATCAAGTTGGAAAAGAAATCATGTTATTATATCAAATATATATATATTATTATCTTCTTTAGCTATATATAAAAACCAGGACTAAACTTTGAAATTGCCTCTTCCAAGTACTTAAATTTTTAGACAATCTAAAAGTCTATCAAAAGGGAATAGTTAAATAAATTATGTATTGTTATAAAGAAGAATGAGGCAGTGCTCTATGAATTGACAATAAAATATATTGTTATGTTATTGTGTGTAAAATACTTTAAATTAAAAAAAGGTATTGTGCCATTTTTTGAGGTATAAATACATATATTTGTGAATCTATAGAAAAGAGTCTAAATAAGCGTATGTCTCTCTGGGAAAGGCAAACATTTCCTGTTTTTTTTTATTGTTTTAATTATCATAATAAGTATTTCTTAAACTATTTTTATGGTATAAGCACCGGAGAACCTCAGAAAATTTCTACTACTCAGAAAATATAATTTCTTTACCATGTGGCTTGTTTGCAAACAAAAGCATAATGGAAAAATCCTCAGTTTGTTATGAGGTATTTTTCCTATCTATATTTGTTATTTCATTTTATTTCCTTATTTGGAAATAATTTATTCATATTACGTGGGTATCTATTGGAACATTGAAAACTGATGAGACAGAAACCAATGCTGGTTTATATATCCCAGCCTGAGCTGATGGTCGGTGTACAGCATTGTGTGTGGCCTTGGAACTGGCTCGGGGTGGCTGAGCAAGCTTAGCCTCTTGTTTGACAGTTGTTTGACTCTCCCACTGGACTAAGTTGAGAAATCACACAGCTTTGTTTACTGCCAGAAACCATTCTGCTACCCCACGGGAGCTAGCCTTCAGATGAAGCTGACGCTGAGGATAGAGGGCAGAAAGGCAGAAAGAAACTGGGTGTTTGGTGATTTCATTGAGCTGATGGATAGACCAACCCTGAAACCTTCCCTACTCTGTATTTCCAGTCATAGGATACAATAAACTGTCTTTATTATTTAAGCCATTTTGAGTTTGTTTTTCTGTTAGTTGCTATTGGAGGTATTCTGTTAATAGATATATATTCTTTTCTTTAAAGATTTTATTTTGAAGTAATCTCTACACCTAATGTGGGGCTAGAACTCACAACCCCAAGATCAAGAGTCACATGCTCTACTGACTGAACCCGCCAGGCGCCTTGCTCTTAATATATTTTTTAAGTAAATGATGAACATAGACAAAAACTTGTGCACAGTAATTTTCATCAGAAAGGTTTTATGACAGTGAAAAAATATAAATGATCAAGATACTGAATATTAGGGGCCCCTGGGTGGTTCAGTCGGTTAAGCGTCTGCCTTCGGGTCTGGTCATGATCCCAGGGTCCTGGGATCGAGCCCCACATCGGGCTCCTTGCTCACTGGGGAGCCAGCTTCTCCTTCTCCCACTCCCCCTTCTTGTATTCTCTCTCTGTCAAATAAATAAATAAAATCTTTTAAAAAATCCTGAATATTAGGGAAGCAAGTACATAGATTATGGCTCACTGACATGATATAATATTATGTAACTATTCAAATTTATGTTATCAAGTATTTTTTAAATAACAATCCAGCTCCTATTTCATCCCTCCGGACTTGGTTAACTCTCAAGTGTTCCCTGTCTTCATTCCATACTTTGCCTCCTGTGGTTTTCGCTGACTAGAATGCCTCTAAATTCTTCCAACTTGTAGCTCCATTCCACTTCCCCTTTAAAATCCTGTCCATTCACACTTCCTCCAGGAAACCTTCCCATAAGCTTTCTTCCTTGTCCCCCAAGTTGGTACTAGCCTCTCCATTATACACCCACAATATCTGTGGTTATTATCTCTCTAACTGATCATGTTTTAACTATCTGATTTTATTTATGTCTTTCTTCACTATGAGACTGTGAGCTGTTTGAAGACAAAGATCAACTGATTCTGATTTGGTTGTGTATCCCTAATGCCTAGCCAGAGACCCAGCATTGCATAGATGCTCTATAAATATTTGTAGACTGTGTGGGTGGATGGATAGATGAATAAAGAATGAATCTTAATCATGGCTATATCAAGAATGTAGGATGGTTAACTTCTAAATTTTGTAATGGTTTTCTGTATTTCTCACAGAAATGGGAAAAATTGTTTTTTAAAAAACAATAGGCTATTTATACAGAAATTAAGACTAGATTTTTTAAAATATCACTTGCCTCTTAAGCTCCTATGTAAAAATTTATTAACCAAAATTCATTAATAAATATTTATAATTGAGATAGCCAAAGACAAACTTCATACTGTTACTCTCTCATGAAAAATTAAATTGACTTACTCTTTTTGATTAATTTTGAAAGCTTTGGTTTAAGGTTATAGAAGTCTGACAGAAAAATTGAAGCCATGATTGATTTACATGACACACTTTTAATGGAAAATGCTATAAAACATTGCAAAAGCTGTGACATCTTTAAAGATGAACTCAGATGAGAAATGCTAGGTTTGCAGGGCAGGGAAAAGCTCTATAAGTAACCTTCACCTCCGATCCACTCTTCCTGAGGCCCCTGGTTGGGCAGTGTGCTTTCACATTCCTGACTGGTACCTCCAGGAATAGCAGCGAAACCAGGCAGCATCACTCCCTTATCTTATAAACAATATTAATACTAAGCTTTATAAAAAGACTTAAAACAGCAGAGAATATAAAATAATTTCTGAATATACACATTACACATTAAAGGTACAAGGCTGGCAAAATTCCTTTTCTCTACCCCTGTCTTGGGGATAGGTTATATCAGTCATTTTGGTATGCCTACCCCCAGAGAATAGATGACATACAGTAGACATTCCTAGGAATTGCTGAATAAATGAAATGTTAACCGGGGTTGTATCTGCATAGTGGAATTATCTATGAGTGTTATGTCCTTCTTTGCATTCTTTAGTCTTGTCCACATTTTCTCTAATCTTTTCAAATTTTCAAATAGTTGTGTACTTGTGTTGTTATTTCCATAAATTCACGGTCAATCGCAAGAAAGGGGGAAGAAAACAGATATTCTGATATTGGGAAACTTTTGGTTCTATTTTGTAATTCAACATGCCCTTACTCACTGTTGCTTTTGCACACCAAGATAGAAAGAGGTCTTCTCAGAGCACTAGCCTCTCAGATGTGCAGCTTACCTGATGTTTTTCCTCCAGGTATCAGAATTTTTACTCTAATATCTACCTCTGTAAAATCTGAACTTACAAGAGAGTAACAATGAAGAAAACTAATATTTGCTTCATAACTAAGTGAGTTTGATACTTAGGTTAACCCCCAATATTTTCCCACTAACCCCACATCCCTTGGTGGTGCCAATGAGTGACTTGAGCATGGGAGCAATCTTTGACTTCCCTTTAATTTCCATCACTTCTAATAAATTTAAGTGAAGGCAGTGTGCTTACTCTCCAAATTCAGCTTTAAGACAAATCCCTTCACCCCTTACCAACAAGATTGCCATCCCGAGGCCTCTCATAGAAAGATAATCTGTAGTGACCACCATAGATAATATTTTCCTCATTTTACAGATGAGAAGATTAAGTATACCACTCAAGGGCATGATTAGTGAGACATAGAGCTCAGAAGAGAACACTTGTTTTTTGAACCCCAAATTCTCTCCTTTTCCTACTGTACCATGCTGTCAGAACTTTATAAAACCACCACAAGATAGATTTAGAATGATAGGTTTAGAATTATAGAATGAAGACTATATATAGCTTATTATCTAGACAACTAAAGCCAAAGGATAAGCAATTCTGGCATTAGTGGCTAAATTCTCCTCACTAGGAAATATAAAAGTCTCTCAGCCCACAGTGGCAGAAGAAAATACTTCTGGGTTCTTTCCTAATTTGACATTTCTTTCAGATTGGTCATTCTGTTCTCTTTGTTTTTTACATTAGCTGATCTTCTGTAGCCCATGCTGTTCATATCCAAAGGTTTTTGATTGTCATGTTTTCATTTACATTTGCTTCCATGTATTTTTTTATTTCTTCTTTAATTTCCTGGTTGACCCATTAATTCTTTAGCAGGATGTTCTTTAACTTCCATATATTCAAGGTCTTTCCAAATTTTTTCTTGTGATTAACTTCAAGTTTCCTAGTGTTGTGGTCTGAAAATATGCTTGGTATGATCTTGATCTTTTTGTACTTGCTGAGGCCTGATTTGTGACCCAGTATGTGATCTATTCTGGAGAATGTTCCATGTGCACTCAAAAAGAATCTGTATTCTGCTGCTTTAGGATGAAATGTTCTGAATCTATGTTAAGTCCATCTGGTACAGTGTGTCATTCAAAGTTATTGTTTCCTTGTTGATTTTCTGCTTAGATGATCTGTCCATTGCTGTAATTGGGGTGTTAAAGTCCCCTACTATTATTGTATTATTATCAATGAGTATCTTTATGTTTATTATTAATTGATTTATATATTTGGGTGCTCCCACATTGGGGGCATATTTATAATTGTTAGATCTTCTTGATGCATAGACCCCTTAATTATGATATAATGCCCTTCTTCATCTCTTGTTACAGTCTTTGTTTTAAAATCTATTTTGTCTGATATAGGTATGCTACTCTGGCTCTCCTTTGATGTCCATTAGCATGACAGATGGTTCTCCATTCCCTCACTTTCAATCTGCAAGTGTCTTTAGGTCTAAAATGTGTCTCTTATAGGCAGCATATAAATGGATCTTGGTTTTTTTATCCATTCTGATACCCTATGTCTTTTGATTGGAGCATTTAGTCCATTTTCATTCAGAGTGATTATTGAAAGATATGAATTTAGTGCCATTGTGTTACCTATAGAGTTGGTGTTTTTGATGATGTTCTCTGGTCCTTTCTAGTCTTTGTTGCTTTTGGTCTTTTTTCTCCACTCAGAGAGCCCCTTAAATTTCTTGCAGGGCTGGCTTAGTGGTCATGAACTCCTTTAGTTTTTGTTTGTTTGGGAAAATTTTTATCTCTCTATTGTGAATGACAGCCTTGCTGGATAAAGAATTCTTGGCTGCTTATTTTTCCAATTCAGCGCATTGATTATATCCTGCCACTGTCCTCTGGCCTGTCAAGTTTCTGTAGACAGATCTGCTGAGAACTTCATCTGTCTTCTCTTGTAGATGATCAAGGACATTTTTCCCCCTTGCTGTTTTCAGGATTCTTTCCTTGTCTGTGTATTTTGTGAATTTGACTATGACATGCCTTGGCGATTGCCAGCTTTTGTTGAACTTAATGGGAGTTTTCTGTGCTTCTTGGATTTTGTTGTCTGTGTCCATCCCCAGATTAGGGAAGTTTTCAGCTATAATTTGTTTGAATAAACCTTCTGCCCCTTTTTCTTTCTCTTTATCTTCTGGGACTCCTATGATACAAATGTTATTATGTTTTAATAAGTTGCTGAGTTCCCTAAGTCTACCTTTGTAGACTTTGCCATTATCTTTCTTACCCCTTCTTTTCAGCTTTAATTTTATCTTCTATATCACTGATTTGCTCCTCTGTTTTGTCCATCCTCATTTTTATGGCATCCAGTTGGGTTTGCATCTCATTTACAGCATTTTTAATTTTGGCCTGACTAGATTTTAGTTCTTTTATCTCTGCAGTAAAGGATTCTCTAGTGTCTTCTAAGATTTTTTTCAAGCCCAGCTAGTATCCTTATAATCATTGTTTTAAATTCTAGTTCAGACATCTTAATTATATCTGTATTAATAAAATCCCTGGCCATGAGAAAAAATAATAATAATAAAAACAAGAATAAAAGTAAAAAGGAAGCTAGATCCTATTTACCCTAGAGCTGAAGCTTCGCAGCACTCTATGATCAGTAGACTTGGTGCACACCAGTTGTTTGTGCTGGTCTTCTGGAGGAAGGGCCTGTTGTGATGATTCTCAGGTGGACTTGCCCAAGTGGAAATATGCCTCCAGGGTGCAGGAGGGCGGGGCTTAGTGTAAATGGTCACAGCCTCCACTAGGTGACACTGTTTTGCTCCCTGCAGGCTTTCAGTGCTGATGGTCAGGGTGAATATGGCAATGCCCTGCTCTCTAGCCCCAGGGCTGAAAGTTCGGGCCCCCCACTCTTCCTTGAGAGCAATCAATCACCCCTCTTGTATTCCCAGTTTCTGTCAGAACCCTGCATTCACCCTGCCTGTGTCTGAGTTGTATTTTTTTTTTTTGTATCTCAGGCCCACGACTGAGTTTCAAAACTGCAAATTTTAGGGACCCTGTGGCTGGGACCTGAGCTGTTTCTTGGGGAGGGGGTGGTCTTGCTGTGCTTTTGCCATTTGCCGACCAGTCCCAGGAAAGCAATGGCGCAATCAGGCCGTGGAGGCACAAACGAGCAGCAGTTCACAGTTTGTGGCAAAACAGCAGAAAGCCGGCACCGAGACTCACTGCTCTCAGCCAGCTTTCCCACTCCTATGCCTGGGAACCATGCCACACTGAGGCACCACCCATTCTTCTTGCAGCCCAGGGGATCCTCAGACCAGGCTGTCCCTCCTGGGACTCCTCCCTGCTTCATCACCTGAGCACCTTTAAGCCAGGCACATCCACCATGGTAGTGGACTTCTAAAAGTTCAGATTTTGTGCTCTGCTGCTTATAATACTTGGTGGTAGCCTCTATAAGCCCGGCTCCCTCCCCACCGGGGTACCCACAGCTATATCTCCCCCAAGTCAACTCTCCACACCTCTTACCTTCTAAAAGGTGGTCACTTTTCTACTTGTGGACTTGCAGGTTTTGTCCTCTCAGACCTCAGATTGATTTATTGGGTGCTCAGAATGATTTGATAACTATCTAGCTGTGTTTGAGGACAAGACAAGCTTAAGGTCCCCCTACTCCTCTGCCATCTTAATTTCTTCCCCTATTTATTTATGTTTTACAACTCCAGAAAAAAGAAGAAAATGAAAAATTGGCCCCTGAATCTAATTTAAATTGTTAGAAAAGAAGTTTTTTGTTTTTATTTATTTTTTTATTAATTCTAGATCTTTACACCTTTTCCTTGTGGATAAAAGAAGAGGATTTTCTTACACATGGAGAGTTCAAAATTTAAGTAAAAAAAAATGTGAGGCCACACTTTACTTTGATGAAAGTTTGTTTTGAAGATCACGTTTTTGCTTTTCTTTGGCCCTCATTGGAATCTTATAAAAAAAGACTCAAGGAGAAAAAGAAGCCTGTCAATGACTCTGAAACAGTGTCCGTTTAATATTCAATATAATTAAAGTAGGTTTTGTTTTTCTGTATAGCTTTAATCTGGTCTTACTAAAGCAGGCTAATATACCTAATATGGAACCAAGTATGCTCTAAATCTAGCTCGTTAACAGATGTTGAAATCATATTATCTCTCTGGAAGCAGGGTTTGTTTGTTTGCTTTGTGTGGGGGTCATTTATTATTTTATTTATGTGAGTGTGTTTATAGCTTCAATGAAGTATAATTTACATACCACAAACATACTTTTAGGTGTATAATTCGATGCTTCTTAGTAAGTTGACAGAATTGTGCAACTATCATCACAATCCAGTTTTAAAACATTTTCACTGCCCAAAAAAGATCTTTCATTTGCATTCATGTTCCCACTCTCAGCAGCAGCAGCAGCAAACTATAAGGAGAAAAAAGTTTTCTTAAAAATGATCCAACTTCTCCGTTATCTACTCTTTAGACAGGCCAGCAAGCCAAAGGACTAAAATGAACAAATCAAAACGAAAATATACCTCAAATTAAACTAGCTTATGAAGTTCAATGCCTCCCCCAGATTTATGTTTTGTTTTGTTTTGTTTTTTGCTTTTACAAAAATCTGGCACTGTTATAGTCTCAAGTATGACAGAAGGAAGATCTAAGAGGTAGAGCCGGCAAATTATTTGGCTGATTTTGTTTATCTCTTATTTAAACTTAATAAAAATGCAGTTAAAGTATTTCTTTGAATATAATTGAAATGTATAGAGTTTTTAAGAAACATAAACTCATTAATTTAAAAAAATTTTTATTTTGAGTAAGCACTTTTCCCCATGCCTTTCCAGTTTTCACAAATAACATACAATTATTTCAGCTAAAATTTTAAATTTTGAAGCAAAAGGATCTCAATATAAGTCATTGAGGACAAAGGTCAATGTCCCTGCAGTGATTGTACACAACTTGGGCACTGTAGGTAGTTAAAAGGTGGCCTTTTGAAAAGTAAGATACAGATCCATTCAGTAAAGACATCTACCTCATCAACCTTGTTGGCCTTGCAGAAGGGGTTACTGCTTAGCAGACACATGGATTTCTAAGTTATTCATTAATTACCTAGAAAAAAGGAATGAAAACATAAGGAGTGGGTTATGAGCCTAATATTAGGAACTACCTCATATCTCTCCTATGTGCTCACAGATGTTTTAAATGATTTCATCGGACGGTAAAATCTTTCTTTTAAGTGAGACTCATCATATCACTCTACATACTTGTACTAATAAATATATAACACATAATAAAGAGCCTATGCTCTAGAGAGGCCATGCAATGATAGAATTAAAAGCATTTTGTAGTTGGGAGGACGAAATCTGAACTTTGTTGTAGACTAGAGAGGATGCGCAAAAGTACTTAATCCTTCTATAATTAATCAGGAAGTTTTCAGGAAGAAGACAAAGTTCAGATGAAGTTTGTTGTTGGTATGTGATAGATTCAGATACTATAAAATTGGGTATGAAATGACAAAAGACAGAGTTCTGGTGATATTGAAAGAAAGGGGTTTTGTTATCAATTCAATGGCAGGAGGCCTATAAAAATATGACCATTTTCAATTCAATTTCTTTCTATTTAAGTTCACAAATACTGAAAACTTATCATGTGAAAGCCACTGTGCTAGAGCCACAGATAATGTACTAGGCCTTATAAGTAAATGCAACAGGAGAATTTCTACTCAGTTAGAGCTCAACAAAATACAACTGTGGCCTAGAGCATACCAGTCATAGTATTGTCTGCATATCTTTTGGGTCCAATCTTAAAACTGTAAGGATTATTCATTTTCTCACTAGGCTGAATAATCAAGGTTTCAGATAGAGAGGCTCCTCTAGGCAATGCTAAAAATAACTGAGTAGCTCTAAATTTTTCTCCACAACCTTGAAGCTCTGCAAGATAAAATTTCCACAATTTTCAAACTGTGCCAAATTTGATAAGGCAAGTCACCAAATCCAAATCCAAATTTGAAATAACAGATAGTTAAGAATTCCTAAGATCTCCAAAGAGTCCTTTACAACACAAATGAAAGTTGCAAGACAACATTGGCATTGTGTGGAAGTTCCAAGGTCCAAACTGGAGAAAGGGAAGAAGCTGGGATAAGGAGGAGCACTGTAGGAGAGCTGACTCTCAAGGTGGGTTTGGGAGGCAACCAGAAAGTGTTTCTTCACCAAGCTTCCTGATAATTGCTTCCACACTGCTGATATTTTTCAGGTCACTCTCTTTTATCCAGGAAAATCTCTTCACTAGTGAATCAACTGGCGACTAAGCATCATCTTTTTAAAATACAAATAATTTTCAAGAGAATAAGAATGCCAATAGTTATTTATAAGCTAGTGAGAATTAGTTTAAAAATGTCTATTGTAACTGTTTTCCTCTTAATAACTTAAAGTAACTACACTGTCAAAATGGTAGTTTTTAATTATTTATTAGAATAGTTATAAAACAATGAATATATGTATATATGTATATATATATATATATATAGAATATATATATTTTTTTCAGAACTTTAAAATTTAAAAAGAATTGTCACATGCATTAGATAGTTTGATGCTCATAAATGTCATGTGATAAAAGACATTATTGGTTGACTATTATTAGCAGTTGCTTGCATGTAAAATCCTGATTTGGGGTATGCCTCACACCTCATTGTAACTCAGGGATTTAGCAAGAAATGTCTAAACCAAACATGGTTTATCACCCGCCTTACCAGTGATTAGTTTGGGGTGAGTATGTAATTCATTTCTGGCCAATGAGATATGGGAGAGGTCTGTTAAAGGCCTTCAGAAAAGGTTACTTTGATCTAAGGGGAAAAAAAGATAAAGGATGCACAGAAAGAGATAAGTCTGCTTTCCTTCATCATATATGGAGTCCTATAACAATCAATATATGTTGTTAGATTTGCATGTGAGACACACTTTAGGAGAAAAGAAAACCAAAACTGAGGAAGCCATCTGACAAGCAGGAGGTTGCTAAGTCACCCTGCTGAAAATGGCTGACAGAAAGATGGAAAGTTCTAGAGTCCTTAGTCACGTTATTTAGCTGCCACTTTAAATATATCAGTAGCTTCACACTCTTAGGATTTTGGGTTATCTGAATGACCTCATCTAACCTTATTGTTTAAAGTGATTGAGTCAGAGTTTTTGGTTCCTGATAACTGAAATCACAATGATACATGTGAATTGGTTAGATTCCTGACTTAGAGATATGGTAACTAAGGTTCAAAAAGTTAAGGAACTTGACCAACAACCATAGGGTAAGCTACAGATATGTGACATAGTTGCAATTTCACATTCTAAGGATCATATGCCTTCCATTTAATTCTATGCCAATTTTGTTGAATAGATAAATAGTAAATAGATTTGGGGTATTGAGATACTTTGGGAAACTAAATAGATTTATTCTTCTATCCTCTCCAAAATAGGAGTATTGTGGTAGAGGACTTAAGGTATTAAAAAGAACATTGAGAAATTGGAGCTCAGAAAAGGGGGAGCAAGGTATCATCTTCTTGTTTTGCCTATTTTGAAGTTTTGTCTAAAGCTGGCCTGAAACTCATGAGAAAGTTGAAACTCTCTTCCTCCTCTTTCTTCCTATTTCACACGTACTTCTATTCCCAGGACCCCAAATATTGGTGAGCAGTATTGGTAATTCAGCTACCTTCTGTTTAATAGAGCCATATTCAGCCACGTGACTTAGGTAGAATCTCATGATGACAAGGAAAAGAATCCACTTAAACTAGAATAAAAATACAAATTTATTAAAGAACAAATTGGGGAATCTCATGGAACAGAAGGGTAGAGAGTATTGCTTAACCGAAGAGGAGTAGTTAGATGATAGATAGATAGATAGATAGATAGATAGATAGATAGATAGATAGATAGAAATCTATCAGGAACTTATATGTGCCATGGCATAGGAGTCTCTGCCGCACCATTGGCTTCTCTAATTTATCACTCTTTCTGTGTAGACCAGCTTTTCTCTACTCCTCATGCACAAGGCCAAAAGATGCATTGTCCCATCCCTGCCAATCCACCAGAGCCAGTTTAATATGACTTTCCAGGCAAATACTCTGTTATAATGGACCCATTCTGCCCATGTCTCAACCCTTAATCCTGAATTCCTCAGAAAGAGGACAGGTCTGGCCAAGCTGAGCCTCTGGATTGGTTTCACTCTAACCAGACATCCCTACCTTTGTTCAACCACTATTGCCATAGGGTGGTGGCCATATTGAAACATCATCACCTGTATGGTAACGGACAGTTCTCAGAGAACAGGCTACAGCTGGCAAGCATCCTTGAATTGAATCTGACCTGTATTTAAAACTTCATTTTATTGGGTTTCCTAGTGATTTCAAAGTTTATAATAGCCAATTTGTAAATAAAAACTTAAACATAATGTGGTCATAAGTAAGAAACTCCCTTCTACAGATAAAGGGAAAAAAAGAACCAGACATCCCCGATGAGGATGACTACTTAATGTGAATAATGACAAATAAGTGACAAAAAACTCAGAAGTGTATCTCAGCATTTTTCAAAGGGCAGTTATCTGTGTAATTTATAATTACCCATTACACTTAGTTTATACATTACAAATACAAAATATTTTTAATGTGTACATATTCAAGAAGAATTAAAATGAATATATTGTATATTGGAAGTCCATTAAAAACTAAATTCTTACATGGATTATTTGACTGCATTAGAGTAACTCAGCAATGTGCCTTTAGAACTATAGATGTAATGTTAAAATTTCAGATAAACATGTGATATACAATCCTGTAATGACATCAGAAAATATAACATATATTTTAAAGTGGTGAAAATGAGTAATGTGAAACCTAGATCACACTACAAATAATACAAAGCATACAAAATATATAATTTAAGTCAAATAAAAAATGCCCATATGTGAAATAAATTGAAATTAAATGTTAATGAAAGTTAGGGAAGTACAGGTATAAAAACTGTTAAGAATTGTATAGATTGTAAATTTTAACCATTAGATTTTTTTTAAAGCTGAAATTCATGTTCTATATGTGTCAACACCAGTATGAATTTTGTTTATCAGAAGTGTTTTTCAAGCATCACAAATTTTAGGGGCACAATGACTCAAATCATAAATTCTGACATGATATGTGAATCTATGAAAATATATATTATATATGTAGTTATATATGTGAAAATATATTAGGGAAGACCTAGCTAACATGAAATTCATTTAATAAATTGAAGTAGGCAATAATACAGTTCTTTATGAGATTTACAGGGAATTTGAAAAGAAATGCTATGTCGAGTAGATCTTTTTAAAAAGTAATGACTTAAGATTTCAGAGTGAGATGACAGGAAATGTCAGAATTGAATCATACGGATTCATGTGCTGTACGTAGAGGGGTTATCTAGGATGGGAGCTGTTTCAGCATAAAAATGAAAGCAAAAATCATACCATCCATTTAGAGAAATCAAAACCACACAAACATTTACCCAGTAGTGCAATAACAAATTTCCCACTTTTTTTTTCATGAGAGGGCAGTTTCATTCCTTTGTTAGTTTCCATTTTCATTAATCTCTGCCTTCCCCGAGTTGAGTGAATATGCCCAAATACTCTGCAAAAAAAACTGTTCTTGTTTTCAGTTTAATTGGGATCTCGAAATAGACAAGAGCTCAAGGGATTCCTGACTGAGTATTGCAGACATAAAGTGCTTGGAGTGTTCCGATCAGATTTTAGATAAGAATGTGAATTATGTTTATTCCAATGCCCTTAAATCTCCAGAATCTTCAGGCCAAATTTGCCGTGACTTAGACTCAAGAGTGACATGTTATACTATCACCAGGGCGGAGTCAGCTGCGCTTGCCCTCGCAACACCTCCACCCGGGAGCCGGGAGCCAGGCCGCAAGGGTTCCTGCGACACCACATTCCACACAGAACGGACCATAACTCCAAACAGCCACTGGCGTTTTGCACGTGGCCAGCAGGACACTAAAGGCAAATCAGCAAGGACCCCAAATGGACCCTGCCACGAATCCTCAGCCATTTCTGGCACCCTAAAAGGCCAGTTAATTCTGTCTCTCATGCTTATAATTTTAGGACAATAAACCACATGCAAACTCTTCTAGTCACCGAATTCTTCAGTATTGGATCTGTGCTTCCTTTTCTTTGTCTTGTTTTCCTACTCTGCCTACTTTTTCTCGTCAACCCCTTTGTTTTGTTCTTTGAGACTTGGAATTCAGTTGCAAATCAACTTTCCTACTCATCAGCTTTCTTACATTCACTCCACTGTGGTGTCTCCTCCCTTTATGTATATTTCTTTGTTTGTAGTAATCGTCTTATGAGGTAAAATCTACATTTTAGAGAAGCCCCAGATTTTAAATTTATAGTTCCATGGGCTACAGATGCCTTGATCACCTCTCCAATCAAAATACAGAACATTTTCATCATTCCAGAGAGTTCTCACAAGCACCTTTCCAGGCAATTGCTTACACTTCCCTCAAAGCAAGCATTTTAAAATTTCTATCACAATAGATTAGTTTTTCCTGATCCAGTACTTCATGTAAAAGCAAACATATAGTGTGAATTCTTTTGTCTGACTTCTTTAGCTTAGCATGTTTTTGAAATTGCCCATGTTTTCCTTAGCAGTAGTTCATTCTTTGTATTGTTAAATAGTATTCTGTTGTAGGGCTTTACTGCTGAACATGTAGGTTTTTTTAATCTTTTTGCTTTTAGGATTAAATCTGTTAGGAACAGGATGTGCAAACTTTTTTGTGGATATATGTTTTCATCTCTCTTGAGTCTTTGGATTGGATTGCTGATTCCTAAGGTATCCAGTTCTTATAATAAATTAATCATGACCCTTAGGTTTTATAAATCAGTCGAGTGAGTTTACTTAAGGTTAAGTTCACCTGTGAGAACTGGATCCCCTCTAAACATGGGGGCTTCTGAAACTGAAGAGCAATCCTGAGTTGCGAAGAATGAATCATGAAAAGCTCCCATGAGAAACCATTTCTGGATACCAGCTGACCTTCATGCCATGTTTCTCTTCTGCCGCATTGTGGATTGTGTGTATTTTCATTTGAAGCTCTATACATTTTAAATGTTCTGCCTGCCCTGTGTCATACTTTCACCCACATTCCACCATCCACTGTGTCACTGTTGGGAGGAAAACTTTTCCTCTTCCAACCCAAGTTCAGTGATTGGGGGCCTGCAAATTAACTGACAATAGACAGATTAACAGGAGAGAAAAGAGGGTTTCTTTATGTGTGCCCTGCATACGTGCAGGAGTGCTTAGCAATGAGTATTTCACTCAACAGAAATAAAAGGTTTATATTCCAAACTTGACAAAGCGGTGGTGGGTATGAGGGAGATGTTTCAGTGAGAAGGTGTGGAAGGTTCTGTTGGGCTTTCTGATGCTAATGGAAATGGCCAGTCTGTCTCCTTGCCAGCTGAATTCACAGGAAGCTCCATCCGAGTGGGGGTTATTGGCAACTTTATTTTTCTGGAGGCTCTGCTTTAGTCAGATAAGAGAAGTTCAGATAAGACTCCTTTCTGCATCTTTTTAGTACAAATGTTTTCACTTTAAAGTAATCTTTATGTCAACTCTGGGGGTCCAAGTGGGTCTCCACATTTCCCCTATCAAAAATTTTACTATCAGTTTGACAGAAAAAGAAGTTTGGTTGATTGCTGTGGAGAGAGATACAAGTTGTGAGGTAGGAGGTCTGCAAAGGGAGAGGAAAACAACATTAATGCTTGGAGCAGACTATAAACTCAGTTTTTATGTCCAGAGGGCAGCTAGTCAAGATTTCTAGACATTGGAACTGAAGCATCTTTACTGAGAGTAGCTGTGGTAATGTCACAATAACGGTCATTTCCTGGAGCAGAGATTAGAAGATGCAAGTGTTGGGTGAACTTTCTGAGCAGCCCACACTGTTGTGGTGATAAAACCTTTGAAGTTATATCAAGTCATCCAACTTCAGTTTACCGGGATTCAGGAAAAAGGCAATGGTGGGTCTCAGTGATGCCAAGTCATGAGAGCGGGAAAAAAATCAGAAGCATTAATTACTGACAAAATGTGCAAGATGGCAGGATCCAGTTTCCAAAGAGGTGAAAAATAGCTCAAAGACAATGAACAAGACTAGAATCTGACAACTCAGAAGAAAGGGTTATAGTTTTCCATTGAAACACAAACTTTCTCTCTACAGTCACCCCCATTTTGATCAAAGATAATCAAACTAAAATAATTCTTGTTTACAAAATAAGTCTAGTCTCATTAAATTTGGCCTGAACATTTACATAAGTGCAGCAGGAATGATAATTGACCACATGGGCCTTTTAAAGTTTGCTTTGCTGGAACTTTTATAAGGAATTCAGATTGGACTTTTTTTAAAAGTCCCTCAAGACTAGTGTGTCAAACTAAGAACTTGCCATCAGATTTCACCTGCAGTACCTACAGATTTGGGTGAATTCCTCTCTTCTCAGGGTCCCCAAAATAGCTTAAGTTTCCCGGGCCTGCCAGGAAGTGACCTTCCTTACTCATTTATAATACAGGGAAACTTGTAAGTAAGGTAACAGGTCGATTTTTCCAAGAGGGCTTTGTAAACATTGGTTCCCTAAAGCCAACCTTTGTTCCTTAAAACTGTCTGCTCATATCTGATTCTATGCACATCATTCTCAAATATGACATTCTAGTCAAAATCTTAGTGATATAACCAATTTTCCCAACTATGACCTATTACAGGGAGAATAGATTCTTTTTTTTTTTTTTTTTTTAAAGATTTTATTTATTTATTTGAGAGAGAGAGAATGAGAGAGAGCACATGAGAGGGGGGAGGGTCAGAGGGAGAAGCAGACTCCCCGCCGAGCAGGGAGCCTGATGCGGGACTCGATCCAGGGACTCCAGGATCATGACCTGAGCCGAAGGCAGTCGCTTAACCAACTGAGCCACCCAGGCGCCCCCAGGGAGAATAGATTCTTATTGAACTTATGCAAATAACTATATTGCCATGAAAATAAGAATGTTCAATAAGAGTTTCTGAATTCTGGAAGAATATGGTGGGGAGAAAAATATAAACTTTTTTTTTTTTTTTTTACTAAAAAAGTATCTACTAATCTACTAAATTGTTGGGAGTTATAGATAACTTAAGAGAAAGGGATTCCTTAAATCCAGAAAATAGAACAGTAAAGAACTAGCAATGTTTCAAGCAAAAGGCCATAAAAATTATAATCATTCTTTTTCAGTTTGTTCAGTCCCATGTAATTAATTCTTGTTCTGCTTATTCTTGGTTTAGCAGTTTATGAATCCATGAGCATCTCCACTAGTGTTCTGGAAATTCTTATTCAGTCCCATGGTAAGATCTTAAATTTATTTAAGCAATGCCATCGGAACCCTATACCACAAGGTACCTATCATAATCTTTACATGGATCTCTGCGACATCTCTTTTGTGGACAAAGTATTCTGGTTTGATGCTGATTGCAAGAGCTTTCAGGAAAGCACTAGAGTAAAACAATAACTATTTGTGAACAGCAAAAGATTTAAAATTGCTGCCATTAACAATCTGATGAAAGTTCATTATTATAAAAATAATGCAATTGACAAAGAAATGTTGTTTCTGTAATATACAACATTTTAAGGTAATAACTGGAGTTATGATTGATAACATCATATCAAGATATCATGGACAGGTGACAAATTTCTATGAATTTTATATAGCTTTGAAATATATTAACAACATATAACCATACTAACACAATCCAGAGAAGGTTAAGTATCCTTCTTATTTGATAATGTTTTTTATGTACTTAAACATATAAAATAAGCCTATTTTTTTTTTCTCAAAGATTTCATCTATTTATTTGAGAGAGAGAGCGCACAAGCAGGGGGAGTGGCAGAGGGAGAGGGAGAAGAAGGCTTCCGGCTCAGCGGGGAGCCTGACAGGGGGCTCAAGCCCAGGACTCTGAGATCATGACTTGAGCCAAAGGCAGACGCTTAACTGACTGAGCCACCCAGGTGCCCCTAAAATAAACCTATTTTTAAAAATATCTCTTTTTATAAAGTGAAAGAACAAATCCTTTGAGATATTCCAGGTACTCTATGGGAAATCTCAAAGACAGTTAAAGATCAGGATTTTATTTAGGGAAGATAAAATAGCAAAAGTTGTCAAAAATGACATAAAGTTTGAATTAAATAGGATCAGAGACCACTATGAAACAATACTTAGTATTCAACCAAACTGACAATAAAAGACTTTAAAAATAAATTTAGGAGGTAACATGACTGTAAAAATCAAAAACAAAACAAAACCTAGCTTGTTTAACACTGAGAAGATTTGGTTCTCTCACATAATTGAAGGGGTTCAGAACAACCCTCCCAGAATGTGCAACTTTGGCATATGGATTATTTTGAGCTAAAGGTACTTGAGACCGTGTGGGCTCAAGAGAAACTTTTGTCTCTCCCTTAACCACACGGAAGAATCTAAACTGGGGGTCTTTCCCAGAATAAGGGTGATTCCCAGAGATAAATTTTATCTGAGTGACCCATCTGTATGGTAGGGCAAACATCTAATTACCAAACATCTGCTCATCTTATCACCATATGAAATGCATTTTGTTCCTCTGAAATTGCAGACCCTTACCCCCTTCTCCTTAGTTCAGGATGACATTTATACCTCATTTTGCCTGACTGTCTTTGGAATTCCCATGTCTGTATGGATTCCCTGTACATAAACTATTAAATTTGATTTTTTCCTGTGGATCTGTCTCCTGTCAATTTGATTCTTAGTCCAGCTAGACGGACCTTTGAGGGGACAGGAATTCTTGCTCCCTGACATAATCAAGGACATTATAATGACAACATAAAGCACAATATAAAGATACAGATTTTTTGTTTTCTACTGTTGGGGAGGAAGACCTTCCTCTGCCCTACAAGGTCCTTCCAGTTGAACTTAGAATCAAATTGACAGGAGACAGATTCACAGGAGAAAATCAAATTTAATAGGCATATACATAAGGGGAATCCACACAGACATGAAATTCCAAAGACAATGAGGCAGCATGACACTTACATGAGCTAAGCAGAGGAACAGGGTTGTGAGGATACAAAGGGGAGGTAGGCCATTAGCAGGAAGGTGAAAGGAGATATTTTGAAAAACAAAGGTTGCCCTGTTATGCAGAGAAGTCTCATAGGTAAAGGGGAGTCTCTGTTAATAGCTCTCTTCCACAGGCTTTCCTTTCCAACATAAATTTAGGCGGTTGAGGACCAGGAAGAGCACTTTTCCTGCATCTGCAGGGTTTTGATTGCTTTTAGCTCAAAATAATGTTTATGCCAATGTGGTCCATCTTGGATCATCCTGCCCTTGGCCCCCACACTACAAAAATTACTGAAAGGGTAAGGAAAAAATTTTTACAATCTCTTACTAGGAGCAGACCAATTATCTAAGAAACTGTGTCCTTTTAAGGGGGGGGGGGGGAGCTCCAGTATTGCATTAGTACATTATTGATATTAAAGCTCATTTTAAAAACTTATAATAAATCCGTTCAATTTTAGCTAGCTTGACCCCATGAGATAACATTCTCTCCCTCTCCTTTCTTTTTCTTTCTTTCTTCTCTACAAACCCTTTACAACCATCTAGATCCATTCAGGTTTTTGTCCTTAACTGCCCTCATTCTCATTCTGAAACAACCTTTAAACACCATCTAAACAACTACCTTAGGATGATATTACCTCCTTTTATACCTTAACAAAAACACATTCCTATATTCCTTGAATACCTTTATGCAGAGATATTGTCATTCACCCTTATTATTTCTAGTAGTTACATCCTTAAAGTTAGTTTTCCAAAATGCAAATGCAATCATATAACTACCTACCATTCAACAATTGCAATCTATCACCTAGTAGATAAAATTCAAATTCCTATCCAGGGAAGGTATTCCTGGACAAAGATTTTGGCTAACTTTCTAGTGTTGCCCAATAACATAGACCCATCATGCCCTCCACTTTATTAGCCATAGTACATATGGGCTATTCTTTGAATGGACTGTGACTTTTCACACCTCCAAGTCTTCGCACATGGTCGTTCCACTCCCTTGGATTTCCCCTCCACCTCTCACCACAGGCACACCTCTCTGCCTCCTTTAGGGGCCGGCTCAGTTGCTTCCTCCTCTGTGAAGATTTCCCAGATTTCTTTATCTATACTGGGCACTTCTTTCCCATGGCTCTCATTGCAGCTGGTACCCACCTTCCTTCCTTCCTTCCGGTAACTTTCACACGCTCTCATTTTGTCAAGCTTCACATTTTGCCTCATTTTGATATAAATTTCTGAGGGCAGGCATCTGATTTTTTTCTTCTCCGTATCCCCATCACCTGTCACAGAGCCTTGCAAAAAAAAAAAAAAAAAAAAAAAAGTTGTTTCTCAATAAGCAGTTGTTGAGGGAATGAGGGCATAAATGAATGAAGGAAGTTCACCAGCACTATTTTAGCCCATGTCATTGGGAAAAGAAATTCTGGTAACAGATGCCATGCTAAGGGAAAGTGGTATGGGCAGTAAGAGGAGGGCTTGCTTGAAAGCAAATCCAGGGGGTTTATATAAGATAGTGCTTTCAAGCACTCTTTATTTTTATTTTGAGCCTTATGGTAACCAGTGACAAGAGCAGAACAGATATTATTTTCATTTGATATTTGAAAGGCGAAGAAATAGGCATAGAAAGGTTAAGGGTCATAAAGCTGGGTAGTAACAAAAATGGAAGTAGAACATTAGTGCCTAGAAATAACAACATCTACTCCACCTTTTTCTGATTTTCATGATGTTCTTTTTAAGCCTTGTATATCTGAAGCACACACACATACACACACACTGAACTAAGTCATCAAACTAAGACACAGAGCTAGAAAGAACCTTAGATATCATGTAATCTACCTCCTTATAGTGAGAGTGATGATTTATTTTGCTACCATAAGATAAACACCATCTACATCATCTCATTTAATTTGAGCAGCTGGTCTCTTTGTCACCAGTGTTACTTCCTCACAGTTGCAAACAGGTGCTCTTTTGTCTCACTGAAGCCAGAGGGGCAAGTAAAATGGACTTCTCAAGGCTATAAATGCCTCAGAATGTGGCATCCTCCTCCCTTGCATTGGGATGTTCAGAAGGACTCTCTCTCTGTCTTTGAGCCCCCATCCTCTTCCCTGCCCTCCAACAATCTGCAGGCCTGCTAGGAGAAGAGTCATACGTGGCAAATTTTTGTAGCCCCCACCTCCCACACCCTGAATGAACTATTGAGTTCATTCTGATTTGAGTGTAGACCAAAGGACAGGCTAACCTGTCATTTGTGAGCCTGCAAGGTGAATGTGAACCAACACATCAGCCAGGTTCTGATAATCATCTCCAGCTGACCTGTATCAGAGGATGGACAATGGGAACCACCTTCACCTTTAGCCCTATCACCTCCTCGACTGAAATATATTCAAGCAACCGGGGTGCTTGGCTGGCTCTGTTGGGGAAGCATGTGACTCTTGTGAGTTCGAGTTCCATGTTGGATGTAGAGATTACTTAAAAATAAAAGCTTTGAAAATGTATGTGTGTGTGTATATACAGTCACGCACCCCTCCCAGAATAAACATGTTGCCTTAGTGACTGGTTTTTATTGTCATTGTTGTTTTGTTTTAGATTTTGCTTCTCGTTTTATGTTTCCTGACCCGCTGTCACTACAACCATAGTCCAGTCAGACAGGGTGTGGCAGCCAGAGTAAAAAGTTGCAACGTAGCGTAAATCAGTGGAAGTAATTGTGAGGGATAGAAGTAATATCAGAAAGGAAAGAATACCTAAAATTAAAGTTCCAAAGGGTAAATGTATATTACTAAAAGGACAAAATAAAAGGCCATGTCGTGGTCAAGTTACAAAGTTCATTACCACCCATGACACGGTTAGATGATTGTAAAGGATTGTTAATTGTTAAATAATCAGCAACAACATGGATTTACTTTGTATCTTTTATTTCTGCTCTTCAAATTTCTATACCTGTTTTGTGCACTTAACATACAATGTCTGTTAATACTAATATCAAAGACATAGATATTCTCTGGCTTTTATGGGCACCTGGTGTTTCTCAATACAAGTGCATGAGAATTTATAGCAGAATTTGAAAATGAAAGCAGGCTATAATATTTTCAAAGTCTAGTATACACGTTTGTTGTACTTTCCTGCAGGTGGCAAAAAAGATTAAAACACAGTAAGTCCTTTTCTGATAAAGTCTACTCTTCTATCATGGAAACTTCACAGTAAAATAATTTTCTAAATGTGTGAAATTCAAATGCCTCTTTTTTCATTTGAATATCTAGGTGTGCTCATTTGTGATTTTCATGACAAAACAAAAGCTTTCTGTACTTTTTACAAAGGTAAATTACTATTCTATATTACCTAAAACAGAAGCATCTCAATGATAGGAGGTTTGCAAAATAGAATAGAGCTGGAAACTACTGTTTCTTTGGATGTAGACATGTCTCCTCTCTCCTCCCCTAAAAAAGAAAAGAAGTCAAGTGGTAGACAATTTTATTATCTGAAAGCAGCCTAATTGTTTATTATAGACTGCAATCATACTCATTCTTAATTCAAGTCTCTTTATATAATTTTTAATGTAAGTTTAATGTAAGGAGCAGAAGCTTTTGTGTGTAACTTATCAAAGATAATAAAAGCAATAAAAGTTGAATTTGTCTTTTAGACTTGAAAAAAACCCCACCAAATTTACACAGAGAAAGTGATATACAGTGATGACACAAGCTATACTCCTGTTATCAGAAAATAACACAATTGAATTGCACTGGGCCAGCTCAAGTTGTCATATCATGTTGCTATTGTTTCTTATAAAATAAATAGCTTTGTTTATCATGAGCCAATGTGACATGGCAGTGCAAAAATCATATTCCATGCTGTGGCAGCAGGGAGGAGAGCAGATGTCACCACTCAACTAAACCTGCAAAATCCTTTGGAATTCCTATTTATTAAAGCCCACATTCTTTGAACCTTGCTCACTAGCCAGCCTACACCTTCTGCAGCCAAATTCACAAATATGCTCACTGATAAACCAATAGAACTGCCCATCCAGAAAAACAAAGGTCTTTCTTAAGAAATTCTGGAATACAAATTGATTTCACTAGGAGCAACCCAAGCACTGTGTAATGTACACTTACTTATAACCAATTAACCTGCTCTTTCATCACATTTAAAATGCAGCTTTAAAAAATTGCTCAGTGACTTTATATGTAAAAGTACAGTCCAGAAATCGTGCAATGCACCATTCATAATAATAATTTCATTTACCTATCTTTCTACCTCCTCTTGATTTTTCTCATTTTATCCCCAGCATCTTGTGGCTTTTCTTTTATAAGTTGCATTATAGAATCTTACCGTGAGGGTAAGATAATGAAGAAAAACAAAACTAATGGGAAAAAATTATAATTAAGCAGTCCATGGCACATTTCTGCATGAAGCAATAAAGGCAATTTACAATATTGGTCATATCTATAGGAAAAGCTTTTTTTGTACTAAGGCACATTTTTATGCTGATAAACTATTGAACTAGAGTGCACTCATAATGGCTTCCCCATAATATAGCTCTATTCTGTGTCCTGAGGTGAGGATAAGAGAGAAAAATAAAAATCAAAGTAAATTGATAACGAGTCTTTCTTTTTCCAGTGAAAAGTGGAAAAATTCATGTACTCCTTTGTAGATGCACAATAAATTATCATTTTTTATTGTGTGTATATATGTCTTACATATATGTGCATGTAACATATATACACATTTATATGTATATGTGATATACTTTATTATATATATACGACATACTTCATTATATATGTACTTTAACACACACACACACACACACCTTGGGAGAGACTGTAAGACAAGATGCCATAATTATAGGGTTCATATTCGTGGAATACATCCCCTACATAAATCTCAAGGAATCCTTTAAAAGGTTAATTTCCAAAACATGCCTACTGATTACTTTTTAGTTTTCCTACCTTAGAAATTTGTGACCTATGATAGAGATAGGAAAAGTGGTTCACACACATTCACATAATAAATAGAAGAGCTAGGCTGGTACAATGTCCATTACCTCATCTTGATAATAACACCCCAATTCTTGGCTACCCTCCATAGAACTTAATCTTCATGGGACTTGGAAGCCATTGAGTGTGCCCACAGACCAAGTAAGTCAATCAAATTAGACTCTTGGAGCTAGAATCTTGAACAGAGTGTCACCAGAATAGAAAATCCCTAGATCTGACTCCTCTTGATCACAGAGTCGTGGAAAAATTGTTCACTAGTTCCTGTAAACCAGATTCAAATGCCTATCCAGAGATCAGACTTTCCAAGGCTTGATAGTCATGCTTTTCATCTAGCTTTATGAGCTACCTTAAACACTTCCAATAAATTCCCTTTTTTTCTTTATTGCCTAGACTAGCCAGAAAAGCTTTCTGTTCTATGCATCCAAAGAACCCTGACTGAAATAGTTAGCAGTATTTTCTACCCTGTTCAGCAATATTTTCTACCCTGTATACAAGCTATTGGGCTTCTCCAGAAAATTCTCCATTTCTTTTTTTTTTTTAATGTTATGTTAGTCACCATACAGTACTTCATGAGTTTTTGATGTAGAGTTCAGTAATTCACCAGTTGCATATAACACCCAGTGCTCATTGCAATACGTGCCCTCCTTAATACCCATCACCAGGCTAACCCATCCCCACACCCCTCCCCTCTAGAACCCTCAGTTTTGTTTCCCGGAGTCCATAGTCTCTCATGGTTTGTCTCCCCCTCCGATTCCCCCCCCTTCATTTTAAATTCTCCATTTCTTTTTTTTTTTTTTTTAAGATTTTATTTATTTGCGAGAGAGACATGAGAGACAGAGAGCATGAGAGGGAGGAGGGTCAGAGGGAGAAGCAGACTCCCTGCTGAGCAGGGAGCCTGATGTGGGACTCCATCCCGGGACTCCAGGATCATGACCTGAGCCGAAGGCAGTCGCTTAACCAACTGAGCCACCCAGGCGCCCAAATTCTCCATTTCTAATATGTAGAAAAGACTTTCAGAAATGTACCTATGATACAATAAATAAAGCCTGTCAGAAGTCAGAATTGAACTTAAATTCTGGTTTTTCCTGATTAATTCTAGACCTTTTTCAAATCATTTAATTTCTCTGAGACTCAGTTTTGTCATTTGTAAAATGGGAACATTTCCTGTTTAGTTATGTTGAGGATTAATTGAAATATGAATTATTTGAAAATCCTTTGTAAGTTGTGCAGTATCATTCAACTGTTAGCGGTGATCATAAACTCCTTAATTCCAGCTTTGCCACTTAGGCATGTTTCAGCACGGCACCTCTCCTTTTTCCTCTCTATTGTAGACTGTTTTTAAATAACCACAATAGAGGTATCTAAATCGGAAAGAGGAAAATAAAACTATTTTGTAGATGACGTGATCTTGTACACAGGAAATCTTAAGGAACTTACTAAAAAATTGTTAGAATTAGGGTTAGGGTGCATGGGTGGCTCAGTCTGTTAAGCGACTGCCTTCAGTTCCGGTCATGATCTCAGGGTCCTGGGATCGAGACCCGCATCAAGCTCTCTGCTCAGTGGGGAGTCTGCTTCTCCCTCTCACTCTCCCTCTGTGTTCTCTCTCTCAAATAAATAAATAAAAATCTTTAAAAAAATAAAATAAATAAAAAATTGTTAGAACTAATAAAAGAGTTCAAAAAGGTTGCAGACTACAAGATCAATATACAAAAATCAATTGTATTTCTACTCACCTGCAATAAATGATCTGAAAATGAAATTAAGAAAACAATTCCCTTTAAGAGGGCATTAAAAAGAATAAGACACTTGCAAATAAATTTAACAAAATATATGCAGAACTTATACTCTGAAAACTCAAAGCATTGTTGAAGGAAACTAAAGACCTAAATAAAACATCTCATATTCATGGATCGGAAGGCTTAATATTGTTAAGATGACAACACTATGACAACATTGTTAAGATCAATCTATGGATTCAATAGAATTCCTATCAGAGTCTCAGTGGGTTTCTTTGTAGAAATTAACAAGCTGATTCTAAAATTCTTAGGGAATTGCATGGAACTCAGAGTAGCTTTAAAGTCTTAAAAAAGAACAAAGGTGGAGGACATACATTTGCAAATTTCAAAACTCATTACAAAGCAATAGTAATCAAGAGAGAGTGGTGTTGGCACAACAGTAAACACATAGATCAATGGAATAGAATTGAGCGTCCAAAAATAAGTCCATGTGACTTTGGTCAACTTATTTTGAAAGTGGTCCCAAGATCACTTAATGGGAAAAGAATGGCCTTTTCAAAAAATGGTGCTGGGACAACTGGATAGCCACACCCAAAAGAATGAACTAGGATCTTTACCTCACACTATATATAAGCATTAATGCAAAATAGATCAAAGACCTAAAGATAAGAGCTAAAACTATAAAATTCTTAGAAAAAAGCATAGGATATACCTTAATGATGTCAGATCTGGCAATAGATTTTCAGATATGACACAAAAGTACAAGCAACAAAAGACAAAATAAATAGATGGGACTTCATCAAAATTAAAAATGTGTGTACTTCAAAGGACCCTGGAAAGAAAGTGAAAAACAAGCCACAGAATGGGAGAAAATACTTACAAATCATGTATCTGATAAGAGACTTTTATCTAAAATATATAAAGAACTCTTACAACTAATAATATAAAAACAAATAACTAAATTTTTAAATGGGCAAAATGTCTAGGTAGACATTTCTGCAAAGATAAACAAATGGCCAATAATTACATGAAAATATGCTTGATATCATTTGCCATTACGGAAGTGCAAATCACAATTGCTACAAGATACATTACACTCACTAAGATAGCTAGAAGTAAAAAGTCAGATAGTAACAACTATTGATGAAGATGTGGAGAAACTGGTACCCTCATACACTACTAGTGAAAGTCTATCACCGTGCAGAATAAGAATAAGAATAAATAAATACCATACGTCGTCTCTGATCTCAAGGTGCTGCAGTCTACTAGAGATAGCAAGCATTCGAAAACAGTGCAGTCACTTTGAAAAACAGTCCAGCAGTTTCTCAGTTAAATGTTTAATTGTCATAGGATTCCATAATTCCACTTCCAGTTATAGACCTGAGATAAAAAAAAAAAATAACAAAAACCTGTACACAAATGTTTACAGTAGCATTATTCATAATAGCCAAAGACTGAAAGAGCCCAAGTGCCCATCAACTGGTGAATGGATAAAAAATGTGGTATATCCATACAACAGAATATTATTCGGCCATAAAAAGGAATGAAGTAATGATACATGTGACAATATGAATGAACCTTGAAAACTTTATGCTAAGTGAAAAAAATCAGTCATAAAATACAGCATATTATATGATTCCACTTACATGAAATGTCCAGAATAGACAAATATATAAAGTAGATTAGAGGTCACTTAGGGCTGTGGTGGATGGGAGGACGGAGGATCATAACTAAAGGAATGAATGGAGTTTGAGGTGATGAAAATGTTCTAAAATTAACTATGGGAGGGAGACATGAACCATGAGAGACTATGGACTCTGAGAAACAAACAGGGTTTTAGAGGGGAGGGGGGAGGGGGAATTGGTTAGCCCGGTGATGGGTATTAAGGAGGGCACGTACTGCATGGAGCACTGGGTGTTATATGAAAACAATAGATCGTGGATCACCACATCAAAAGCCAATGATGTACTGTATGGTGACTAACATAACATAATAAAATTTAAAAAAAAATTAACTATGGTAGTAGTGCATATTGTGAATATTCTAAAGACAGTTGAATTATGCACTTGAAATGTGCAAACTGTATGGTATGTTAATTAAATTTCAATAAAGTTTTTTTTTTAAATTAAAGCCGTGATAGAGAAAGGAAATCATACATCTCCAGGTATAAATATTTAATAAAAGCAAATAAAATACTTTGGGTGCAAAAGTTATATAAGTGTTAGGATCTATGCAATTTTGTTTATGTATTGATAAAACATATTATGCCCAACATAGGTATGTAAGTCCTGTAGCTCTTATGTGAAACTTTATAGCAGAACCTATGCCCCACCTCTTTATCCTCTGCATTGGATATAGGACTCAATATTGTGTGCAGAACCATACTTTATTAATCTTATATGAGTATTTCTCATAATAAACTGAAATACTTTGGTGGAAGATAATAAAATGTGCTCTTTGCTTTGGGTTATTGACACATTTTACTTTTTATCCATATCCCAAAAAGAAAGCAAAAACAGAGAATTCTCTGCTGGTTTCTCTGTTAAGCTTTTCTACTTCTCCCTTACTACCGCCTCCATCAGGATTAAATACTATCATGTTTTCTCAGAGAACTTTGCATATAACTAGATCACAGTATTGATTTCTTCTGAGTCATTTCTGTTTTCGAATGCTTGCTAGATCTCTAGTAGACTGCAGCACCTTGAGATCAGAGACAATGGCATTTCTTCTTCTTCTCCACGGTGATAGACCTTCACTACATTTCTGCAAAAAGGATAAAAATTTTACATTTGGGCATTCTAAAAGATGGGCTTTTCTAGCAATTATAATAAGAAATCATAGAAATTCAGACTTGAGAGACCTGAAAATTTTGGTCTAATGTCTCAAATTACGTAAGAAATCTTTCCATAGCATTCCTGAAAAAATGCTTTATTCAAGTCACTGAACATTTCTAATGCTGCAGAATCCATACCTCAGAAAGGGGTTTGTTGTTACATTTTCAACTAGGTTTTATTGTTGAGAGTTTCATCATTAATGTTAAACCAGATAACCTCGTAACTTCCACCCTTTGGTTTGTCTAAGGTCTGTCACATATGGCTACACACCATTATCTAATTCATCTTCCATGACAGCGTATTAATTATTTAAAGACACTATTACAATCTCCCTTGTCTTCTCTTTGCTGAGAATCCCACTTTATTTAAATGTTTCTCATAGACATGATTTCTGGACCTTTCACCATATGGGTTCAACTCCTTGGGACACCACCAGATTTTCAATATCCATTTTAACTTGTACTTCCCAGAGAAGAAGCCTAAAATATGGGACTGGTGTCAAATATACAGATGTCTTTTCCCTCCATAATCTATAACCTGGTCTTCTGTTAATCATTCTAAAACTCTTTGAGTTATTTTGAGAGTCACGTCATATCATAGTCTCTTACTAAGCTTGCATAAGCTGAACTCTTCTTGTATACATTTTTTTCTGTATGAATCCTGTTAAGTCAGATCTTAGTTCTTAAACTTGCAATTAATCTTTTCACTGAGCAAAGTGGCTGACATACAGTAGTTGCTCAAGAACACGATTTCTTCCCATAATTCTTTGACTGCATTGCCATAATGCTGAAAACAAGTCAATTGAGAGAAATAGCGAAGTTGTATCATCAGTCAACTCAGTCCGAACAGTTAACCAAGTGACCCATGGTGACGATGTTTGAAACAATCTTCCTAACAAAGCGTCTGAGGTCAGTGCCATTAAAAACCCAAAGTCAGTGCTAGATTTCCAAATCATGCCCCATCTTGCCTAAGATGCCTAACCTTTCTGTCAAACAATAGCAATCCCATAGCCTGAGAGGCATTATTTTTGCTAAGTGGCTGTTCACATACTTCGTCTCTATAACGCTGCCTTCTAATTCATAGGGTCACAATTCTGATGGCCACTGCTACCACATGTGAGGTTCAAAGGAGAAAGGGTGATGTTTTATTTTCCTAGTTTTATTAACTCATGAAAATATTGATTTGAGCAAGTATAATTTGTGAGGTATGTAATCCATTCTTGTTTCCTTGATTAAGGAAAGGTAAATTCAAAGACATGGCCCAAGAAAATACCTTTTTAAAAAGTATAAATGTAAGTTGAAAATAAATCATAGGTACTATTGGAAAAGACAAGCTTCTCTGCAACCTAAAATTTCTAATTAAAACTGGGCTGTCACAGTTTTATAGTTTGTGGTGGCTAAAGATTATCCTTTATATCACACATCAACTTGAACACATTGTTTCATAAATGAAGCTCGCAATTCCAAGGGATTTTAGAATTTGGGAAGCTTTTTGTCATTTTTTGATATCCTCGTATTTATGGGAGAATAGTCAGACAAACCTCCTGTTCTTTAATAGCATAACATCAGGTACTTCTTGGAAACACGACCCAATAGAGCGAGAGAGAGAGAGAGAGAGGGACTGTTTATGAGTCAGAGAAACATGTGCCACTGCCAACATGAATAAGAACCATCAGATATTTCTGGTGATGAAAACCTTTCAGTGAGCTGAAACAGGCCACATTCCATTTCTTTTATTTTCAGAGATGAGATGGATTTGAAAACCATAACCTGGCTTCTTGATGCAAGGACTCGCCACATGAGATAATCTCCAGCACATTACTATTGGCAAGCAGATCTTTCACCCTTTTGTCTCCATGCATGACAGAAAATGTTAAATCAGTTTGGTGTCCACATAAACTTTTGATCCTAGGAATAGCCTAGGGTACCATCATTATCTTCCCGAGGACCATGTAGAGGCCTTCAGTAGGTAGTACTAATTTAATTTCTTTGCTAGAGGAAAAAGTAGCTGATTTTCTAGATCAATATTTGATTGAATATGTTTGAAATGTTGGCAGATAAAGGCCCCTTTTCTGGTCCAAAGACTTTTTGAACCACAGAGGTATAGCGTTCTAGCTCCCCTGGGATTTGAGTGGAAGGAGGTCTCAAAGATCTGTAAGAAGCCTTCCTGCCTTTCCTTGTGTTCTTCCAGCAAGACTCTCTAAAGGTTGAGATGAGAAAAAGATAAGATCAAGAACTGGAATGTCTTTATATCCATTTTTTTAATCTTTCCTGGGGCTTCTCTTAACTAAAAATAATCGTTTATAACACTAGTTTACAAAAACCTCCTATAATAGGATGGTAGAAAGAAAGCCCATCTGATCAGCTTTAAGGAGATAACCCAGTGACTTTGGCAAATAATTTGAGACCTCAGATTCTACCACTCATTCCACTAATTAAACAAGAATGCCCACGTATCAAAAAGGAAATGAATAGAAATTAAAATGCTGAGGTGTTAGACACAGATTAGAACTTGAGTTGTCTAGAGAAATTGATAAATGAAAGAGTTTTTCACAAACTGTACTGGTTTTGTAAAGATATTTACAAAGGAAAAAAATGAAAATTGAGGGAAAATCTATCTAATATTTGACCTTATGAGCAATAACAAATATGTTCAGAAGTACATGAGTCCCTTTTCTTTTTTTCTTTTTAAATTTTTACCTAAATTACCAAAATTTATTTATCGGGTAAATAAATGTATTCTCCAAATAAAATAGCTTACATGTGACTGAAAAGTATTATTCAGAGTAAACAATGCTAGCGGTACTGTTTTCTAAGTCTACATAGGAAATTCAAAGAGAGATTCTTGATGAGAATGTTTTCCTTTAATTTTTTCCTTTACTACAGCAATGCACATGCGTCCCCTAAGTACAAAAAGGAAAGGACTTACAGATTCCTTCAACTTTCTTTCCTATCTGTGAACTTTGGTTTGACTGAAGGAGAAATTTGCTTTTCCCTCATCACTGATTTGAACGTACAAGCTCATTTTGTACAGGAGAATAAGCACTACACGCAAAGCAAACTGCAACTCCTCAGAAATACAGACTCCAAAGGATTTAATTTTCTTCAGATTAATCAAGTCAATTCTCTTATTTTGAGATGGGAGAGTTGTGGTCAGTGTGTCTTTCTTTCTCTTTCTCTCTCTCTTTCTTTCTTTCTTTCTTCTTTCCTTCTTCTTTCTTTTCATGACAATTCCCTCACTGCTTCCATCTATATTGATAAAATCATCCAGCCAAAGTAATGATGTTTGCCATATAAGTGAACAACTATTCAGGGCATCGTATCAAATTTCTTACTTGAAATGGGAAATACTTAGCCTGTGAAAAGGGACTTAGTTTTCCATGTTTTATTTTATAACACCTTGCTCACTGCACGATATGGAATAGGTATTCAACAAAGACTTAAGTTGATCAATTATGTAGATAAATTTAATTTTCAAGTTCTGCTTTTGGGGAAGAGTCATAATTTGAATTAAGTAGACCAAATTTCTATCTACAAGTATATGGTGAGGTACACAATGCTAACGTCATCAGGGGGTGTAATAGAGTATTTCTGCGTGGTGCTTTTACATCAGTCAAACATAACACATAAGCTACTGCTACAGGCAGAGGATCTTAAAGGCAAACTCAAATTGCCCCTGAATCTTTGATTTAGAATCCTTGTTTCAGGTCTTCTTGCAACCAAATCTCCCTTATCAATCAAGTAGCTCTGATTATTAGTCCTTGAGAGACTTTCCATATTTTTCATGGCCTAAAGAGAAGGAAAGAAAGAAAGAAAGCAGTAAAGGTTATTGGATGTGAAAATTAAAAGTGACCCCAGCAAAAAATAAATAAAATTTTAGAAATTTCATATACCTTTCCTTAATATTATTGTTAATAAAAATGTGACTCTACATTTCCCTAAAACCTCATGTTTTGTAAGGCTCAATTTACATATTTTTATAATAGAGGCCCTTGCATATGCTAAGATTTAAGGTTTTAAATTTCCTGATAAGTTCGCTAAATAAAATGATGGGCACTGGATTAATACATTTCATTGGCACATGTCAAGTCTAATTTGAAAATTCTAACTTTATAATACACAAATATTGGTTACCCACATCCCCCATCCTTTCAGAAACCAGAATTGGGGTAGGTGGGAATATGTATTTACTCCTTCCCTACATAATCCATATTTTTAGGGAAAGGTAACCCTACTCCCAGCCTCCCAGCTCTAGGAGAATCTCATTGCCTTGCTTGACAACTTTCTGTCCAATAAAGAGGAAGCATGGAACTCCCCTGAGGCTGCACACCATCTCTCACCACACGGGAGGCAGCCTTGGGGGGAGGCCCTCACTGTCACCCACAAAGACTGACTAGAGAGGCAGAAGGACACCAGGCCCTTGACAGCACATTGAGGTCTCTGGATCAAGCACCTCTATAGTCTGCCCTACCTCTTTATTTCCCTTGCTTGAGCAATCAATCTTCTCTATCATTTAGGCTGTCTTGAGTTAGATTTTCTGTTATTTGCAGCATTAGAGGTACTGATACTCCAACTTCCCATTTTTTAGTATATTTCTTGGCCATTTTGTCATTGCCCAAAGGGACATAGATCATTTGTGGCAAATTATATGGTTTTCTTGTGACAATGTAGCCATACCTCAAATTCTACTATTTGGATATTTAAATTCCTAATTCATTTTCTCAATGGAGTTTTCAATGTTTCTAACATCATAATCCATCTGGAAACCAAATTATAAAAACACCTATTTTAGGTCTGACTACTTCCCAAGTGACTCTGAACCTGGGGATGTAAAGGTGTCATGAAAGAGACTGTCTTGATAGAGAAACCTACTAATGAGAGCTGAAGGTTTTGTCCATACCATGTACACTCTGTTGAAACTTAAAAGATCCTTTTATTCAAGCAAGGCATATGAGCAAAGTAAAATTACTTGAATGTTATCCTGAAACAGTGATGTTAATATGATCTTATTAAGGTGAATTTTAAAATATACATATATGACATTAAACAACGTGGCATAATAATAAATATCTGTGATTAAATAATTCCATTTAATCATATCATAAAAAATAGTATTTGTATTGATATGAATCAGGGAAACAATTTTCCAAAGAACTTGAGTGACTATTACATATATTTTTAAGTTTCTCAGCTTACTAATCATTTTTGTTTGTTTACTTTTGCTGATAAATCTGCAAGAGACAGCTGAATTTTACAAATGAAATTAATGTATGTCTGGAGGCACTGCGATACACTTAGTATACTTACCATTTGTTTTATGTGATTAGCATGTTCTTCTTACTCATACTGTAGGAAATAGGATATAGTTAATTACATGATTTTTAATTACAACAAAATAATGCAACTAAAATCTGCCATCTATTTTTTTAAAGATTTTATTTATTTATCTGCCATCTATTTTTATTTTATCTGCTACTGTTACCTATATAACACTCTTTTTGGTGATGAGGATTGGATGCTCTTACAATAGAGCAAAGATGAACCACAGTAGGTAGTATCAATTCACTCCTAACATTTGTGGCAAAGAGATGAATACAACACATGGTGGAAAACTTGAGCAAAGTCTGTGATATATATAAAGTATTCTGTGTTTATGCCTATATTCTCAAACATTTTAAACAGTTTGAATACAGTCATTCTTTTCCTTGATATTCATATTCTGGAATGATTACATTGTCTTTAGCTAGATGAATAATCCTAAGAGAAAAAAAGGGCTGTGATTCAATATTCTGGGTATATGTCAAAACCTATGACTGAGGGATAGTGATTCCCCACTTACTGAAGCAAGAAATTCCCAGGAGCACAGGGAATAAAGATATGGGTCAATGAAAGCAGAAGAGAAAAACATGGGACCCATCTAGGCAGAGTTGGCTCTGAGACTGCACCAGGTGGGGTAAGTCCTGTGCACCGGGTCTCCTTCATTAATCCAAAACACACTTCAACCAGAGTCCTATCACGTAGACAGAGCACAGTTGCCAGGAATGCAGGAAGCAGCTATTTTTCTGGAGTCAGACAAAAGGGGTTGGCCATGTGAGAAGTATTCACCCTCATCTTGGGAATGAGGCTTCTGGATTCAGTCAAGGCAGAGTGGCATCCTCTCCATCACTGGTGGGAATTCAGGGCAGGCTTTCAATATCATAATCTGTGGGTACTGTGAGTACTGGAGGAAGGTGACACAAGGAAAAACAGAGATGATGCCTATTGTCTCAGGAAATCTACCAGAAATGTGTAACACTTTGCCCTTTACACTGGGAAATGAACACTGCTACTGATACCATCATGCTGAATGATTTCTCCTAAAGCTACAACTTGGGGAACATTTTAGATGATGTGTTGATATAACTTTATAAATAGAAGCTATGATGGAGGCTTATGGAAGCAGGGGGTATGAATTATGTAGTTCTTGGTAATTACCCGCACCCACATATTATAGGCTGAACATGGAATATTGACTAGAACACAAGTTAGAAGCCCTCCATACCAGTCTTAGCTGTTGTCAATAATTGCATTGCTTTGGGAAAGCCAAAACCAGTGTAAACTTCAATTCCCTCACTTAAGAAATGAAAATGAAGAAAACAGACAGGATGATCTCTAAGATCTCTCAAAAAATTCCATGGTTTACATATTTCTGGTAGCTTTCCTGAGACAATAAGCACCATCTCTGTTTTTTCTTGTCCCACCGAACTTCAGTAGTCATATTACTATTCATTATTATATATAAGCTGCTTTTCCTAACTCACTAGTCTCTTAACGATCAGCAGCTCTTCCACTACTTCCACAACATCTTTAAGGAAATTGATCATATCAAACAGTGACTCTAAAAAGTAGAAACTAAGCACCCCACAGTGATGTTGGATACACAGTAGTCTCCAAAAGGATAAAAGTAAGCCTGGCAAAATCTGTTTTGTACCTGGCCTCTAATACATTTGCGAAGGAGTGTTAATGAAAAATGAGAGTGATGTTCCCATCACACATTTTTGGATTACTGTGCAGCAGCATCAATTGGAAACCTAATGAAACAGAGACCACCTACAGAGAAGGGATATTGTGTTCCTCTGTTTGCCTGCATCCAATTTACCAACTGACTGTATGGAACAAGTTGCCGTTTGTTTGAGACACTAGTACTGACTGACCACACATTTAACATTGATAATTGGCAGTGCCGATTTCCACTGTCTTTCACTGGTAGAAGTATGCCATGGCCCTTGACAATTATGTGGTGAATGGGAACAGGTTAACAGGCACATTTTCACTCGGGATGATCTCAAAATTCCAACACTGCATCCTCTCACAGTGAACTGTTGGAACTAGACCAGGTCCCAGATAAATTAGCTGATCATTCCTCAATTTAACTCTTTCCATTGGCTAAGGAAACATGTCATGCATTCGGCAAATAGAACTTCTCCCAAGCTGGGGAATAACAATGAGAACCTAGTAGGTGAGCTCCTGCAAAGTATGTCAGGGACTACATATAAAGAGGAAGGCTGATGATGTTCCAAATGGAAATGTTCTATTCTTTGTTTTTGCACCTGTTCAAACTGGCATCTGGTATTAGGTGTGTAACTAGTCAAACATTACTACTTTCTGTCAAGCTGGCTGGGAGAAACAAAAGAGACTATAGTGTAAAATATTAGTGTGTGTTATTTCAGAATGTAGTTACCATGTTTTCTTTGTCAGGCTTCCTACCTGTGCTTATCACTGACTGCAGTTTATTCTTTTTTTTTTTTTTTTTTTTAATTTGACTTCTAGAAGCCATCTGGCATTCAGTCTAATTCCCACATTACGGTTCTCCAAAGTCAGTCTGCTGACTGCCTGTCAGGTTATAGGATTAAGTTTAAGGTTTTCTTAATTCATTGTGAGGTTCTTCATGGGTTTGATCTATTATATCTTCCTGAGCTTGTCCAGTTGTAGATTTCCGCAGTGATTTATGTTTAGCAGGTGTTAGTTTGCTAGAGCTTTCTAAATATCAGCTTCACAATGCAAGGGAGCCTCAGGAAGATACTAGGACTCAAAATTGTATTGCTCCACAATTGGAGAATGGCCTCCCTGCTGAAATCCAATGTTGCAGAGCTATTTATTAAGCTAAAAAGATGGATATTTCAATATATGGAAAAGTAAAGAGGCTCAAATTCCATCATCAACTCACCAGTTGCACTTATGTATTCTGTGGCTCCCAGGATACACTATATCATTTAACACGTAGGACAACTAGATAAGTTTAAAAATACAGACTTACTTACTCTTTGCTGTGAATTACCATGAATTGGAGTGTGATTTTGTAATGTCCTACTTTTAAGTTGAATTCCTTTGTATGATTTTTTTGTTTTCCTAGTGTAAAGTTTAACTGTTTAATGGAAACCTAGTCATTGTTAGGGAGAGGGGAAAAAGTCTTCCTTTAAAGACTATACCTAAGAAAGCATTTTTAAAGGCATTGTTATACATTTGAAAGATGTATATAGCATTGAAGAAAACACAGCATAAAGAATAAAGCTCATTTAGTAATCAATGTCCACATAAGTGTCTGATGGCTATTACAAAATGTTTATTTCTTATGTTACATGAACTTTAATAAAATTTGTAAGTTGGGTTATGGTGACTTCTGTACTTCTCGTGACAATGGGCCATTTGTCTTATCTTTGTGTAAATGACACAATGCAATGTTTACTAAGCCTGTATAATCTTTAGCCTCATATTGGTCTTTTATGTGGTATGTATATATAGTGCTCTTTTGTTTTAAGCCACTCTGCTTTATGGTTAGTCCTCACCTCAACTACAGGAAGGAGATTGTTGCATATATATTGTAGATGAACATTCCAAGGTACAGGCAGATTAAGGTAATGTACCTGAGATCACACTGAGAGTTAATGGAAATTAAAATGCACAGCTCTGAGTTCCCAGGCCACTGCTCAGTCCCTGGATCAATGGCATTTTGCACTATAAATCATCCCTATAATTTTAAAAATTTATAATGTGTTCATCAATTTGCATATCTGAGTATGAATTACAGACATTAAAATTGGCTACAACTCCTCATCACCCAGTTACTAACAAGAAGCGCCTAAAAGGTCAAAGTTATGAAAAACCAAAGTAAACAGATACGTGTGCACCTTTTGCTAAACACCATGCATACAATACAACATGTATTCGTAATTTTTTTGACATTAGAAGATGGTTCAGACTTTGGCTTTTTCATAATAGTTGACTTTGAATTATTAGGAGACATATAAATGGTATTTAAAAATTATTTTAATACAATTCAGACTTGATGAAATCATCTTTAGACACCGACTATTAGGGGAAAGTACTTATGTACATCCAAGTCAGTAATAAGATATAATTTGTCAATTGAAAATTGGTACAATTTTTTTAAGAGCCAGAATATATAAAAAGAGTCATGTACATTATAACATGTATTAAGTACTGACTAAATACATTCTCGTTTTGGAGATTCTTGATTCTTACGCACATTTCTTCTGTAATAAGGAGTTTTCCACAATTTTCTACCTTTCTGCCAGCTGTCGTTCTCATTCCTTGTCCTATTGTGGTTCCATTGTTTGGCTTCTCACAATCAGTTTCAATGGAGCAATTAACCGTATAGCATTAAGAATACTAACTCAAGAAAATTGTCACAAGAACATGGAAAATTGAGGATCTTTTTAAAAAAACTGGCAGTCTCACTGAAAACTGTAATTAAAGTACATGTGATTCTGCTTGTGTGTTTGTTACACAATTCTACTGGTCTAGAGTTACAGAAAATGTGGGCCCCTACAGTGGAGTACAATGGGAAAGCACTTTTATTCTCCAGGCAGTGATAATAAAGCATAACTCCTTAGGGAGGTACTTTTCCCCTATAGGACTTGCACCACCTTCCTTTTAAATGCTGCTAAGTGTGAAATTAGTGTTGTCCCTCAAAGTGCATAAGATTAATTGTCGGTAATTGAACACAGTTTGGGGGCTAATTATATAAAAATTGATATTAAAAGAATACTACCAGATTGATTGAGTTTTACCGTTTGCATTTAGTTTTCAAATTACATGAGTTGAAAGGCAGTGGTAAGAAACAATAAAAATCCATTCAAAGCTGCTAAAGCAAATCAAGGTTTACTAGTCCTTTGAAAGACAAATGAGTCAAATGCTGTAATGTAGGGAAAGCAGTAAAAATGATTCTGAAATTAACTATAGAATTAAAATATCAACTGTTCTAGGACTGTATGGCTTGACCACATTTTGCAGAGGTGACCTGGCTTTCTTTGTGCTTCTAACTAGTAGGTAGAGCAAACCAGGAAATTCGCGCCATTCTTTGACAATGGAAATTATGATGATTTGACTGGAGAATAGGAATAAGGGCAGGACTTCACTGCCTCTCATGTTTCCAATTTATCTTTAAATTTTCAGCTAAAGACTTCTGCTTCCTGAGTATGGAGTAGATGCCCTTTTCCCTATTCCTTCCACTGAGTACAACTGAAAACTGTGAGCCTTATACATAAAACAAACATAAGAGGCACCTGGGTGGCTCAGTCATTTAAGTGTCTGCCTTTGGCTCAGGTCATGATCCTGGAGACCTGGGATCAGATCGAGTCCTGCATCGGGCTCCCTGCTCAGCGGGGAGTCTGCTTTTCCCCCTGCTCGTGCTCTCTCTCTCACTCACTCTCTCTCTCTCAAATAAATTCTTTTAAAAAAATAAAACAAACGTAAGAAGACAAAAAGATGGCGAGAAGAAGGCAGATTGGCTAGAGATCTGGGGACCAAAGGAAGGACACAGTGGTGAGTGACCTGGTTTTTCTTTGTGCCTCATATATTCCAGACTAGGCGGTGGAGAATGTCAGAAAACACCAGTGGGTACAGACCACTGAAGCCCAATAAAAACCTGTTCTGTCTTGCCAAAACAAAACAAAACAAAACAAATCAAAACAGAAAGAGATAGCCTAGCAGGATAGAAATGTTTAGACAATAGCTGCTGTACCCAGTAAACACCACAGAAAAAACTACAGCTCCTCATCCCTCATCCCCTCTAGCAAAGGCCAAGTGGAGAGTAAACCTCTACCCCTGCCAGGCTCCCCAAGGCACCCCAAACCACCCTCCTGAGATTAGCAGGACAAGATGAGTAGAAAGTAGAATAAAACGAAAAACACACAACAAAATAATATTAACTTTCTTAGAAACAGAAAAAATAAGGATTAAGACTACAAAGATCCCAATCAGTGATACAGAGGCTAAATTTGAGAAATGTCCCCAGACGTCCAAATGACGATATAAAAAGAGAAAATATGAATTAAAATCTAAATAGTTATAAAGAACAGAACAAAAAGATCAGAAATAGTAAACAAAGATATAAAAAATTTTCAAGATCTAATAAAGAACCAAGACATTAACAAGGCTAAACATGTAGCAGACAAAAATTAGGAACAGAGATTAATACCTAGAGCCTGGTAAAGCTTTAATTTCTTGCTGTGTGCTGGAGCTTGTAAGCAATCAGTACAAACACACACACACATGCACACACAGACACACACGTGTGCACACACACACCTTTGCTTTTGGAAATAATTAAAATTAGATTGGCCTCTGCAAAAATAAATAACAAAAGACAATTGGGAAAGTTTCTATAGAACTTCCAGAGAAAAAGAGGAAAAGGCAATGCTCCAATAATTTTATAATTAAGTTGTTGTTCGTGTGCAATGGTGACAAGAAGACATTCTCAGATGCCAAAAGCCGTAGAAAATATATCAGTCAGGTATAATTTTGGAAAGGTTACTAAAAGATGTTCTTCTCACTGAAAAGCAAATCAGTGGTATATTGTGTCAAATAGGGATGAGAACTGAGAACCAAAATCAGCCGAGGAAATAACAATAAATGGAGAAAAGAAAAGTAATCAGGAAATGGTTTGTATTGTCACAGTGGCTACAAAAACAGAAGAAAAAAATGAGAAAAATAACATAGTTTTTAATGATGGAACTTGTGATTCCAGCTGAAACTAGCAAAAATTAATAAAAGAGAAATGAGTCTGAGTGGAGTATGAAACATGAAGTTCCTTGTCTCCCCCCAAAAATGTCATAACTCATTATTTCAATTTTGCTAATAAGATAACTGTAGGTTTAGTTTTAAGGCAAATAGTATTTTGAAACAAGATACTTGTTTCACAAAACATTGAAATATATAACAGAATACAGAATGCAGCATGTATCACAACGGAGCCTTTGCCAATAAACAACCATTGAAAAATAAACAGCAAAGAAACATAAAAATAGAAAAAGCCAAACAATCATGTAAGTTTGGGTTGGTCTAACTGCTATAATAATTAATTTCTAAGATTTCAGTGCTTTTACACAATAAAAGTCTGACTTTTGCTCACCAAACCTAATGCGCATATTAGCAATAAAGGATGTGGGGGTTGCTGTACTGGGTCTTCCAGGGAATTAGCTGAAAGGCTCTGACATCTCCAGTTTCAGATGTCACCCTGGGCATTGACGTCCAGCCAGAATATGGGAGAAGAGTGAGGGTGGAGAGGACACACCCACTTTGCTCACACTACGACACCCTGAGATTCAGCCCCTGGCTAACCGGCCTTTCTCTACATTATGGGACAGGAGCACACATCTTCAGTGGCCAGCCCACCATCTCTAGCACAGCCATCTGTGTAAGTAGTTTCTTTTAACTAAAAAGCAAAGATTCCCAAGTTGGATTCTTTTTTCAAAATCCAACTATTTTTGGATTACGAAAGATAGGGTTTAATACAGATAGGCAAAGTATAAAGTAAAAGGGACTTAGATGAAACAAACTCATGCAAATGGAAATGAAGGTGGCGGTGTTAATTTCAAACGAAGAAGAATTTATAACAAGATTCACTTAAAAGTGGACATATTATTTTTTTCCCATTTTTTTCCTGTGACAGAGAAATAAAAAGATCCAAATTTAACTGAGAATATAGTAGGGCCCTCCTTTCCCAACAGGATTCTGCTTCTTGGCAGAGCAAGCCCAGGGTTACTTTTCTCTTGTATCCTTCTAATATCTTCTTAACAGCACCTCGTACTTCTGAAGCTACTCAAACTTCCTATCCTCATATTTTCTCTTGTAACACATAGCCAGCTCTCATTCCAGGCTATTTATTCTTTTGTACCCACCACTTAACCCACCCCATGCCCTACTTTATCTCTGGCTTCCTCTGTGACTCCCTGGCACTGAGGCCTTTTCTGTTCTAACAGCCTTGGCATCTAGTAGAGCTTTTGGCAGTGTCATTTCATCCTCATCAAAAGATCTTCTTGCTGGTCTTCAACCTCTGATTGCATTCTTTCTGAGCATCCTGTGGACGGGCTGCACAGATGGATTTTAGCCCACCCCAGCTAGTCATCTCATAAGAACCGATACTGAGTGCCAAATAACAGAGTCAGAATAATAAAATACCTAAGGAAAAAAATCTACTACAGAACCAAGAAGAGATGAACAGAAACACAAGTTTGTTAAGATATTTTAACATAGTGCTATCAGTGTAGGATAAGGCAACTTGGCGAACATAAATAAGATCTCAGAGAATCAAACAAAAATTAACAAGTTGGAATTCTAACATTTTGAAAATTATTCCACCCAAAAGTAATGTAACTTTTCTCAGGACGCTCTGGAATAATGCATAGGCAAGCGCATTTTTTTTTTTTAATTTTGGGGAAAAAGGGGTAATGAATGGGTACCAGCCTTACTGTACATGAAAACAATTCTATACTAAGTAAAACAGTAAGAGTTCTGGTGTAAAAATAGGTCAATGGAACAGAAAGAGAGCCTCCAACTAGAGTGTGTTGTGTGTAATTATTTAATGTATCATAGTGGTTTCACAGTTCAGTGGGGGAAGAAAAGGGTTACTGGTGACTGGTTTTTGGATAATTGGTTGGCAACTTAGGAATAGGATCAATTTTGACTTTTACTTTACATCGTATCTCAGTGTTTTTTAATCTACTTCTCAAAAAACTCAGGACACTCTCAAATATAGGACTAGAGATGAAAGAAAGCAGAAGAGAGAGATAGGACGGAGTGATTAACAACCCCCAACCCCAACATCCATTCACCAAAACCCATCCACTTCCTCATTTTAACAAATGAAGTTTCCATGAAAGATTTTGTTAGAAGAAAGAATTTTTCACCTAAAAGAAAACGAAGTTTTAAAATTGCCATATACCAAACTATATTCAGAGGGATGAAATGTTTATTATTGAAAATAAAATACTGACAGTCCAAGGGAGCACAGAATTTAGTAGTAGTATATACCTGAAATAAGTAGAATTTTCCAAATACAGATGCAATGGAATGAAATACAGGAAAGACTGAGATGATTAGATAAAAATTTAAAACTTTCTCTATGTCAAAACAAAGTAAAAAAGCAGTAAGGAAATACTTGTATCATATGTGAATTTTGATGTATTGGTTTCTTAATCTTAGAAAGCCTTTATGAAATGAATTAAAAGACAAAGATCTTGATTTTAGAAAAAAAATGATTTGGACAGCAATGTCCAGAGGGAAAATCCTGATAAATACCACGACAATAAAGAGATTGTGGTTAAGATTTTCCAACTGATTCTTGCAGAATGGCAGGTGGATGGTGGAGTGGTGACTAGGCACAGGGTGAGGAGGGAGTGGAGCCTAGAGCATGGGGGGTGGGCTGATGGATCTGCCCTCCTGAGCCCCACAGATGGACCCTGAAACATCAGGGAGTGAGGCCTGGGACTGGAAAGAAAGGGCTCATAGGCACGGTGTACACAGAATTCAGTTACTGCTGTTTCTCTCCACCCATCCCACTCCCTCCTTCATGCACATGCACACACATGCACAATCCCAGAAGTCAAGCATTTATTGCCCAACTTAAAAAAGAAAAGAAAATCAGAGTCTCCTTTTCCAAAGAAAATGAACCACTTCTCTGGGGAGAATTTAGGAGTGTGATAACACTGCCTCATAGCAAAGCCTTCTTTCCCTGCTTTAGGGCTTCCCAGCATGGTGGCTGGCTTCCATCCTACTCACCCTAAAGCAAAGCATGCCAGTGGACAAACTGTGCTCATGCACACAAAGCACACAGTCATTTAGTTTTACTGTCACATTTTAAACACAAACAGATTTAAAAAAAATCACCTGGCATTGAGCGAAGCCTATAGTATGAAAGAGAATGATCACAAAGTATGAGCAGAAATAACCATCAAAGAAAAAGAGAATTCAGGCTAAAGGAATTAAATTTTTTAAAAAATCCAATAACACCTCATGAATATTTCAGAAAATACTGTATTTATAAAATATGAACAGGATGCTATTAAAAGAGGAGGGTCAATCAGGGAACAGGGAATAACTCATGGAAATTAAAATAGGATGGCTAAACAAAGATCTACCACTAGCAAACAAATATATGGAAAAACAGCATAGTGAGTATGTAAATTCAGGAAATTAGCACAAAATGCTTGCTTTGTTCCCTATTCACAAAAGTAAAAGAAAATTTTAATAAGAATAATGCTGGGGAAGATGCAGTAAAACTCTGCTTGTGGTATTATATATTTGTACAACTCTCTGAAAATAGCTTGGCAATATGTATATGAAAAGAGACATGAAAATGGACTTTTGGCCTAGTAATTTTGTTTGTTTTCATCTAGGTGGAAGATATAAGGAAATTAAAACAAAATGTAGAAAGAGGTACCCAAATATATCATCACAATGGTGTTTAGAAGAGTAAAATATTGCTCTTGGAATAGCTGTTCTTAAATGAACCCTCACTATTCAGCATGCACTTCTGAAATATCCACAAAGGATCACTGAGAATGTTTAAGATCTCCCCCAATACCATCCTTGCAAAACCTACGCTTGGAAGTGAATTGTTTTGTCCTTTCTTTTCACAATTACTATGCGATAAATTTGGTCAATAAAAGTTGCTCTTAGAAGAAATAATGCCTGGGATGGCTTTTGAAAGATGAATAAAAGCTAAACAGAGTAAGAAAAGTTAGAAGTTCTCACCACAGACGAGCATGAGCAAGTGTGCATAGTGTAAAATTGTATAAAATATATGAAAAACTATAGGTGGCTTGGAGTTCCTAACGCTTAAATCATTAAGCTGGGAGAAGTTGGAGATGAGGTCAGGCAGATGGGTAGAGGAGTGCCAGGTCAAGGAGGGTCTTATGATATACCAAGCTAGGAAGTTTTGACATTAGATAATAATGAGCCATAAAAAGGTTTTAAGTAGAGGAGTGACAATTTCAGATTGTGTTTTGATACATCACCATTGCCACATGAAAGGGAAAAGTATTTCCTTTCTCTACACTCATATACTTCTAGTTATGAAATGTGTGGGGATTTTCCCACACCTAGCAATTTGACTCTCCAGTGGACATCAACTGGGTGTACTACAATTTAGCTCAATTTGACACTATTTACCTGGAGATGATGTCAGATCCCACACGTTAAGGGCTCAATCCCACAAGGCTGCCTCCCCTCCACCACCACCTTTACTCACCAATTTGCAAGTTCAGGTTGTCACCTGTGCTTTTGACCTTCAGGCTATGAATCGGGGTTTCTCATGATTTCCTCTTCAGATTTGATAGTTTGCAAGAATGGTTCGTAGAACAGTAAATGGTTTTCTTGAGTTCTATGAGCCATTCTTGCAAAAGGATACAACTCAGGAACAGGCAGATGGGAGAGATGCATAGGTATGTAGGAAGGGGCATGAAACTTCCTTGCTCTCTTGCAGGTATGCCACCCTCCCAGCATCTCCATGTGTTCTTCTACCAGGAAGCTCTCTGAACTCCTTTGGTTAGAGTTTCTTTATGAAAATTTTATCATGTAGGCATGACTGATTGAATCGTTGGCCCTTGTGATTAACTCAACCATTCAGCCTCTCTCCTCTCCCTGAGGTCAGGAGGTGAAGCTGAAGTTCCAAACCTCTGATCATCGGATTGGTTCCCCTAGCAACCAGTCCCCAGCCTTAGGGACTTTCCAAAAGTTATCTCATTCACCTGAATGCAGGTGTGGTTGAAAGAGACTTTCTGTGAATAACTGAAGACTCTCCTTGCTCCTTTCATCTTTACCATGCTTATCACTTAGGAACCTCCAATTGTTTTAGAAGTTCTGTGCCTGTGCCAGGAAGATGTTGGAGATGGAATATACATTTCTTATTATAAATCACAATAGCACACTATAGATATAGTAGGAATAGATGGGACGAAGGGGAGGGATGGGAGATGATGAGTTCAGTTTAGGAGATGGCACATATATGGTTGTTATAAAACACCTAAAGGGAGTTGGATATTTAAATATAAAGGGAAGGGAACAGGTTAGGGCTGAAGACACATTTTTTTGAAGTCATTAGCATCCTAAGTGGGTGTTGTGAAAACCAGATTGCTATACACTTTACACAAGAGAGTGTGTAAAAGAAAAGAAATAACAGTGAGTAAAAAGTGGAACTTACTGGGGCACCATACAAAAAGTGGCAGGCAAGGAGAAAGAACCCACAAGGAAATGAAGAAGGAATGGACAGAGGTGAGAGCTGAAAATGAAGTAACAGCAAGATGTCAACCAATGGAGTAGAGTTTTGAAAAAAAATATCAGAAGTGGTAAATGGAGTAGGGGAGTTCATTAAGATATTAAGAGGAGAACCAAAACATGACTTGGTTGCCTGAAAGTTGTTAGTAATTTTTGCCCCCAGCACTAGTCTCTGCAGAACCCAACTGCAGGATATTTGAGTATTGGACAGTTACCGGAAGCAAGAGTCACCTCCTCTTTAAAAGCAGCTTATTAAGGAATAAAGGAGTGGTGGAGGCAGGCAGGGGAGAGTAGAGGGTGTGTGTGTGGGGGGGGGGTGGCTATTGTAACTGCTTTGTTCATTTAAGACTTGGGAGACACTTGAATATATTTATAGGAAAAAAGAAAACGAGAGAAAATAAAACAGGAAAATAACAAAGGACAGTACGTTCTTGGAGTAGACAGAAAGAACTGAGACCTAAAGCAGAGAAAGTAGGGGTCTTTAACAAAAAGAAGTAGACTTTACCCTTTGAGACTTGAGAAAGGCAAGTCAATATGAATGTAGGTGTAGGTAAATGGGGGGGGTTGGGGATAGTGGAAAGAAAATAAGAGGAGGTCTCAAACCTCATAGGCTTAATTTTTATGTGAAATATGAGGCAAGCTCGTTTGGGTACGGAAACTGAAAAATATAGTAAAATATGGTAAGGCTAAAGAGTCGCTGTGTCCAAATGGGAAAGGGAACTGACAAGGTGCAATCTAAGGATTGTGGGATGGCACTGAGGCCCCACGGTGGGAAATGATAAATGTGTAACAGTGCCAATCTGCATGCTCCAGAGGTTTCTCCTTGTGACTATTCTCAGCCTCGCAAGGGTAGCGAGAAAGTGGTCTGTCAGATCGGCCAGGGTGCAATGTTGCAAAGGGGATGAGCTACGAGGGTCATGGTTGATGAGCCTGGAGAGAAAATAGGTCAGAGGATGATCCATGTAGTCTAGGCTGGGTCAGAGTGGGGCTAATAGATTAGGGAGAAATTGATTAGTCAAGGGATTTTTATCAAATCAAAGAGCAGCTACAGTAAGAGTGGGCCTTTACCTACAATGCGTTTGTATTAGTATTATTATAAAGAAAAATAATTTATGGAGGTTTTTAAAGTCTACCATCAATTATAAGTATAGAAGTACTTTATATGAATACCCCATCCTGAGATTAAAACATACTACTTTCAGGTTATAGTAAGAAGGAAAATCTAGTATTAAATAGAGAATAAAATTTCATGATACTCATTTTATGATATAGAAACACCTTTCTGATGTTCATGAAATATGTTATCACTTTATTATTTACCCCAGACCAAAATAAATAAATAAATAAAAGCTTACTGACAAATTCATTTTAATATTCACCTATTTCCATCATAGGTGTTAGAGTTCCTATAAGTATCAAAGTAAAATATGAGTAATTTCCAGAACACACCAACAAGGATTTTGACTCACTTTGGGCCATGTGATTTTGGATTTAACCAAATGGATAATTGGGAAGATTATAAGAATTAATTAAAAAGTGTATGTTAAAACATTTAAAAGTTAACACTTTAATGGCCTCATTCTGGTAGGGAGCAGTCTGAATTGACTTGGGTGAGTTCTTCACTTGGAATGTTTTCAGGCTTTTTTACTACTGACCAGAGAATATTTGAAGACCATTCATTCATTCATCCAGCAAGTATATTTTGAATATCTAGTATGAACTTTATACTGTGCTAGAGGCTGAAAATCAAGTATCCCTATTTGCCCGGACCCTATCCGGTTTTAGCACTGAAAGTCCTGTATCCCAGAAAATCCCTTAGTTCTGGGCAAATCAAGATCACCCTACAAAGGTCAATAAAAATCAGTACTTGGTCACAGGACTTCCCAGACAATTAACCAATAACTACAATGTGATATAGTAATATAGGTCCACAGTTGCTAACTTAAACCTCCTGGGGCCAGATGTGTTTCAAAATTCCTCAGATGTTAGAAGACTAGTATTGTGCATTTGCCATATATTCTGCCAACGCCCTAGTATGCTCTGGGGAAGTGCTCCTGCAATCAACAAGCACATTACTATCTCTGCAGAGAATCTTCTACGTCTTGACTTCAAATAGATTTGCACCAAGCATGAAAGCTTTTTCTTCATAGATTTTTAGATTTCAGAATTATAGATAAGGGATTATAGGATTATTTTTTTTTTAAGAATTATTTATTCATTTTAGAGGGAAAGAGAGAGTGTCAGCAGGGGGAAGGGCAGAGGGAGAGGGAGAGAGAGAATCTCAAGCTGACTCCCGGCTGAGTGTGGAGCCCGACGCAGGCTTGATCCCAGGACCCTGAGATTATGACCTGAGCTGAAATCAAGAATAGGTCGCTTAACTGACTGAGCCACCTAGGCGCCCCCACGGATTAGAGTTTTATAAAGAGTGGGCTGTCCACAGTTTGATAGGAGATCACATAGGAGTCAAAAAAGGAAGAGAGGAATTAGGAAGTTTCCCAGTTATGGTGAATCTTGAGCTGAGTTTCAAAGGATAGTGAGCCATTAGCTCGTGCATGAGGAGGTAATAGTGTTTAACATAACAAGACATTTATTTGTCACCTTCTGAAATTATTAATACATTTCATAGATTAATCCTAAATTGGATCTTCCCTGGGTTTCTTCAGAAAACATTTCACAAGAGCTTCTGCAGTAGAACAATTTACACTTGATGCTTTGATATCAATTTCCAGTAAAGTCAATGCTGTCTATACCTCCTGAGAAAAACTGTTGAATATTAAAAGGAATCTTGTTTAGAAGTAGAAAGTTCTGTGAGAAAAGATAGAAATCAATACATCTAAGTCATAGGCAGATACAGATTAATGAAAGCATTGTTAAGTCAAACATCAAAGTTTCTTATTACTACAATTTAACTGAATCAAAAGGTGTTTGTATTACAAGAAAGTTTTTGCTCTGAAAGAAAGAACTTTTTTGGGGAAAAATGCTTATCTGTCATTTTGTGCAGTAGCATTAAGCATTTGCTAGTTCAAATCTAATAAAGCCCTCTCCATGAATGCATCATTAATAAAATCTTCAAAATGGCTTCTCTCAACATTTTCTTTTTGATTTTTCATGATTTAATTAGAAACATCTTTTAAAAGGCTGGTTTTACTATGGCAGTATCACGTCTGCATTTTCAGCAATATGCTGTTTAATCACAATGGGTTATAAAGTGAAACTCCCAGTACTTATTGTATTATCTAGAAAAACCCACACATTTCGTATTTTTAGTGCCCCTGAGTCATCATCTTATATTTGTTCATCAACATTTTAACTGCCCCTCTTAAAAAAAATGTAATTTGATAGTTAATTTTCTAAACTTGTTATTCTTTTATTTCTTTTCAAAGTAATGACATTTCCTATGTCTTTGATATATATGCTTCATCCTGCACCTGAACCCTTTACTCTAACAAGTCAAAAGTTATATCTCTCTTTTTACCTTATATTATTTTTGCTATTTTTGTTTAAAGATTTGATAACCCTAATTCTCCTAAGGTTTTATGATCATCCATAAAAATGAATTGGCTATTTTATGCCACATCATTGGATAGTTTTAGACTATACATAAACACTATGGTGGTAGTATTGAAATGGTAGTGTGAGATTAAAGGCCTAGGAAAAATTTTATATATATGTATTTATAGAGAGAGAGAGAGAGAGATATAAAGGATATGTTGGTTATTTGGACAGCAGAAAAAATTTCAAGTTATTTTCAAAGAAAACATTTCTTTTTCTAGTAAAGAATAATTCTCAGACATTTTAATAAATATTCAAAGAATGGTGAAAAAAATGCTGGTTGTGGTTTGAGAGTTTTTCATTCGTTGTTGCTAGTTGGGAATAGAATTAAACATGTATAAAATGGGTCACAAACTTGCTGGTTAAGAACGAAGGCTGCTTCCCTCCCACCTCCTCTTTCCTCCCTCCTTCCCTTCCTTGTCCTCTCCCTCTCCCTCTCTCTCTCTCCCCCAACCCCCTCTCATCTTCTCTTAAATTTCAAAGAAAAAAAAGTGAGCAAGTTAAACATGTATTGTTAATTATTGTAAGCCTCCTTGAAAGCAAGAGCCTGTTCTTAGCGTCCCCCAAGGCTCCTGGGGTAGCACCTCATCATTGCCTACATTCCGCAGAGTAATAGCTTCAAGCTGGGGTTCCGGCGTCCAGCTGATTTCAGTCCTGGTTCTTACTAGATATGTGACTTTGGGCAAGCTACTGGACCTTCCTTTATTCTGAAATAAAGTAATAGCAGTAGTACTATCTCATATGTAAGGTTGTATGAATTAAATACTTCATTTAAAGCACTTAGAACTTTCTGACATGGTAAGAATTTAAACATGTTTAGTTTCTAATGTTATTTTTGTTGTTTCTCTATTTTATTTTGCTGGAAGGTACATTCCTTTTTAAGAAATTTTAAATTTTAATTCCAGTGTTGTTAACAAATTCCTTTTCTTTTTAAAAATTTTATCTAATTTACCCAAGCAGCTCTCCTTTAAGAAGTTTATTCTTTTTTTTTTTTTTAAGATTTTTATTTATTTATTTGACAGAGAGAGAGATAGTGAGAGCAGGAACACAAGCAGGGGGAGTGGGAGAGGGAGAAGCAGGCTTCCTGCGGAGCAGGGAGCCGGATGCAGGGCTCGATCCCAGGACCCTGGGATCATGACCTGAGCCCGAGGCAGACGCTTAAAGACTGAGCCACCCGGGTGCCCCAAGTTTATTCTTTACTTTATTCTTTTATTCAAAGAATATTATTTGAGCACTTGTCATGTTCCAGGAACCATACTAGATCCCGGAGACTTAGGAGTAAGTGAGAAACATTTGGCCCTATTTTCAGCCTTAAGAGTCAAGGAGGGGCTTCCCAACTAAGCAAGCATTACAAGGCAGTGCTATTAAGTGTTATGGTAGGGGTCGTGGGGGTGTCATGGGGCCAGAGGATGTATACCCAACCCAGTTTGGGGAATGCACCTGGTGGGGAGCCCCAGCAGGTGTCAGTAATATCATGTTATTGGAGAATACCATGCTTCGCCACTCTCTAACTCCTAAAACATTCCTCCCTCATCTTGGTAGGTGTCTACAGATTCACAAATTGGGTTTATTTGATCCCAAAGAAGGACAGGGCCTCAGGGATCCAAATACTTAGAAAGCACTCCAGTTGATTTCTATACAAGAGTCTAGAAGGCACTTTGCAATCAGTCTTTAGCAAATGGGAGAGACAAGAAATACTGGAATAAAATCTCAGTGCAGCATATCCAAATTATAAACAAATTGGTACATCATTCCAATAGTGCATTAAAGAAAAAGACCTTTCAGGTATAGTGCATTTCAAAGAGGTTTATCCTAGACAGGACAATTAATTAATGTCACCACCCTCTATTCAGTAGTACCATGCCAGAAGGACCCAAGTATCCTATTCTAAAAGACTTCCAGGTAAGAGGATTCTGTAGCAATCCCTGACAACACTTTCTAATGATTATAATGCTAATTCTCATCACATTCTTGGGCAAAATTAAGAACTTGAGCTCTCTTGCTCTCATAGTTCATTTTCTGCATTTTTCACCCTCAACAGCTCCTATAATTTCTTCTTTCAATTTCTTAGTTCCCCTCTCTTATTCCACCCCTTTTCTTCCACACTGCATCTGGAAAGTATGTGGAACTCATTACAATAATGCGACAGTGAATAAGGTTCAAAGAATCATTCATCTCAAGGAGTATTTGTATTTTAAAGTAAGGAAAGCCTTTAAAAATACAAGTTAAATTATGGCATTTTGAGACAACTGGTGATGTATGGCTGGGGTTTTTTTGTTTTTGTTTTTTGGGTTTTTTGTTTTTTTGTTTTTTTGTTTTTGCTGTTCCTTAAATTATACCAACCCGAATGGCTATTGACTGGCAGCCAGTGCTATTTTTTAGGTGTTTAATTACTAGGATAATTGCATTTATACTCCTCATCACTGTATATGTGCTGTCCTGGTTTGAGTGTATATCATGTGCTGAGAACTCTGTGCTCTGATTGTATCTGAGGTATGGGGGAGCAAAATGAAATTGTCCACAATGGGTTTTTAAAGCCAATTGTTACTCTTTATCCATGGCAGAATAATAATAATAATTGTCACCACTTAAATAGTGCCTTTCATTCACAGACCTCGGGGCACTCCAACATTGTTACTTCACATTATTTGAGAGAATTTCTTTTGGAAGACAGGGCAAACTGAGAGACACATAATACATGGTTAGCTATGCTAATTTTGTTTTCTTTAACAAATGCAAAATAAATAGCCTCCTAAAAAGCCAGATAATATCTTGAAGATAAACCCTTCCTAAAGTAGGTTATTCTAAACAGATGTGTTTTGTTTTATATCAACGTTATTTTTAAAATTTTTATTCACACCGACATAAATCCTAGACTTGATTAACTAATACTGATTTTTTTGGCTTCTAATTTATCAGAGAAACGGAAACAAGCAACTTGCCTGCACACAGAAAAAAAAAGGTTTTAATGAATAGTAAAACTACAGATTTTTTAAAGCTTTGCTGCCTTCTAAACTTTATGAGTAAATTTTGTGGAAAGCTGTGTAAATAGAGCATAATTATTGTAAAAATAGAAGTCTTTGTTATTAGTCATCTAACTGTCATGGGTGTACAAAGCGCCCTGCTGTATAGACAAAGGACTGGAAAAAAAATTACCTGTAGAGAGTTTTTGCTATTGAAAGAATAAAAACTAAAGCGATGGGGTGAACTTTTGGTTTACAGACGCAAAGCAAATACTGAATGCTAAACCTGGCTGAGGGAAAATCACTTTAGCCTGATAACCGGATTACTTAGAACAAAAATAGAGAAAATTAAGAACTGAAGAGCAGAAAATTAAGGTGGAATGCAATTTAAAGAGTAAGTAGATGATGTAGTCTTTCATTTTCTTCCCCCCCAGTGTCCAGCTAATTAAAATTACAATCAAAATGAAAGAGTCTAAACTTGTAAATATCTTTAGCTAATGATTTTGTCTTTTTAATCATCTTCACATTCAAAGTCTTCTTTTATTCATTTAGGTTTTACAATAAAATGAAATTGTTTTTCCCCTGTAAAAATCCTCCTTTAATTTTCCTTATCTGCTTCTCTTTATATTATATATTCTCTCGTTCTTTTTACTCTGTCTCTCTTAACATCATATTTTTTTCAGTTGTTTCTTTTACTCTGAGCATACTTTAAGAAGGAAAAGTTGTACAGGTATAGAAGTATTACTTTATTTTGGAATTTAACAGCTGATCCAAATATAACTCTTCTAGGCTCCCTCATGCACAAAAAGCATAATATATATCTTATCAATTTGCACTTTTGAAAATTAAGTGGGCTCAATTTTCCTTTTTTTTTTTTTTTTTACAATTTATTTACTTATTTTATTTATTTATTTTTTGAGAGAGAGAGAGAGCAGGAGTGGGGGACAGAGGGAGAGGAAAAAGGGAGAGAGAGAATCTCAAGCAGACTCTGTGCTCAGCACAGAGCCTGATGTGGGGCTCAATCTCACAACCCTGAGATCACGACCTGAGCCGAAATCAAGAGTTGGACACTAAACCAACTGTGTCACCCAGGCACCCCTTTAGACTCAGTTTTCTTACCAGAAAATATTTCTTCATTGCTTTTACCACCAGGAATCTTCTTTACATTCCCAAGCAAAATCATAGCTGAAGATGCTGCTGACCCAGGAAAATTTTGCTTTATATCTGTGTTTACAAATACATCATGCTTCAAACTCTCCTGGATCCATGCACCTAAGGAGCACGAAACCCATAATGGTGGAGCCCTTTATTTAAGTATCCAGTTTTGATGCACATTAATTGGGCACCAAATTATTTCTGAAGACAGAAAATAGAATCAGTAAGCCTTGCTGATTAATTGGTTATGAGGTAGGCTGGGTATATATAAATGGAAGCATAGTTGGTTATTTACTAGGCTCATGAACAGAGAAATAACTGGAAAATTGTGAGTTTTTCCATACACCTTGTGGAGGACTTGTTCCTGAACCTAGAGGTCAGATCTGGGCTTTACATAGCATGCCATGTCTCTCTTGATCAGTTTCTGCTTTAGCTGCTTAGGTGGTTAATTCCTCTTCTGGCTTGCTAGCCTACAAATATTAAGTTAAACCCTGCTACTGAAAGTGTCGGTAGCAGCATTCCCATAGCCTGGGAGCTTGTTGAAAATATAGAATCTTGAGGCGCCTGGGTGGCTCAGTCGTTGGGCGTCTGCCTTCGGCTCAGGTCATGATCCCAG